>NC_037669.1:83422655-83760354 GCF_003255815.1 Theropithecus gelada
CTCTTTTTTTTTTTTTTTTTTTTTTTGGAGACGGAGTCTCGCTCTGTCGCCCAGGCTGGATTGCAGTGGCCGGATCTCAGCTCACTGCAAGCTCCGCCTCCTGGGTTCACGCCATTCTCCTGCCTCAGCCTCCCGAGTAGCTGGGACTACAGGCACCCGCCACCTCGCCCGGCTAGTTTTTTGTATTTTTTTTTAGTAGAGACGGAGTTTCACTGGGTTAGCCAGGATGGTCTCGATCTCCTGACCTCGTGATCCGCCCGTCTCGGCCTCCCAAAGTGCTGGGATTACAGGCTTGAGGCACCGCGCCCGGCCTCTTCTATCACTCTTTCTATACTTAAAGCACCCCTATTTTTATGTAACGAAGGCAGTGTCTTCTCTGAACTCTCAGAAGATGTCACAGTTCAGTTGAATTTTCCTTCATCTTTCATTGTTTATCTGGGGGTAATAATGGTAAGTAATAGGATTTGGGGGAGGATTCAATGTGCCAATACATCCAAAGTACTTAGAATGGGCCAGGCGCAGTGGTTCACGCCTCTAATCCCAGCACTTTGGGAGGCCAAGGCGGGCAGATCAAGAGGTCAAGAGATTGAGACCATCCTGGCTGACGTGGTGAAACTCCGTTTCTACTTAAAATACAAAAAATTAGCTGGGCGCGCGTAGTCCCAGCTACTCAGGAGGCTGAGGCAGGAGAATCGCTTGAACCTGGGAGGTGGAGGTTGCGGTGAGCCGAGATCGCGCCACTGCACTCCAGCCTGGCAACACAGCAAGACTCCGTCTCAACAAAAAAAAGTACTTAGAATGGTGCTATGCCAGATATTTTTGTTTACTTCTCCAAATCCACTATGCACCCTGATTCACTCTTCTGTGTGTACTTCATCATGGGCTCTCCTGCCTGACATTTCTGGTTTGGTTTGGCCCAATGAAAATCCTCTCATGGTATCAGTGAGAGGGAGAAGAGTGAGTTTAGTGTATTCATTCCCCCAGCTCCCACCCGAAGGATTGCCTTGGGCTGGTTGCATCTCTTATCATCAGGTCACAGCTTCTCTCAAGGAGTCCTTTCTGAATTCCTGTAACCCTTCTAGCCTAGTATAGTAACAACCCCACTGTCACTAGCCCCAGGATATTGTATTGTCCCTACACACTGCCCAAACTTTGTGTATTGTCCCTTTGTTAAAACCTCCTAATTTGAACATTATATTTGAATATGCTGCTGAGCCTCTAATAGATACTGCTTCCTGATATAGTAAACATTATATATGTCTACTATTGTCATTTATGTTATTCCACCATTTGCTTTCCATTTTCATATGTTGTGGTCCAAGGATAAACAGATCTTTGGAATCATCAAAGATCGGTTTTGTGTTTCTCTTTTTGGCTATCATGATGGATTGTTTTCTGGGAAGATAAATGAAAGCGTATTTCAAAAACAAAGGCAAAACACTTTTTCAGGCATATGAAAGCTGAAAGAATTCATCACCAGCAGACCTCCAATACAAGAAATGTTCAATGGACTTTCTTTGAACAGAAACAGAATGATACCCTATGGACATGTGGATCCAAACAACAGAATGAAGAGCACTAAACATGCAACTATGTCGGAAAATAGGACAGGCTTTTTTATTTTTATTTTTTGAGACAGAGTCTCGCTCTGTTGCCCAGGCTGGAGTGCAGTGGCACGATCTCAGCTCACTGCAAGCTCTGCCTCCCGGGTTCATGCCATTCTCCTGCCTCAGCCTCCCGAGTAGCTGGGACTACAGGCCCGCCACCACGCCAGGCTAATTTTTTGTATTTTTAGTAGAGACGGGGTTTCACTGTGTTAGCCAGGATGGTCTCGATCTCCTGACCTCGTGATCCACCTGCCTTGTCCTCCGAAAGTGCTGGGATTACAAGCGTGAGCCACCGCGCCCGGGCGAGGCTTTTCTTATTATTTATTTTATTTACTTTTTTTTCTTTCTTTTGAGACAGAGTCTCGTTCTTTCGCCCAGGCTGGAGTGCAGTGGCGCGATCTCGGCTCACTGTAAGCTCTGCCTCCCGAGTTCATGCCATTCTCCTGCCTCAGCCTCCCGAGTAGCTGGGACTACAGGCGCCCGCCACCACGCCAGACTAATTTTTTGTATTAGAGACGGGGTTTCACCGTGTGAGGCAGGATGGTCTTGATCTCCTGACCTCGTGATCCGCCCGCCTCGGCCTCCCAAAGTGCTGAGATTACAGACGTGAGCCACGCCCGGCCCTTATTATTTAAACCTCTTTAAAAGTAATTAGTTCTAGGTCGGGCATGGTGGCTCATGCCTGTAATCCCAGCACTGTGGGAGGATCACTTGAGCCCAAGAGGCAGAGCTTACAGTTAGCCAAAATCGAGCCACTTTACTTGCAGCCTGGGTGACAGAGCAAGACACTGTCTTTAAAAAAAAAAAAAAAAAAAAAAAAAGGCCAGCCACAGTGACTCATGCCTGTAATCTCAGCACTTCAGGAGGCCAAGGCGGGTGGATCACCTGAGGTCAGGAGTTTTAAGACCAGCCTGGCCAATATAGTGAAACCTCGTCTCTACTAAAAATACAAAAATTAGCTGGGCATGATGGTTCATGCCTATAGTCCCAGCTACTTGGGAGGCTGAAACATGAGGATCTCTTGAACCTGGGAGGCGGAGGTTGCATAGAGCCAAGACTGCACCTCCGCACTCCAGCCTGGGCAACACAGCAAGACTCCATCTCAAAAAAAAAAAAAAAAGTAATTAGTTATAGCCATGACGTGTAATGGGGACCAGATTTGCCCTTGCAACTGAAATAAAAACAAAAAGATGAAAAAACCTATATAGCTTTGAAGACACTGGACATCAGGCAATGAAGGACAGTGACCCTAAGAGAAGAGATATTTAAATGAGGTGAGCCCTGCAATTGCTCCAACTTAGTCTTGAAAGGGATTTCAGGACACAGCACAGGGAGGGTGTCCATTTGCATTGCTATAAGGGAATACCTAGCCTGGTTAATTTATGAAGAAAAGTTTATTTGACTCATGGTTCTGCAGGCTGTACATGAAGCATAGTGCTGGCCTCTGCTTCTGTTAAGGGCCTCAAGAAGCTTCCAATCATGACAGAAGGTGAAGGGCAGCCAGCGTGTCAGATGTCGAGAGAGAGTGAGAGAGCAAGAAGGAAGTTCCAGACTCTTAAACAACCAGATCTTGTGTGAACTCAGATAACTCATTACTGTCAGGAGGACACCAAGACATTCATGAGGAATCTGCCCTCATGGTTCAAACACCTCCCACTAGGCCCCACCTCCAACATTGGGGATTATAGTTCAACATGAGATTTGGAAGGGACAAACATCCAAAGTATATCAGAGGGGGATCCCAGGTAGAGTCCAGTGAACTTTCTGAGTGGAAGTGTTGGAACTGAGAGCTTAGGGAGACCAAGGCAGCTACAGTTTACAGAACAAAGAGGAGAGCACTCCATGGAGAGACAACCTCAGAGATCTGTAGAGAGTCCCCCTCAGGTATTAAGCAGAGCATTGAAAAGTGCATACATGTGAAGAAAATACCCAAGGCTGAGGGGAAATACCCTAAAAAAATTAGAACACACATAGTGCTTGGAATAATGCCTATTCTCACAAACCAGACTAGAAGAATATCATAATTCACAGGACATTGGGTAAAGTACTCAGAAGGGTCTAGTTTCAGTAGTGGAGAATAATTAGTCCTAGAGTAAACACTGCTCTGGTCCAACCTAATAAATCTTAAAGACCAAATAGTATCAAATTGTTTCCAAGTAACCTAACTGCATCCTGGAGCAAAGCTCAACAACATTTATGGGAATACAAAATTATCCAGCACTGAATAGGGTAAAACTCACAGTGCCTGCCATCTAATCAAAGACTACAAGACATGCAAAGCAGGAAAATACAACCCATAGGAGAAAAACATAAAAACCAATCCAAACTGACTTATACCTGACAGAAATGTTAGAATTAGCAAACAAGGATGTTAAAACAGTTGTTACAGCTGTATTCCATATTTTTAATGTTAAGTAGAAACATGAAAGAGATGAAAAAAGACCAAAATATGATTTCTACAGATGAAAATTACCATCAATGAGATGAAAAACATGGCCAGGCGCGGTGGCTCAAGCCTGTAATTCCAAGACTTTGGGAGGCCGAGGCAGGCAGATTACCTGAGGTCAGGAGTTTGAGACAAGCCTGGCCAACATGGTGAAACCCTGTCTCTACTAAAAATACAAAACTTAGCCGGGCATGGTAGCACACACCTATAATCCCAGCTACTCGGAAGGCTGAGGCAGGAGAATTGCTTGAGCCTGGGAGATGGAGGTTGCAGTGAGCCAAGATCGTGCTACTGCACTCCAGCCTTGCCAACAGAGTGAGACACTGTCTCAAAAAAAAAAAAAAAAACAAAAAAAAAAAACGGGATTAAGAGGACATTGCAGAAGAAAATACTAGTGAAAAAGACAGCAATATAAATTATTGAACGTGAAACATAGAGAAAAGAGAATTTTAAAATGAAAAGAGCATCAGAGAGCCATGAGATAACTTTCAGTGCCCTCATATCTATGTAGTTGGAATCTCTGAAGAGATGGAGAGAGGTAGGAAACAAAAATTGAAATAAAGCCAAAATTTCTCCAAACTTGATGAAAACTATAAGCTCACAGATCCAAGAAGCTTAATGAACCCTCAAGCACAAGAGGCAGAAGAAAAATACAAGACATTTATAGTCAAGTTTCTCAATACCAGTGATAAAGAGAAAAATCTTACAAAGCAGCCAGAGGAGGAAAACATGTTACATACAGAGGAACAAAGATAAGGATTACAGAAGAATTCTCATTGGAAACAAGGCAAGCAAGAAGACAGTGAGCAGTATCTTTAAATACTGAGAGATGGCCGGGTGCGGTGGTTCATGCCTGTAATCCTGAGAAGTGACAATGTGCTAGCAGCCCTCACTCTCAGCACCTCCTCGGCCTCCGTGTCCACTCTGGCGGCGCGTGAGGAGCCCTTCAGCCCGCCACTGCACTGTGGGAGCCCCTCTTTGGACTGGCCGAGGCCAGAGCCAGCTCCCTCTGCTTGTGGGGTGGTGTGGAGGGAGAGGCGTGAGCGGGAACCGGGGCTGCCCGCAGCGGCTCCCAGTCCAGCACGAGTTCTGGCGGGTGCGGTCGCCGGCTCCGCACTTGGGGCGGCCAGCCGGCACCGCCGGCCAAAGGCAGTGAGGGGCGTAGCACCTGGGCCAGTAACTGCAGAGGTTGCGCTGGGTCCCCCAGCACTGCCGGCCCACATGCACCTCCCTGGAATTCTCATGGGGCCTCAGCCGCCTCCTCGCAGGGCAGGGCTTGGAATCTGCAGCCCGCCATGCCCGAGGCCTCCTGTCCGCACCTTGGGCTCCTGCGCAGCCTGAGTCTCCCTGACGAGCGTTACCCGCTGCTTCCTGATGCCCAGTCCCATCAACCCTCCAAGGGCTGAGGAGTGCAGGCACATGGCTCAGGACTGGGGGCAGCTCCGCCTGCAGCCCCAGTGGGGGATCCACTAGGTGAAGCCAGCTGGGCTCCTGAGTCTAGTGGGGACTTGGAGAACCTTTATATCTAGCTAAGGGATCCTAAACACACCAATCAGCACTGTGTGTCTAGCTCACGGTTTGTAGACAAGGTTTGTAAATACACCAATCAGTACCCTGTGTCTAGCTCAAGGTTTGTAAATACACCAATCAGTACTCTCTATCTAGCTAACCTAGTGGCGACTTGGAGAACTTTTCTGTCTAACACTCTGTGTCTAGCTCAGGGCTTGTAAATACACCAATCAGCAGTCTGTCAAAATGGACCAATCAGCAGGATGTGGGTGGGGTCCGATAAGGGAATAAAAGCAGGCTGACTAGCCAGCCAGCAGCCAGGACCTTGGTTCACCTTCACTATTGTGGAAGCTTTATTCTTTTGCTTTTTACAATAAATCTTGCTGCTGCTCACTCTTAGGGTCCATGCTACCTTTAAGAGCTGTAACACTCAAGGGCAAAGGTCTGCAGCTTCACTCCTGTCAGCAAGACCACGAACCCACCAGAAGGAAGAAGCTCCAGACACATCTCAACCTCTGAAGGAACAAACTCTGGACACACCATCTTTAAGAACTGTAACACTCACTGCCAGGATCCGCGGCTTCATTCTTGAGGTTAGACCAAGAACCCACCAATTCCGGACACAATCCCAGTACTTTGGGAGGCCGAGGCGGGCGGATCACAAGGTCAGGAGATCGAGACCAGCCTGACTAACCCCGTCTCTACTAAAAATACAAAAAAATTAGCCGGACGTGGTGGCAGGCGCCTGTATTCTCAGCTACTTGGGAGGCTGAGGCCAGGAGAATGGCATGAACCAGAAGGTGGAGCTTGCACTGAGCAGAGATCACGCCACTGCACTCCAGCCTGGGTGACAGAGTGAGACGCCATCTTAAAAAAACAAAAAGAAAAAAAAACACTGAAAGAACAATAAATAGCTCAACCTAGAATTCTGTACACAGTGAAAATATATTTCCAAAATGAAGACAAAGACTTTCAAACATAAAAAAGCTGAATTACCAAAATGCCAGCATTACAAGAATACTAAAGGGTGCAGGGGCTCACACCTGTAATCCCAACACTTTGGGAAGCCAAGGCGGGTGGATCACGAGGTCAGGAGTTTCAGACCAGCCTGACCAAAGAGATCAGCCTGGACAACATGGTAAAACCCCGTCTCTACTAAAAATACAAAAATTAGCCAGGTGTTGGGGCGGGCACCTGTAATCCCAGCTATTCTGGAGGCTAAGGCAGGAGAATTGCTTGAACCCGGGAGGTGGACGTTGCAGTGAGCCCAGACTGCACCATTGCACTCCAGCCTGGGTGACAGAGTGAGACACCAACTCAAAAAAAAAAAAAAAAAAAAAAAAAAAATCCTTGAAGCAAAGAAAATGATGGCAAATAGTTGTTTTAACAGTCGAAAATTAGTCAATGCAAATTACCAAAGTAAAAAAAAAAAATAGATGCAGAAAAATGCATTTAACAAAATTCAGCATACTGATTTAAAAAATAATCTTCAGCAAACTAGGAATACAGGGAAATGTTTTGACGCTGATAAAGGATATCTATAACAAACTATGACTAACCCCACATTACAGAAAAACTGCTTTCCCCCTAAGATTGGAAACAAAAAAAGGATGTTCATTCTTACCACTTTTATTCAACATTGTACTGGAGATCCTAAATAGGGTATTACATAAAAATAAATAAAAGACATCCCAATTGTAAAAGGAAAGGTAAAACTGTCTTAATTTACAGGTAACATGATTAGGTAGAAAATTTTATGGATATACAAAAAAGCAACCAAAACTAGTGAATAAGCTTAGCAAGTTTGCAGGATACACGATAAACATACAAAAAGCCGTTATGTTTCTATATGATAGCAATGACCAGTGACACATTTGAATTTGAAACAATACCATTTAGCATCAAAAATATGAAAAACTTAGAGATACATTTGAGAAAAATATGCAAAATGTACACTGAAAATTATAAAACATTGAAGAAAAAAGTATTAACACTTAAAAGACCTAAGAGAATGGAAAGATACACCATGTTCATAGATGGAAGACTCAATATTGTTAAGATGTCAGCTCTCCCTCAAATTAATTCATAGATTTAACACAATACAAACCTAAATCTAAGTGGGCTGTTTTGTAAAGATTGACAATCTGATTCTAAAAGTGGAATGGAAATCTAAGAGAACTAGAATAGCCAAAACAATTCTGAAAAAGAACAACAAAGTTGAAAGACTTACCCAAAGCTCACTATAATGCTACAATAGCCAAGACCGTGTAATTCTGGTATAAAAATGGACAGTTGGGGCTGGGAGCAGTGACTCGTGCCTGAAATCCTAGCGCTTTGGGAGGCTGAGGCAGGCAGATCACCTGAGGTCGGGAGTTCGAGACCAGCCTGACCAACATGGAGAAACCTTGTCTGTACGAAAAATACAAAATTAGCCGGGTGTGGTGGCACATGCCTGTAATCCCAGTTACTCAGGAGGCTGAGACAGGAGAATTGCTTGAACCCAGGACACGGAGATTGTGGTGAGCCGAGATTGTGCCATTGCACTCCAGCCTGGGCCACCAGGGCGAAATTCCGTCTCAAAAAAATAAAATAAAATAAAAGATGGACAGTTGGCCAGGCGCGGTGGTTCATGCCTGTAATCCCAGCACTTTGGGAAGCCGAGGAGGATGGATCACCTGAGGTCAGGAATTCAAGACCAGCCTGGCCAACACGGTGAAACCCTGTCTTTTTTTTTTTTTTTTTTTTTTTTGAGACGGAGTCTCGCTCTGTCGCCCAGGCTGGAGTGCAGTGGCCAGATCTCAGCTCACTGCAAGCTCCACCTCCTGGGTTTATGCCATTCTCCTGCCTCAGCCTCCCGAGTAGCTGGGACTACAGGCGCCCGCCACCTCGCCCGGCTAAGTTTTTGTATTTTTTAGTAGAGACGGGGTTTCACCGTGTCAGCCAGGATGGTCTCGATCTCCTGACCTCGTGATCCGCCCGTCTCGGCCTCCCAAAGTGCTGGGATTACAGGCTTGAGCCACCGCACCCGGCCTAACCCTGTCTTTACTAAAACCACAAAAATTAGTTGGGTATGATCTGATGCGCACCTGTAATCCCAGCGACTTGGGAGGCCGAGGCAGGAGATTCACTTGAACCTGGGAGATGGAGGTTTCAGTAAGCCGAAATCACACCACTGCACTCCAGCCTGGGCAACAGAGGAAGACTCAGTCTCAAAAAAAAAAAAAAAAAAAAAAAGATGGACTGTCAATAGATACAAATAAGAGTCCAGAAATATAACCAAACATGTATGGTCAATTGATTTTCAACAGGATTACAAAGTGAATTCAGTGATAAAGGATAATCGTTTCAATACATATTGTTAGAACAACTGGATATTTATATGCAACAAAACCTAATAATTTAGGCCTTTACATTACATCTTATACAAAAATAAATGGATCATAAACATAAATGTAAAACCGAAAACTATATAACCTCTAGTGGAAATCAGGAGAAAATATTTGTGACCTTGGGTTAGGCAAAGATTTCTTAAATGGGACCCCCAAATCATAATCCACAAAAGAAAAGAATTGATAACTGAGACATCATTAAAATTAAGAACTTCTGTTCTTCAAGATATGGATTAAAACACTGAAAAGACAAGCCACAGAGTGGTAGAAAATATTTGCAAATCACATCTCTGACAGAGAATCTGAATCCAGAATAAAGAAATTTCAAAATTCGGCCAGGTGTGGTGACTCACACCTGTAATCCCAGCACTTTGGGAGGCTGAGGAAAGTGGATCATTTGAGATCAGGAGTTTGAGACCAGCCTGGCCAACATGGTGAAACCCGGTCTCTACTAATAATACAAAAATTAGCGGTGCATGGTGGCAAGTGCCTATAATCCCAGCTATTCGGGAGGCTGAGACAGGAGAATCACTTGAGCCCAGGAGGCAGAGGTTGCAGTGAGTGGAAATCGCACCACTGCACTCCAGGCTGAGTGACAGAGTGAGACTCAATCTAAAAAAAAAAAAAAAACTTAAAATTCAACAACAAGAAAACAACCCAATTTTAAAAGGGGCAGAAGATTTAGACACTGACCAAAGAAGATATATGAATGGCAAATAAGCATATGAAAAGACATTCAACATTACTCGTCATTAGATTAATGCAAATTAATGTCACAATGAGATACCACTACTCACCTACTCAGCTATTATAAATCTAAAGTTAAAAAGACCAACCATGGCAAATAGCATAAGAAAAATTGTTCAACATCACTAATCATCAGGGAAATGCAAATAAAAACCACATTGATATTATCTCACACCCATTAGTGGCTACTGTAAAAAAAAAAAAAAAAAAACAGAAAATAAGTTAGCAAGGATGTAGAAAAATTGTACTTCAGTGGGGATGTAAAACGGTACCACTGCTATGGCAAGCAGTATGGCAGTTCCTCAAAAAACTAAAAACAGAATTACCATGTGATTCAGCAAGCCCAATGCTGGGTATACACCCAAAATAATTGAAAGCAGGATCTTGAAAAGATATTTGCACACCCATGTTTGTTTCAACATTATTCACAATGACCAAGAGGTGGAAGCAACCCAAGTATCAATGGATTAATGGATAAACAAACTATGGTAAATACATAAAATGGAATATTAGTCAGCTTTAAAAACAAAGGAAATTATGATACATGCTACAGCATGGTTGAGCCTTGAGGACATTATGCTAGGTGAGATAAGCCAGTCATAAAAAGACAAACTCTGGATGATTCCACTTATATGATGTATCTAAAGTAGTAAAATTCATAAAAACAAAATAGAATAGTGGTTGCCAGGGGCTGGGTAGAGGAGAACATAAGGAGTTTTTGTTTAATGGAGATAAGAGTTAGTTTTGCAAAATAAGAAAGTTCTGGAACTTTATTATACAATAATGTTAATATATTTAACACTACTGTATACTTGGAGCCAATTAAGGTGGTAAATATTATGTTGGGATTTTTACTTATTTATTTTGAGATGCAGTCTCACTCTATCACCCAGGCTGGAATGCAGTGGTGTGATCTCAACTCACTGCAACCTCCGCCTCCTGGGTTCAAGCGATTCTCCTGTCTCAGCCTCCCGAGTAGCTGGGACTACAGGCGCGTGCCACTATGCCCGGCTAATTTTTATGGTTTTTTTTTTTTTTTAAACTACAATTAAAACTAAGTAAAAGTAGGCTGGGCTCGGTGGCTCACGCCTGTAACCCTAGCACTTTGGGAGGCCAAGGAGAGTGAATTGCCTGACCTCAGGAGTTCATGATCAGCCTGGGCAACATGGTGAAACCCCATCTCTACTAAAATACAAAAAATTAGCTGGCGTGTTGGTGGGCGCCTGTAAGTCCCAGTTTCTCGGGAGGCTGAGGCAGGAGAATTGCTTGAACCTGAGATGCGGGAGTTGCAGTGAGCCAAGATCATGCCATTGCACTCCAGCCTAGGCAACAAAGCGAGACTCCGTCTCAGAAAATAAAATAAAAATAAATAAATAAATAAATAATATAAACCAGGGGTGCGCATGGTGACTCATGGCTATAATCCCAGTGCTTTGGGAGGCTGAGGTGGAAGGATCACTTGAAGCTAGGAGTTCTAGACCAGCCTGGGCAAAGTTATGAGATCTTATCTCTACTTAAAATAAAATTATACATTAGCCACACATGGTAGTGCATGCCTATTAGTTTCAGCTATTCAGGATGCTGAGGTGGTAGAATCACTTGAGGTTAGGAGTTTGAGGCTTCGATGAGCTAGGATCATGCCACTGCACTCCAGCCTGGGTGACACAGCGAGGCCGTGTCTCTAAAAAAAATTAAAAACTAAAAATAAACCAAACTTCTGGTCCAGATAAGATGATGTAGACTCTTTCCTCCCTGTTCCTCTCCACTAAGCACAACTATAAACCCTAGAAATAATTCAAGAGGCAACCAAAGAAGAACTCTGAAGGCTAAGAATAGGAAGGCAAACTGGTTTGGGACCCTGGAAGCAGAGAAACAACACAGTGGCAGGGTATCTTACTCCCCACTCAACAGAAGACACTGACCCAGACCCAGCATTTCTTGAAGCAGCAATAGAAGACAGCCCAGGTAGGCTCATTTTCACAGATCCAACAGGAGCCTTCCAACACCACCAGGTGAGGCCAGCACCACCAGAGATGGGGATCGGTTGGGAGCCCTGCTAACAATAAGTGCCATGGGAAATAGTTTCCTTCCCCACTGAGAGATACCAAGATAACCAGGGGGTACGTGCAAGAGGGACCCTGCCACAAGTGGCTCAGCCCAGGAAGCCTCTTTGTTCCCGTTGGCCTAAGACTCCTCTTCCCGACCCAGAGATGGCAAGGTCCCATCACAGCAAGAACCTGGCCCAGGAAGCAGTTGTTGGCCCCCACAAGCAAAGGGGATCCTGCTAAGCATCCAACCGGAGAGACATCTTCATCCTCAAGGCTCTGAGTCTCATCTCCCCAACTGAGAGACACCTGGTGGTCCAGCCTGGGGAACCTCTGTTCCCTCCAGCAGCACCAACAAGGACCAGTGGGAGCCTCAGCAGCACCAGATAAACCAAGCAGACCAAAATTACACTGAAAAGGCTCTGAAAACCTGTCATTGGAACCACAGCCCATAAAATTAGGCCAGGACCTGCACAGTAACCCAAACAAGGTAACTGCCTGTTAAAAGATTTAAGTAGGCTGGGCGCGGTGGCTCAAGCCTGTAATCCCAGCACTTTGGGAGGCCAAGACGGGCAGATCACGAGGTCAAGAGATCGAGACCATCCTGGCTAACACGGTGAAACCCCGTCTCTACTAAAAAAATACAAAAAAACTAGCCAGGTGTGGTGGTGGGCACCTGTAGTCCCAGGAGGCTGAGGCAGGAGAATGGTGTAAACCCGGGAGGCGGAGCTTGCAGTGAGCTGAGATCTGGCCACTGCACTCCAGCCTGGGCGACAGAGCGAGACTCCGTCTCAAAAAAAAAAAAAAAAAAAAAATTAAAAAAATTTAAGTAATATTCTCCTACTGTAATAGAAAAATGTCTAGAATATAATAAAAAATCACCCATCATGCCAAAAACCAGGAAAATTACTTCTCCAACTCCTTTCTCAGCCTCCCAAAAAGCTGGGATTACAGGTGTGAGCCACCACACGTGGCCTTGATTTTCTGTCTACTTTTTGTATTAATTAAAGAAGTACTAAAATTTCCAACTGTAAGTTTGGATGTGTCTATTCCTCCTTTAAATTCTATCAGTTTTGGGATATGTATTTTGAAGGTTATTGGATACCAACACATTCAGGATTGTTTTATCTTCTTGATGAAATTACCCCTTCATGGTTACGAAATGTTTCTCCCTTAGCTCTAGTAATATTCCTCATTATAAAGTCTCTTTATATTACCATAACCACTCTAACTTTCTTTTGACTTGTAGCATATATGGTATATATTTTGTCATCTTATATATTTTAATCTATGTGTACATATGTATGTATGTGTGTGTATATATATATTTTTGAGACAGAGTCTCAGTCTATCACCCAGGCTGGAGTGCAATGGCCCAATCTCAGCTCACTGCAACTTTCACCTCCTGGGTTCAAGCAATTCTCCTGCCTCAGTCTCCCAAGTAGCTAGGATTACAGGCACCTGCCACCACGCCCAGCTAATTTTTTGTATTTTTAGTGGAGATGGGGTTTTACCATGTTGGCCAGGCTGATCTCGAACTCCCGACCTCAAGTGATCCGTCTGCCTTGGCCTCCCAAAGTGCTGGGATTACAGGCTTGAGCCACCATGCCCAGCCTAATATATATTTAAATAGATTTATTGCAGACAGCATATAGACAGCATGTATATGAGTCTTGCCTTTTTTTTTTTTTTTTTTTGAGACGGAGTCTTGCTCTGTCACCAGGCTGGAGTGTAGTGGCATGATCTCGGCTCACTGCAACCTCTGGCTCCCTGGCTCAAGCGATTCTCCTGACAGCCTCCCGAGTTGCTGGGATTACAGGCACATGCCACTAGGCCCACCTAATTTTTGTATTTTTAGTAGAGACAGGGTTTCACCATGTTGGCCAGGATGGTCTCCATCTCCTGACCTTGTGATCTGCCCACCTTAGCCTCCCAAAGTGCGGGATTACAAGCATGAACCACCGCGCCTGGCCTCTTGCTTTTTTTTTCCTAATGTAGCCTGACAGTCTCTTTCATTTGGAAACTTTATACCCTTTATGTTTAATGTAATTAATAATATAATTCATTTTAAGTCTGCCATCTTGTTAGTTGTTTTCCGTATGTTCCATTTGTTTTAGATTCCACTTTCTCTCTTTCCCAACTTTTTTGGGATTAATTACTTTTTTTTTGTTTTTTGAGACAAAGTCTCGTTCTGTCACCCAGGCTGGAGTACAGTGGCAAAGGAACCTCAGCCTCCCGGGTTCAAGTCATTCTCATGCCTCTGCCTCCCAAGTAGCTGGGATTACAGGCACATGCCACCGCGCCCGGCTATTTTTTATATTTTTAGTAGAGACAGCATTTCGCCATGTTGGCCAGCTGGTCTCGAACACCTGACCTCAAGTGATCTGCCTGCCTTGGCCTCCCAAAGTGCTGGGATTACAGGCGTGAGCCACTGCACCTGACCAGATTAAGTATTTTCTAATACTTAATCTATATCTATATATATATATACACACTTTCTAATACTTTATATATATGTACTTAATCTAATACTTAATAATTAAGTATTTTCTAATACTTAATCTGCCCTTTAGTAGTTATTCTCTTTGGGCTTTTTTGTTTTTTTGTTTGTTTGTTTAGTGTTTGTTCTTTAAATTATCACCATCTACCTTCAAATAATATCATACCGGCTGGGCACGGTGGCTCATGCCAGTAATCCCAGCACTTTGGGAGGCCGAGGCAGGTGGATCATGAGGTCCAGAGTTCAAGAGCAACCTGGACAATATGGTGAAACCCCATCTCTACTGAAAATACAAACATTAGCCGGAAGTGGTGGCAGGCGCCTGTAATCCCAACTACTTGGGAGGCTGAGGCAGGGAACTGCTTGAACCCAGGAGGTGGAGATTGCAGTGAGCTGAGATGGCACCACTGCACTCCAGCCTGGGTGACAGAGTGAGACTCCATCTCAATAATAATAATAATAATATCAACCGTTTCATGTATAACGTAGAATCTTACACCAATATACTTCCATTTCCTTCACCCCTTTCTCTGTGGTAGTGTTGTTACACATGTGTCTTCTCATGTTTTAAGCTCCAAAATTTATTATTATTTTCACATAATAGAGATAGAGATATTTCTTTTAAAGAAATAAAGCAGGCCGGGCGCGGTGGCTCAAGCCTGTAATCCCAGCACTTTGGGAGGCCGAGACGGGCGGATCACGAGGTCAGGAGATCGAGACCATCCTGGCTAACCTGGTGAAACCCCGTCTCTACTAAAAAGTACAAAAAAAACTAGCCGGGCGAGGTGGCGGGCGCCTGTAGTCCCAGCTACTCGGGAGGCTGAGGCAGGAGAATGGCGTAAACCCAGGAGGCGGAGCTTGCAGTGAGCTGAGATCCGGCCACTGCACTCCAGCCTGGGCGACAGAGTGAGACTCCGTCTCCAAAAAAAAAAAAAAAAAAAAAGAAATAAAGCAATTAGAAAAAATTGTTATATCTGTGAAAATATTTACCTTTTCTTTTTTTTTTTTTTTTTTTTTTGAGATGGAGTTTCACTCTTGTTGCCGAAGCCGAAGTACAATGGCACCATCTCGGCTCACTGCAACCTCCACCTCCCAGGTTCAAGCAATTCTCCTGCCTCAGCCTCTGGAGTGGCTGGGATTACAGGCATGCACCACCACGCCTGGCTAATTTTGTATTTTCAGTAGAGACACGGTTTCTCCATGTTGGTCAGGCTGGTCTCAAACTCCTGACCTCAGGTGATCTGCCCGCCTTGGCCTCCCAAAGTCCTGGGATTACAGGCGTGAGCCACCGCACCCAGCCGTATTTACCTTTTCTAGTACTCTTATTTCGTTTGTACAGAAAAAAGTTTCCATTTGGTATCATTTTATTTCAGTCTGAAGAACTTTCTTTGAACATTTTTTATATTGGAGATATATACTAACAATAAACCTCTCAGCTTTTATTTGAAAAATCTTTAATTTTGTTTTAATTTTTAAACAGTATTTTCACTGGAAATAGAGTTTTAATCTATAATTTTTTTTCTCTCAGCACTTTAGAGATATTAGTTCATTGTCTTATGTTTTGCAGTTTCTAACCAGAAGCCTGAGAATAATTCTTATCTTTGTTCTTCTGTATGTAATGTATATTTGGGGTTGAGAGGGGCCTGCATGTAAGATTGTATCTTAATCATTGGTTTTTAGTGATTTTAATTATGACATGCCTTGGTGAGGTTTGTATGTGTGAGAATGTTTATCCTACTTGGCATTCAATGAATTTCTTGGGTTTCTGAGTTTGTGATTTCCATAAAATTTGCAAAACTATAAGCCAATATTTATTAAAATAGCTTTTTGGACTATCCTTCCTTAAGAGACTCCAATTATGAATATGTTAGACCACTCCATATTTTTCCAGAAGTCAGTGAGGCTCTGTTCATTTGGTTAAAAAATATTTTTAACATTTGTGCTTCATTTTTAAAAACAGATTATATTGCTAGGTTCTTAAGTTTACTGATTTATGTTTTAGCAGTGTCTAATCTCAATACCTCCAGAGAAACTTCCATTTTCATTTGATAATATATTTTAATCTTTGGATATTCCATGTGTTGCTCTTTTGTAGTTTCATTTCTTTGCTCATGATATTCATATTTTCACTTAACTGTGTTTACACTGTTATAATAGTTATTTTAATATTTGTATCTGCTAGTTCCAGCATCCCTATCATTTCTGTCTGTTTTCGTTGATTGATTTTCTCTTGGTTATAAGCTAGCACTTTCTGGCTTCTTGGCGTGTTTAGTAATATTTTATTAGATGCTGGACATTGTGAGCATCTGAATTTTGTTGCTGTTGTTATCTTAAGGATATTAGGCCTTTTTACTTTTGTTGAGCACCTTGATAAAAAAGAAGAATATTAGTCCGGCCATGATGGTTTATGCCTATAATCCCAGCACTTTGGGAGGCCAGGAGGATCAGTTGAGCACAGGAGGTCAAGGCTGCAGTGGGCCATGAGTGCACCATCATACTGCAGTGGTGCAATCACAGCTGGAAACAAGAAGAGAAGAGAAAGAAGAGAAAGAAGAGAAGAGAAAGAAGAGAAGAGAAGATCAGACTTTGTTATGGCAGGCAGGTAAGCTAATTATAGATTAGTTTGATACTTTCAAGGCCTATTTTAATTTTTGCTATGGCAAATATAGATTAGCCTTTACTCAAGGATTATTTCATCTAAGCATGATCCCCCTGAATATTTGTCACATGGCTCAGTTAATTATTGAAGACTTTCCATTGGTTATTCAGAACCTTGGCTAATTGAAGTTCTCACTTCTCCTCACCCAGTTTGAACACTGAGTATTATTCAGTTTACAATTCCCAGTCTTTATTTTCTCAGCCCCGTGAAGGTTTTACCTCACACATGCATGGTCAAGGGGACTTGCTATGCAGTCTTCTGAAACTTTTTCTACAAAGCTTCCAATTCTCTAGAATTTTGCCTGGCAACTTTCAGTTACCTTCTGCTCCCCAAATCTTAGAGAGATTGCTCAGCTTCACTTGCATTCCCCTCCCTGCATCCACAACCTTGAAATTGCCTTCAGACAAAATTCTGGTGTGGTTTTAGGGTTTACCTTCTTGTTGCCTTTCTTTTAGGGATTACGATCTACACTACCTATTGTCTGATTTCTGAATATAGTTGTTTAGAGTATTTTGGCCAGTTTTCTAGTTGTTTATGGGGGATCAGTAAGACTGGAAGCAGGAGTCTCAAAGTCATTTTTTAAATTTCTGTTTTAAAATGTAACAGCTCTGTATACAAACAATGGAATATTATTCAGCCTTAAAAAGAAATCCTGACATATGATACAACATAGATGAACCTTGAGGACGTTATGCTAAGTGAAATAAGCCAATCACAAAAAGGCAACTACTATATGATTCCATTTCTATGAGCTACTTAGAGTAGTCAAATTTATAAAGACAGGAAGTAGAGTGATGGTTACTAAGTACTGCGGGGAGAGGGGAATGGGGAGCTGTTCTTTAATTGGTATAGAGTTTCAGTTTTGCAATATGAAAAGAGGATATGGCCGGGCGCGGTGGCTCACGCCTGTAATCCCAGCACTTTGGGAGGCCGAGACGGGCGGATCACGAGGTCAGGAAATCGAGACCATCCCGGCTAACACGGTGAAACCCCGTCTCTACTAAAAAATACAAAAAACTAGCCGGGCGAGGTGGCGGCGCCTGTAGTCCCAGCTACTCGGGAGACTGAGGCAGGAGAATGGCGTGAACCCGGGAGGCGGAGCTTGCAGTGAGCTGAGATCCGGCCACTGCACTCCAGCCCGGGAGACAGAGCGAGACTCCGTCTCAAAAAAAAAAAAAAAAAAAAAAAAAAGAAAAGAGGATAGATTATTTGTACAACAGTGTGAATATGCTTAACACTATTGGACTGTATGCTTGTTTTCTCCCATATATATTCTGCTTATGTAGACTGTACACTTAAAATGGTTGAGGCCAGGTGCAGTGGCTCACGCCTGTAATTCCAGCACTCTGAGAGGCCAAGGTGGGCATATCACCTGAGCTCAGGAGTTTGAGACCAGCCTGGCCAACATGGTGAACGTGCCTCTATGAAAAATACAAAAATTAGCCAGCCAGAGAATCACTTGAACCCGGGAGGCAGAGGTTGCAGTGAGCCTAGATTGCACCACTGCACTCCAGCCTGGGAGACAGAGTGAGACTCCGTCTGAAAAAAAAAAGGTCGAGATGGCAAATTTTCTGTTATGTATTTTACAATTTTTTTTAAAAAACAGCTAACAGTGTTCCAGTCATTTTACATTACACTTAATCTGTGCAACAACCTCTCAAGATGTAGGTGCAATCATTTTTTTTTTTTTCTTTGAGACGGAGTCTCGCTCTGTCGCCCAGGCTGGAGTGCAGTGGCCGGATCTAAGTTCACTGCAAGCTCCGCCTCCCGGGTTCACGCCATTCTCCTGCCTCAGCCTCCCGAGTAGCTGGGACTACAGGCGCCCGCCACCTCGCCCGGCTAGTTTTTTGTATTTTTTAGTAGAGACGGGGTTTCACCGTGTTAGCCAGCATGGTCTTGATCTCCTGACCTCGTGATCCACCCGTCTAGGCCTCCCAAAGTGCTGGGATTACAGGCTTGAGCCACCGCACCCAGCCGGTGCAATCATTTTATTTTGTTTGTTTTGAGACATGGTCTTGCCCTATTATACAGTGTGTGGTGCAGTGACATGATCATAGCTCACTCTAGCCTTGAACTCCTGGGCTCAAGCAATCCTCCTGCCTCAGCCTCCCGAGTAGCTAGAATTACAGGCATGCACCTCCATGCCCAGCTAATTTTTAATTTTTTTGTAGAGATAGGGTCTTGTTTTGTTGCCCAGGTTGGTCTTGAACTCCTGACCTCAAAGGATTCTCCCCCTTTGGCCTCGGCCTCCCAAAGCACTAAGATTGCAGGTGTGAACCACTGCAGGTGCTGGCCTAGGTGCCATTTTTTTTTTTTTTCCGAGATGGAGTCTCGCTCTGTCGCCCAGGCTGGAGTGCAGTGCCGTGATCTCTGTTCACTGCAACTTCTGCCTCACAGGTTCCAGCAATTCTCCTGCCTCAGCCTCCTGAGTAGCTGGGACTACAGGTGCCCACCACCATGCCCAGCTATTTTTTTTTATTTTTTAGTAGAGATGGGGTTTCACCATATTGGCCAGGCTGGTCTCGAACTCCTGACCTTGTGATCCACCCACCTCAGCCTCCCAAAGTGCCAGGATTACAGGTGGGAGTCACCACGCCCTGCTGGTGCAATTATTATCTCAATTTTACAGATGAGAAAACTCAAGACACATAGTTACAACATATATATGTTGTAACTGTTATTATAAATATATATACACATGCTTATATAAACAACTATAAAATATGTGTGTATGTGTGTGTGTGTGTGTATATATATACACACACACATATACATATATATGCATGCTTTTATAAATGCGGTCTCACTATGTTGCCCAGGCAGGACTCTTAACTCCTGGGCTTAGGTGATCCTCCCACCTCAGCCTCCCCAGTGGCTGGGACTACAGGCATGGGCCACCACACCTGCAGTGACAACATATTTTTTAAAAGAATCCCATTGTACCTTAAATCATGACTCTTTGTAAAAAAGTTGGAAAACCACCAGGCAGATGACCCCACTAAGACATTGTGGCTCATCTTTATTCCCTTTTGTCATTGCCCCGGGTCCTATCCATCTAAGAGCCTTCCACAGTCTTTGAACTCTGGGAAGAATTCTGTCCTGCCTAAATATAAGTATGATAATACTGTAATTCCACAACTACTATGAGATTGTAGTTGTGGAACTACAGAACTCTTCTGGGGAATATTTTTTAACTGCTGTTAGGTAATACAGAAAAGCTGCTAGGGTTTTGAAAACTGCTTAGTGAAGTTTTGCTGCCCTCTGCTGGAATTAAGCTGTATGCTCTTGAATGTCTGGTTTTCAACAGAAGGATTATAAAGCATTTAGCATGCAGTGTTAGAATTTCATGGAGGTGTCTCAGGCATTCTGCAAGGGTCTGGCACAATTTTTTTTTTTTTTTTGAGACAGACTATCATGTTGTTGCCCAGTGTGGAGTGCAGTGGCAAGATCTCAGTTGACTACAACCTCCGCCTCCTGGGTTCAAGGGATTACAGGCATGCGCCGTGATGCCTGGCTATATTTTGTATTTTTAGTAGAGACAAGGTTTCACCATGTTGGCCAGGCTGGTCTCGAACTCCTGACCTCAGGTGATCCGCCCGCCTCGGCCTCCCAAGTCCTGGAATTACTGGTGTGAGCCACTATGCCCAGCCCAAATTTTATATTCTAAACATATTTAAACTATTTACACAATAAAAACAACATTGTGTCTTTAAATGTTACATATCTTAGTTTGACATACCAGATATTGCCAGAATCTAGTCTTGGAATGGAAAGGGAAAACCTTCCTAAGCCAACCATTCACTCTTCTTATCTGTTCTTATATGTTTGTGTTCCATCACTCCATTTCAAGCCCTGTGGCCTTCCACTAAACCATTTCAATAAGGAAAACACTTATAATGTTTTATAGGTGATGTGATTTTTAGCTTGAAAATTGTTAACTATTGTAAGGTCCTCCGCATCTGAATTATGAATTGGAAGTGTTTATATCCCTTATTTGGCTTTTTTAAAACACCTGTAATTCTAGCACTTTGGGAGGCCAAGCCGGGTGAATCGCTTGAGCTCAGGAGTTCAAGATTAACCTGGGCAACATAGTGAAACCCCATCTCTACAGAAAATACAAAAATTAGCTGGGTGCGGTGGTATGCACCTGTAGTTCCAGCTACCTGGGAGGCTGAAGTGGGAGGGTTGCTTAAGCCCAGGGGCCAGAGGTTTCAGTGAGCCTAGATCTTGCCACTGCACTCCAGCCTGAGAGACAGTGTCTCAAAAACAAAACAAAACAAAAACAAAAACAATTAAACACCTTGGTGCGGTGGCTCACGCCTGTAATCCCAGCACTTGAGAGGTGAGGCGGGCAGATCACGAGGTCAGGAGATTGAGGCCATCCTCGCCAACATGGTGAAACCCCATCTCTACTAAAAATACGAAAAAATTAGCTGGGCATGGTGGCGCATGCCTGTAATCCCAGCTACTTGGGAGGTTGAGGCAGGAGAATCGCTTGAACCTGGGAGGCAGAGGTTCAGTGAGCCAAGATCGAGCCACTGCACTCCAGCCTGGGCAACAGAGTGAGACTCCATCTCAAAACAACAACAACAACAAAAACACATAACAAAACACCTGGCATCATCATTTTATGGTTTATTATTTGGTCCTTTCAGAAAATTATAAATTACTAACATGTTTAAAAAAGGAATGTGGTGGGGCGTGGGGGAAAAATGGCAGCGTCCTTTAGTAACTGTGATTACTAATACTTTAGTAAAACCCATCTCTTTACTTCTTTCCTTCTTCTATGAAATTCTCTCACACTGTAGTGCAACCTCAGTTTGTATCTAGGCTGACAACTACCAAGGATGGAGAAGTTCTAAGCCATCCTTTCCTAGATTTTTGCAACAATGTCCTCACTAGTTTTGTTGACTCCAATCCACCTAAAATTCACCTTCTATAACAAGAACCACAATGCTCACACCTATAATAAAGCACTTTAGAATACCAAGTTGGGAGGACTGCTTGAGCCCAGGGGTTCGAGACCAGCCTGACAACACAGGTAAACCCCTGTCTCTGCAAAAAATAAGAAAATTAGCTGGGTGTGGTGGCACACACCTGTGGTCCCAGCTACTTGGGGTTGAGGTAGGAGGATAGCTTGGGCCCTGGAAGTTTAGGCTGAAGTGAGCTGTGATTGTGCCACTGTACTCCAGCCTGGGTGACAGAGTGAGACCCTAAGAAAGAAAGGAAGAAAGAAAGAAGGAAGGAAAGAAGGAAAGAAGGAAGGAAGGAAAGAAAGAAAAAGAAAGGAAAGGAAGAGAAAGAAAAAAGGAAAGAGAGAAAGAAACGAAAAGTTAAAAACAACAAAGAAACTCAGAATGATCTGTCTAAAATGCATGACTGATTGGGTCAGCTTCTACCTAAAATCCTTAACTTCTTATATTTTGCATCAGGATTAAATCCAAATCCCTTAACATGGCATATGTTCTCTGATTCAGCTAGAGCCTTTAGAGGAGTCTGCCTCTCCACTTGCTGCCTCATCCTGTATACCACAACAGCCAACTGTGCTTCCCTGCTGCAGAAACCTTTTTGTTTCTCACATTGGTATCTGTTCTTTTTTCCCCTCACTGTTTCTCTACCTGGAATTCCACTCATGCCACTTCCCTTCCTCATCATCTCTGACATTCACTGACTCAGCTAGTCTCTACAAGATAGTCTTCATCTCTTCTGCTAGTGTATTTATAACCAAGAACTGTGTCTTATGTTTTATTACCTGGGTCAGATATAGTTCTTTTTTTTTTTTTTTTTTTTTTTTTTTGAGACGGAGTCTCACTCTGTTGCCCAGGCTGGAGTGCAGTGGCGTGATCTCCACTCACTGCAAGCTCTGCCTCCTGGGTTTACGCCATTCTCCTGCCAGCCTCCTCTGTAGCTGGGACTATAGGCGCCCGCCACCACGCCCGGCTGATTTTTTTGTATTTTTAGTAGAGACGGGCTTTCACCGTGTTAGCCAGGATGGTCTCGATCTCCTGACCTCGTGATCCGCCCATCTTGGCCTCCCAAAGTGCTGGGATTACAGGCGTGAACCACTGCGCCCGGCCCCAGATATAGTTCTTAGCAAACACAAATTGTTCAAGAACTGATTGCTAAGTAATTGTAGGTGTTTTACTAAGTGGGTGCCAGTGATGTCAATGTAGTACGCTCCAAATTATCAGTGTCTCAGCATGAGGGTATGAGGCATTCTCCTGTCTTTTGAATGTCCTAGGTTATTGTAGACAGACTGTGGTTAAAGGTGCTTGAGGCATTGAGGCAGAACTGTATGCTATTATGTCTTTTGGGGTTTTTTTTTTGTTTTTTTTGAGACAGAGTCTCACTCTGTTGCCCAGGCTGGAGTGCAGTGGCGTGATCTTGGCTCACTGCAACCTCTGCCTCCCAGGTTCAACCAATTCTTCTGCCTCAGCCTCCTAGGTAGCTGGGATTACAGGCACACACCACCACTTCCAGCTAATTTTTGTATTTTTAGTAGAGACAGGGATTTCACCACGTTGGTCAGGCTGGTCTCGAACTCCTGACCTTGTGATCTGCCTGCCTTGGCCTCCCAAAGTGCTGGGATTACAGGCATAAGCCTCTGCGCCTGGCCTCTTACATTTAAAAGAAAGTAAAACTTGCATTTGACCCCACTTCAAACTCCTTTAGGTAAGAAATAGATGTCTTAGTCTGTTTGGGATGCTATAACAGAGTACCATATGCTGGTGGCTTATAAACAACAAACACTTATTTCTCACAGTTCTAGAGGGTGGGAAGTTTGACATCAAGTCACCGGCAGATGCAGTGTCTGGTGAGGACCCACTCCCTCATTCATGGACAGCCATCTTTCTACTGTGTCCTCACATGGCTGAAGGGGTAAAGGGGCTCTCTGAGGTCTGTTTTATAAAGACGCTAATCCCATGCATGAGGGCTCCACCCTCATGACCTAGTTACCTCCCAAAGGTCCTACTTCTTTATCTGACAATTATCAAGGATGGTGAAGTCCTAAGAGTTTCAACATATGAATTTGGGTGGGACATAAACATTTAGTCTGTAGCACTAGGGAAGTGGAATTTTGCTTATTATCAGGCTGGGCATGGTGGCTCACACCTGGAATCCCAGCACTTTGGGAGGCCAAGGTAGGCAGATCACTTGAACCCAGGAGTTCCAGACCAGCCTAGGCAACATGGCAAAATCCCATCTCTACAAAAAATACAAATTAGCCCTGGTGGTGATGGTGCATGCCTGTGGTCCCAGCTACTCGGGAGGCTGAGGTGGGAGGATCACCTCAGCCTGAGACGTCAAGGCTGTAGTGAGCTGTGATCTCACCACTGCTCTCTAGCCTGGGCAAAAAAAAAAAAAAAAAAAAAATGTATATACACACACACACACACTCACATATATATACACTCACATATATATACACACACACACTCACATGTGTGTATATATATACACACATATATAGTGTCTTTATACTTATTTAGTATAAGATATCTGGAACAACTTTGACAAAATTAAATATCTTACATTGCTTATTCTATTTCTAGTAAACAGAAATTCAACAAAGCGCTATAGGACCTATAATAACAGATTGATTAAGAGAGTGAAGAGTTCTTCAGCACTGAAAGAAAGAAGAGCATTGGCCGGGTGCAGTGGCTCACGCCTGTAATCCCAGCACTTTGGGAGGCCGAGGCAGGTGGATCACCTGAGGTCAGGAGTTCGAGACCAGCCTGGCCAACATAGTGAAACCCCATCTCTACTAAAAATACAAAAATCAGCTGGGCGTGGTGGCGCACACCTGTAGTCCCAGCCTTGGGAGGCTGAGGCAGGAGAATCACTTGAACCTAAGAGGCGGAGGTTGCAGTGAGCTGAGATTGCGCCATAGAACTCCAGCCTGGGCGACAAGAGGGAAACTCGGTCAAAAAAAAGAAAAGAAGGAAGGAAGGAAGGAAGGAAGGAAGGAAGGAAGGAAGGAAGGAAGGAAGGAAGGAAGGAAGGGGGAAAGGAAAGAAGGAGAGCATTATCTGGTGAGTGTTAACTACTCAACATCTCTAACAGGAATGTGGATAAGCATCTTCTAAAGGAATTACGGATTTATACTATTTCAATACTATTTTTATCAAGAAAATGTGTATGAAGAGTATTTTATTTTTAATATGTATTTTGAGTTGTTGCTAAGTAAAGCAAAACTGATTTTTTGGACCATTATTATCATATATTCTGTCTCTAGAGCAAATCAGATTCTCAAGAGAATGGACTAATCACCAAATGGCACAAACGGCTAGTAGAATTCCTCTAGATAAGTAACTGAACACCACATTTTCTTCAATTAGATAAATGTCTGGTGTTATGTTTCTATAATTTATGTAAATTGCAACCATAGACCTACCAATTACCCTATTTAAACTTGGCTGGTTCCCCAAAGATTTCTTAGGAAAAAACTTATAACAATTAATTGCCTATCTTTTCAGAGCCACTGGGCCAGGGGGTAGGGGGAGGGGAGGGTACTGAAAC
The DNA here is from genome assembly GCF_003255815.1 of Theropithecus gelada. Lineage (NCBI taxonomy): Eukaryota > Metazoa > Chordata > Mammalia > Primates > Cercopithecidae > Theropithecus > Theropithecus gelada. The sequence goes on from NC_037669.1 coordinate 83,448,078, forward strand.
TTGAACTCATATTTTTTGTAAAGCTCTATTTTTGAGAATCTCTTTTAACTAGGAATGTTTTACATTAAATGAAAAAATAATTAGGAAAAAATATTTTTTTCACTTGGGAGTATTATGGGGAAGGCATTTAAGGCCAAACCATTATCTAATTTTTTGTTTCAAAGAGTTGAAATGGAATTTTTTGGGGAAAAGAATCTGGAATATTTAATGTTGCTGAGTCACTGGACTTTAGGTTTAATGTTCTTTTTGAAGAGGGTTAATATTAATTAACTCTAATACAAATCATTAAAATATAAAAATCAGGAAAACAGCCAGGTGTGGTAGCCCACGCCTGTAATTCCAGCACTTTGGGAGGCCAAGGCGGGTGAGCTTATCTGAGGTCGGGAGTTCGAGACCAGCCTGACCAACACAGAGAAACCCCTGTCTCTACTAAAAATACAAAATTAGCCAGGTGTGGTGGCGCATGCCTGTAATCCTAGTTACTCTGGGGGCTGAGGCAGGAGAATCGCTTGAACCCGCGAGGTGGAGGTTGCAGGGAGCTGAGATGGCACCATTGCACTCCAGACTGGGCAACAGGAGCGAAACTCCATCTCAAAACAAACAAACAAGTCAGGAAAAGACACAGCTAGCACTTTTACATATTCACATCATGGCTGGATATAGACATGCATAAGGTGTATGGTCCAATGTCAATTGCTGGTGCTTTAATTGACCCAGGCCATATCCCATTGTAATATTTGCATTATCTTGCTATTATTGTATTGGTCAAATTTAGAATTTTTTCTTTCCTTTTTTTGGTGGGGGCAGGTGGAGAGAAAACAGGAAATGATTTATTCAGTTCTTTCTACACAATTAACATAAATTTAAGTACTACTTGCCTGTCAACTTCCTGTATTATATACTTGAGAAAGAATTTTCCCCAAGTTATTAGTGGAACACTATATCAACGTCCTTTAAAAAAAAAAAAAAAAAAAAAAAAAAAAAAAAAACAGTTTTAGGCTGGGCGTGGTGGTTCACACCTGTAAGTAAGCCCAGCACTTTGGGTGGCTGAGGTGGGAGGATCACTTGAGGCTAGGAGTTGAAGTTTGCAGTGAGCTATGATCATGCCAGCCTGGGCTACAGAGCAAGACTCTGTCTCAAAAAAATTAAATAAATTTAAAAAATTAAAATAAATAAAAAACCAGTTTTAAATCTTTTGGCAATTCATAAATGTCAGCACATTACCCGTCAGACATGAAAAAAAAAGTTTCATTGATATAATTCATGCACCACACAAATTCACTGACTTGAAGCATACAATTCAATTGTCTTTAAGATAATCACAGAATTATGCAACTATCACTACAATTAATTTTAGAACATTTTCATCACCTTAAAAAGAGCCTATACCCTTTAGCTATCATCTCCAAATTCCCTCATTACCCTAGCCATAGGAAACCACTGATCTAATTTCTGTCTGTATTGATTTCCCTGTTCTGGACATTTCCTATAAACCGAATCATACCATATACAGCATTCTGTGACTGACTTCTTTTTCTTAGCATAATGTTTTCAAGGTTCATCCATGTTGCAGGATGTATCAGTTCTTCATTCCTTTTTATGGACAAATAATATTTCATTGTATGAATATAAGATATTTTATCTCTTCATATGTTGATGGATTTTTGCTAATTACTCTTAAAATCAGCATTTTGTAGCACCAACCATATAGCAGAAGGTCATGTCAAACTTTTTTTTATTACCAGGCTTTTATGGACTGGGAGAAAATGTCCAAAATTAAGTCTGAATACCTTTCTGGTACTACGAAGCACCAAATAATAAAAACAATAACCTGAATCATGTGATTTAAAAGGGAAGCAGCTCTCAATTTAGTTATTGGTCAGCCAAAGAAATTGGATGACTTGATTACTTCTGTCTGCCCAGAAATCATCTACAAATCTGTAGGAGCTATGAGAAATGAGTGAAGAAACTTGTGTTTTTAAGGGAGTTGGTGGGAATATTCCTATTCACTCAGAAAAATAAAAGGACAAAACAAGGGAGATAAATGATACATAGATGAATGATTAAAGTGCCCAATGGTGTAACTTTGTAATTTTTCTTTTTTTTTTTTTTTTTTTTGAGACGGAGTCTCACTGTGTCTCCCAGGCTGGAGTGCAGTGGCGCGATCTCGGCTCACTGCAAGCTCCGCCCCCCGGGTTCACGCCATTCTCCCGCCTCAGCCTCCCAAGTAGCTGGGACTACAGGCGCCCGCTACCGCGCCCGGCTAGTTTTTTGTATTTTTAGTAGAGACGGGGTTTCACCATGTTAGCCAGGATAGTCTCGATCTCCTGACCTTGTGATCCACCCGCCTCGGCCTCCCAAAGTGCTGGGATTACAGGCTTGAGCCACCGCGCCCGGCCTGTAATTTTTCTTGATTTCCATTGAGAGTCTTGATTAACAAAGTAGCCATCCCAGAGACCTACAAGCAAGTAGAATTGGGGTAGTTGTAAGGGTTTCAATTACATTTAGGAGGCAAATCTGAGTTCTGTTCCATCACCTATTGGTGATGTTTCCTCGAGCAAGGCAGTTAAGTTACCATTTCCTCATCTGACAAATGTAACAATGTTTTTCTGACAATGCTGGGACGATTAAATGAGGCAATGGGTATGGAAGCATCAGAAAACAAATAGGGTCAGGATGGATCTACTTGTTTACAGCTATAACCTGGAAGCCCAGCTTAGGGCCTGGTAGCAGGTTGAGAGAATAAGTGAAGCATTTGGTAAATTGCAAGGTGTTATTCACATGTTCTCTCTGTATTGTTACTTCTTTTCCTCCAATTTATTCACTGTCTTCCAAATTGAGTGCTGAGATGGATTATCTTAAAAATATGAAGTTCCAGACAACTTTCTTTTGGCTTCTTTTATCATAAAAACATAGAATCGAAGACACTTTTAATTTGAAAATTTTTTTTTCACACATTCCACCTACGTTTGTACTTTTGTAGTGTACCACTTCCTCTTGAGCATTTTTTTTTTCCTCTTTGTGTAACTTGGATTGCTGGCACCAGCCTCCTTCTTACTTACAGAACTCCACCAACCACAACGTGAAGTTAGTATAAATCTAGGTCTTTGTTCAGATGACAATGGCAGTGGTGTAAATGACTCTATGACCACGTCTATACTGGCCAGTCAGCTGATAGAAGACAACCATCACTTCAAATTGTCAAATCCTATTGATTTCAACTAGTCTTGAATTTGGCAAATTGAAGCTCATCTATCTTCTCAAATGCAGTAAAAAACACCTGGAACTTGTATAAATCATGTAACAGGCATTTGAACAGATGCACTCTAATTTATATTTTGGATAAATACAGATTTCCATATAATGGATTCAGTTTGCTTAAAGCAAGATATACCAGTAAACATTTAATGGGGATAAATCCAAATCACATTATGTGAGACATTGGCAATTTTCCTGCCAGAGAATATCAGATAGTCACTTTATCCTCAGGAGTAAAAAACATATTTATTTATTTAGTTTTTGAGACAGAGTCTAGCTCTGTCGTCCAGGCTGGAGTGCAGTGGCGTGATCTTAGCTCACTGCAAATTCCGCCTCTCGGGTTCACGCCATTCTCCTGCTTTAGCCTCCCAAGTAGCTGGGACTACAGGCGCCTGCCACCACACCAGGCTTTGTTTTTTTTTTTTTTTGTATTTTTAGTAGAGACGGGGTTTCACCCCCGGATCTCCTGACCTCGTGATCCAAAGTGCTGAGATTACAGGCATGAGCCACAAAGCCCAGCCCAAAAATATATTTAGTAAACACCTACTGTGTTTCAGGCACTATGGTGAGCCCTGGGGATAGCACCGTAAGCAAAACCGACATTGACCCTCAGTCCATGGAATGGCACAGAGTCTAGTGAGAGAGACAGATTTAATTAAATAGTCCCACACATGAGGGAGTAATTACAAATTGAGGAAATTGGGAGGTAAATGGTCTGAGTCAAAAGGAGCAAAATTCTGTAAGAGCATCCAATGGGGAAGCCGACCTAGAAAGGGGATAGATTATGAAGGAAGTTCACACAAGGAAGTGAAGCTTCAGCCAAAGGAAGTGCAGCTTCAGCCAAAGGAAGTGCAGGAGCTTACTGGAACTGGAGAAGAGGGTGGCACGGGGAAAAATAACATCCCATACAGGGCAAATATCATGTGCCGAGGTCGATTGCATGGCCAGGGAGTTTGGCAAGCGTGCCAGACATAGGAAGCACCAAGGAGGAGCTTAGGGAAGTGAAGTGCAAGATGGAAAGGCAGGTAAAGGTCAGAATCAGTAAGGCTCCATGGCCCACATAAAGAATTCTTATCTTTGTCCCTGGAATAATGAGAATCCACAAAAATTTTTGGTTTTGTTTGTTTAATTGAAGAATAACATCATACAATAAAATGCAACTCTAAGCATGCAGTTCAATGAATACTTATATGTGTATGCCCCGTCTGTATAACTACCACCCAGATCAAAATACAAAGCATTTCCATCATTCCAGAAAGTTCCTTCATGTCCCCTTTGAGTCAATTACCTACCACCCCCACCCCCACAAGGGAACCACAATTCTTTTATTACCATAGATTATTTTTGTCTGTCCTTGAACATCATGTAAATGGAATCATACAGTACGTCTTTCATTTAACATTATGTCTATGAGATTAATCCATGGCATTGCATGTAATAAAGTCTTAGAAGTATTTCACTCAGAAATGAAACAAAACTTAAGTGACAGCTCTTGACTTCTGGGTTTAGCTGAGGTTTGTGGTTACCAGAGTCAGCTGTGTTGGTGAAAGGATACTTGCTTCTTGTTCGTTGCTAACTATATTCTTATTTTCAATTGAATTTCTCCCTTTTGCTGCTTGTCCTCATTGCATGGAAGTTTTTCTTCCAGTCACTAACCATGAATCAACTTCAACACAGTTTCTTGCCAAACTAAGTGGGTCTTTCTCAGGCTTCCCTAGGACACACCCAAGAAATATTTGCTCAATGAGTAACCAGACAAGCCCTTTGGGGAAAGAGGATGACTCCTTGGAAGTCATCGATATATGGAAGGAATGACAATTTCACATTTTTTAATGCATCTGAACGGATAATGGAGTTGTAACCTTGTAATATTTTCTTCATCCATAAAATGAATCAAACTAATTAATCTCTAAGATCCTTAAAGTTCTATGAATTAGATGCTAGTGGTACTTTTTTGTTGACTGGACTTTATTATCTTTACTACTGTCTTTTAATGGAAATGTTAAAAAACAAAAAGCCTCCTAGCTGTGTGACCTACAAGGCTCAAGATATATGTGAGCATCAAAAATCACATCTTTTGGCCAAGCACGGTGGCTTATACCTGTAATTCTAGCACTTTGGGATGCTGAGGCAGGAGGATTGCTTGAGCCTAGGAGTTCAAGACCAGTCTGGGCAACATAGGAAGACCCCAGTATCTACAAAAACTAAGAAAATTAGCCAGGTGTGGTGGTACATACCTGTAGTCCCAGCTCCTCGGAGGCTGTGGCAGGAGGACCAATGGAGCCCACGAGGTCAAGGCTGGAGTGAGCCATGACATGACAGAGTGAGACCCTGTCTCAAAAAAAAAAAAAAAAGAATATATATATATATTTATATATGTATTTTTTTTAACCTATCTTTTACATGAAAAGTATAAAAGGATATAGAGGGAAAAGTCTCTCCCATCTCTACCTTCTAGCCCCTGTTCCCTTTCCATAGGCAAACAATATTGCTAGCTACTTATGTAGCCTTCCACTAAAGTTTTATGCAAATAGATGTAAATATTTGTATATATTTAACTGTATTTTCCATTTTTTGATATAAATACTAACACACTATTCATCCTGTTCTGCATGTTGGTTTTTTTTTTTTTTTTTTTTTTTTTTAGACGGAGTCTTGCTCTGTCACCCAGATTGGCGTGCAGAGGTTTGATCTTGGCTCACTGCCATCTCTGCCTCCTGGGTACAAGCAATTCTCCTGCCTCAGCCTCCTGAGTAGCTGGGATTACAGGCGTGCGCCACCATGCCTGGCTAATTTTTGTATTTTTAGTAGAGATGGGGTTTCACTATGTTGGCCAGGCTGGTCTTGAACTGCCGACCTTGTGATCCACCTGCCTTGGCCTCCCAAAGTGCTGGGATTACAGGTGCAAGCCACTGCACCTGGCCACTTTTTTTTTTTTTTGAAAAAACACTAGTACCTTATGAGCTTCTTTATTAGAAAAATAGGAATAATGTGAGTACTTACCTCATAGCATTGTTGTGAAAATCAAATGAGTTAAAATATACAAAGCACTGACCCGGTGCGGTGACTCACGCCTGTAATCTTATCACTTTGGGAGGCCGAGGCGAGCAGATCACCTGAGTCAGGAGTTCGAGACCAGCCTGGCCATCATGGTGAAACCCTGTCTCTACTAAAAATACAAAAATTAACTGGGCCTGGTGGCATGTGCCTGTAATCCCAGCTACTCGGGAGCCCGAGGCAGGAGAATTGCTTGAACCTGGGAGGTGGAGGTTTTAGTGAGCCGAGATTGTGCCACTGCACTCCAGCCTAGGTGACAGAGCAAGACCTCTCTCAAAAAAACAAGAAAAACAAAACAAAACAAAACGAAAAGAAAAAGAAGATGCCAAATGCCAGGCATATTGTAACCTCTGTATTAGTTTTCTATTACTGCATAACAACTTACCACAAACCTAGTGGCTTAGAACAAAACTGTATTAGCTCGCAGTTTCTGCAGGTCAGAAGTCCAGGCATGGCTTAGCTGGGGTCTGTGCTCAGAGTCTCACAAGGTTGAAATCATGCAGCTGGACTGCATTCTCACTTGGAGACTCAACTACAAAAGGGGTTTGCTCCCAAATTCCTTCAAGTTGTTGGCAGCTATAAAACTCATGGCAGCTTATTTGTTCAAACTCAGCAACAGGAGAGAGTTTCTGCTGCTTGGAGTCTCTGACCTCAAGGAATGCCTAGTCCTCCCCACCACCTTGGGATATAATTCATATATTATAAAATTCATCTTTTTTTTTTTTTTTTTTGAGAGGGAGTCTCGCTCTGCCGCCCAGGCTGGAGTGCAGTGGCCAGATCTCAGCTCACTGCAAGCTCCGCCTCCCGGGTTCATGCCATTCTCCTGCCTCAGCCTCCCGAGTAGCTGGGACTACAGGCGCCCGCCATCTCGCCCGGCTAGTTTTTTGTATTTTTTAGTAGAGACGGGGTTTCACCGTGTTCGCCAGGATGGTCTTGATCTCCTGACCTCGTGATCCACCCGTCTCGGCCTCCCAAAGTGCTGGGATTACAGGCTTGAGCCACCGCGCCCGGCCTAAAATTCATCTTTTTAAAGTATATAGTTTAGCCAGATGTGGTGACTCACGCCTGTAATCCCAGCACTTTGGGAGGCCGAGGTGGGTGGATCACGTGAGGTCAGGAGTTTGAGACTAGCCTGGCCAACATGGCAAAACCTCATCTCTACCAAAAATGCAAAAATTAGCTGAGTGTGGTGGCAGGCACCTGTAATCCAAGCTACTTGTGAGGTTGAGGCAGTAGAATCACTTGAACCCAGGAGGCAGAGGTTGCAGTTAGCCAAGATGGCACCACTGCATTCCAGTCTGGGTGACACAGTGAGACTCCATCTCAAATAAATAATAAAATATATAGTTCAATGGTTTTAAATATATCCACAAAGTTGTGGAATTACCACCACTATCCAATTCTAGAATATTTTCATCACCCCAAAGAGAAACCCTGTACTCATTAGCAGTCAGTCCCCATTCCCCACTCTCTCTGGTCCCTGGTAACCACCAATCATTTTTCTGTTTCTGTGGAATTTCCTATTTTGAACTTCCATATTAACAGACTCTATAACATACTGCTTTTGTATCTGGCTTATTTCACTTAGCATAATGTTTTCAAGGTTCATTCATGTTGTAGCATGCATCAGTGCCTCATTCCTTTTTATGGCTGTATTCCACTGTATGGACATACCCCATTGATAGATAAGTTATTTCTAATCCTTTGCTATTATAAACAACACTGTAAAGAATATCCTTGAATACATATTTAGAATGTGAATGAGTACATCTGTACCATGTACATTTCTAGAAGTAGAATTGCTAGGTAAAAAGGTTATGCATCAGTAATATTGATAGTTACTGCTGAGTTATGCTATTTATATCCTGTCTTTTAAAGTACTGTTTGAGGAAGGGAGATGAAATGGCGTAGTGGAAAATGCACTGAGTTTTGGACTTTGTTTCAAGAGAAGTTTAATATATTGTGGTTATTAAGGGCATGGGGCTTTGGAGGCACACTGCCTGTGTTAGAATCTTGGTTTTGCCACTTACACTCTAAATGACATTAAGTTAATTAACTGCTCTGCCTCAGTTTTTTTCATCTGTAAATGGAAATAACATTAGTACCTTCTCTGGGGATTGATGAGACTATACATGTAACACTCTTAGAACAGTGTCTGGGCTGGGCGCAGTGGCTTATGCCTGTAATCCCAGCACTTTGGGAGGCCGAAGTGGGTGGATCACCTGAGGTTGGCAGTTTGAGATCAGCCTGACCAACATGGTCAGAGAAAACCTGTGTCTACTAAAAATACAAAAATTAACTGGGCATGGTGGTAGGTGCCTGTAATCCCAGCTACTTGGGAGGCTGAGGCAGGAGAATCACTTGAACCCGGGAGGCGGAGGTTGCGGTGAGCAGAGATCGTGCCATTGCACTCCAGCCTAGACAACAAGAGTGAAACTCCATCTCAAAAACAAAACAAAACAAAAAAACAGTGTCTGACACACAGAAAGTACTCAATAAATGTTAACTCTTTTTACTAGCTTGCTATATGATCTTGGGTCATTGTCTTTTCCTATTTTTATTTTTTTACATTTCTGAGACAGAGTCTCACTCTGTCACCCAGGCTGGAGTGCAGTGGCGCAATCTCGGCTCACTGCAACCTCCACCTCCCAGGTTCAAGTGATTCTCCTGCCTTAGCCTCCTGAGTACCTGGGATTATAGGCATATACCACCATGTCCAGCTAATTATTTATTTATTTTTTTGAGATGGAGTCTAGCTCTGTTGCCCAGGCTGGAGTGCAGTGGCACGATCTCAGCTCACTGCAACCTCTGCCTCCTGAGTTTAAGCGATTCTCCTGCCTCAGCCTCCTGAGTAGTTGGGATTACAGGTACCCGCCCCCATGCCCAGCTAATTTTTGTATTTTTAGTAGAGACGGGGTTTCACTGTGTTGGCCAGGCTGGTCTCGAACTCCTGACCTCGTGATCTGCCCGCCTCGGCCTCTCAAAGTGCTGGGATTACAAGCGTGAGCCACTGCCCCCGGCCTTAACTTTTGTATTTTTAGTAGAGACAGGGTTTTACCATGGTGGCCAGGCTGATCTCAAACTCCTGACCTCAAGTCCACCTGCCTCAGCCTCCCAAAGTGCTGGGATTATTATTATTGTTTTTAAAAACAGAGACAAAGTCTCACCATATTGTGAAGGCTGGTCTTGAACTCCTAGGCTCAAGTGATCCTCCACCCTTGACTCCCAAAGTGCTGGGATGACAGGTGTCAGTCACCACACCCAGCCAAATTTCACTAAACTTTTTTTTTTTTTTAAATAAATGTTGATTTGGAATGGGAAGCAATTTTTATCTTCACAAAATTTAAGATTCAACCTCTGTGGAGGGCTAATGATTCTGTCTAGCCTTAGTTTTAGGTACTCTTTACTAACAACCGGTGGTGCTTTATGCATAGCCTAGGAGCTTCCAAGTAGAGTTGCCTTTTCTTGAGTGGATGAGTGGTGGCATTAGTATGCAATTAGTTGTTTTGTTTGTTTTAATAGAGACAGGGTCTCACTGTATTGCCCAGGCTGGTCTTGAACTCCTGGGCTCAAGTACCTCCCAAAGTGGGATTTTGACGTGAGCCACACCTGGCTGCAATTAGTTCTTAGTTTTGAATTTCATAAAAATGAGCTTTTAGGTATACCTTCAATGAATCAACAAAAAAGCGAGTTACCAATTTGGGACTGCAATGTGAATTTCTGATCTTCTGTACTCTTTTTTAAATCAAGTAAAGCGCCTCCCCCAATTAAAAAAAATTTACTTAAAATAATGTAGCATTTTTCCCTCAACCTAGACCTCAGTTTTTCATTTAAACATATTTTAAAATGTGTGTGTATGTTTTGAGACAAAGTCTCAGCCCAGGGTGGAGTGCAATGGTGCCATCTCAGGTCAGTGCAACCTTCGCCTCCCGGGTTCAAGTGATTATCATGCCTCAGCCTCCTGAGTAGCTGGGATTACAGGCATGTGCTACCATGCCCGGCTAATTTTTGTATTTTTAGTAGAGATGGGGTTTCACTGTTGGCCAGACTGATCTGGAACCCCTGACCTCAGGTGACCCGCCCGCCTCGGCCTCTCAAAGTGCTGGGATTACAGGCATGAGCCACTGCGCCTGGCCTAAAATGTGTTTTTAAACTATTTACTAATAATGGATTTACACTCTTTCGTATGATTTATTAAATTGATTCCAATAGGTTGGCAATTCATGATTAATTTTTTAAAATATCAGCTGTTAAACAGTGGTAATATTTATTAGAGGACAAAGGAATCCAACTTTCGTGTTGCCCTTGGGAATGCTCTTTAAGCCTGAGGCTTTATTATGAATAATTTGGTCTGTAAACTCCTTGGGAGGTAGTTTGGGATTAGAGATCTGGGTCTCAAACCTGATCCTGCTGCTTGGCGACCCTCAGCAAAATGTCAGCCCTCTGTCGCTTCGTGCATAAAATGAAAAAAAGTGCACAGCTGCTGTGAAAATTAGGTCTTAGAGAAGCAGTCAGTGCAGTGCTTAAGTACTTACTGGGAGAGTTAAATAGACCTGGTTTCAAATCTTGGTTTTGTTACCATAATTTGTCCCGTCTTGTAACGCTTATTTTAAATTGTGCAAAACAGTATCTCCCTCATATCTGTTGCTGTGAAGATTAAATGGAGATAATGCACGTAAATCACTTGTCCAGTCAGTGTCTAGCACATAGAAAGCACTCAGTAAATATTGGCTGTACTCACGATAACCCATGATAGTTTATACTGACAAGGTAGAAATTACTATGCAAACGGTTCTTCACTATGAAGTTATTCCCTTTATGGGACAGCGACCACTGCTGTATATTTTTTAATGTAACCGCAAGTTTATTTTTTCTTTAATATACATTTAATATAGGAAAACGTGGAGGGGGGGTGCGACCAAAGAAAAATGGTAAAAGTTAACAGCCTCCTCCTCTCAAACTCCCCAGAACCAAATCCTGTTAACACTAGGTTGTTAAGTACCATCAGAGGATCTCAGGTTAAAGTGCTTGCTGGCGCTGTGACACTGGGTCACACCCTCTGAGATAAAAGAGAAGGCCGGGTGCGAGTCATCTATCATAAAGATACAAGATCCGGTGAGAACAGCAGGTCGCAGAGGCCGGACGCTTTTAGGCTATTATTGCGTAGCCCATTCTCTTATTTCCTCTCCGGGTCTCTGTACACATGCAAATAGTTCATAAAGCCGAGATCGTCCCGCATCCATGCGCTGAAGCCCGTTTGGGCCGAGATAACTCGTACACTGAGGAAAGTTCTTGCCCACAAATGGGCCACCCCTGCGCTCCGGAGACAAGGCCAAGCCCGTCTCCCTCGCCTGCAGCGCGGCGGGGGATCCCCGGGAACCCGAGGATCGCCAGCGCGGCATCGCCAGGAACCCGAGAATCGCCAGGGGCCCACACATCCTGCAAGCCACGGCTGCGGCGTCGAGGCCCTCGCCGGGCGTGGCAGTCGCCCCTTTTGGCGGGCTCGGGCGCCTCAAAACTCCGCCCCCCGGCGCGGCATATCCGCACTCGCGGAGGCGGGTGCCGCGCTCCCATTGGTAGAGTGGCCCGCGGTGGCCCCGCCCCCTCCCGGCCCCGACGCGCGCACGTTGAGTGGCGGGGGAAGGCAGAAGAACTGCCCGAGCGAGGAGCGGCTCCGAGGGCCGGGCAGCACAGTGGGGTGCCCGCTTCGGGGCCCCCAAGAGGCTGCCGGGTCGGAGTGCAGCCTGAGACCACGGGGGGAAGGGGGTGGGTGGGCTGAGAGCAGTTCGGCGGCGAGGCTGGCCCGCCGCCCCTTCCCCCCACACCCGTCGACCTTGTGGGCAGAAGCTTCCCAGAGCTCCTTACGCCGGCGCGATGGCGACTGCTGTGGAGACGGAGGCCTCGCAGCCGACGGATGCGAGCTGTGAAAGTGGCGGCGGCGGAGACGACGAGATGAAGCAGGCGCTTCCGGAGCTTGAGTCCTCCCCACAAAATGGCGGCGGCGGCGGCGGCCTCAACATCGCTGAGCCCGGCGGCGGCGTTGGGCCTGAGGAGACCGCGGGGGCCGAGGCCGCCCAGAGCTTCAGCCACGAGCAGCCTCAGGACTCCTCTGAGGCGGGCGCGGCCGCCCTGCTCAGAGGCCCCGAAGAGCCCGAAAGGCCTCTTAGGAGGAGTTTTCAGATCCCCAGGAAGAGCAGAGAAAAGAAAGGTGGTGCCTCCCCTTCTTCTCAACCCCCTCTCTCTCTCCCCTCCATCTTTTCATTAGAACCTTTCTATCTTCTCTTCCCACACCCATCTGAGATACGTAAACACGCATGCAGCGCCGGCCGCCTCTCCCCTCACCGCCACGGCCGCCCAGCTGCCGCGCTTGGTGCGAGAGAAAGCGGTGGAACCACGCTCCCCTGCTGCCCCTCCCCGCGGAAGTTGGAAGTAGCTCAGGTTTGAAGCTTGTCCGTAAGGCTGCAGCTCCCAGAGAGGAAAGATGGTGCTCGGCGCCCCTCCCTCCCAGCCCCCGAAGGCAGAGAAGCTGTTGTGTCCTCCTAAGGATGCTTCTGAGAAGTCTCGCTATGGAAATAGCCCGTGGCCATGGATTCTGGGGCTTTCTCCAAGGCCATTGCCAATGTTCTGAGGACCATGAGTGCTTCTCCCCGTGGAAATTCTTCAGCTCTGTGTGTCTACTTGAAATGTGCTTGATGTCAGCGTCCTCCCTTATTTAGAAATCTCTATTAGTAGATGTGATCCATGCACACTGCTATTTTCCATCACACTTCATTTCCATTTAGTTTTTTCCCCCTTGTTTTTGAAGCGTTAAATAGGTCTCTCTCTCTTTAAATTTGAATTAGTATTGTTTTTCTTATATTTGAAAAGAATGGCAAGGTAGGTTCTTGGCGCAGTAATTTCCCAATGGAAAAAGATAATGAGAAGTTACCTTATCCTCAAGAGTCACCAAGTTGGTCTTCTAGATGGTAGAACTTCAGATTAGAAAAAAGTCTAAGTTTTTGGAACCCATATGGAAACAGTTACATTAATTACTTGTGCCTTTAAAAAATCTTAATGCCATATTGTTAATATGGAGTCAGAATTCCTAATGGACATAAAAATTAGTATTGTTTTTTGTTATTGGGGTATAATTTTTTAACTATCCAGTAAATTTTGGATATTCTGGATTTAGACAACTTCCTTTTTGCCCTACTGTGTGGTTAGGTTTTCATTATTTACTTTGGAAAATAATAGGATTTGGTTTTTTCCCGTATAGAAAGCTTTTCCATTTATTTGATTATAGAATCTTGGCTGTAGCCTTACACTGACTTTCCATAAGCATCACCAGTTCCATTTGCACTACTGGAATTGTTTGAGCCTTCTATTGGGAAAGTACAAATAAAGTTCATTTCTGTTTGAATGGCAAAGCCAAGAAAATACTTGGTGTGAGAAACCGTGTTGACAAGATGAAGTTAACCTTTGGAAGTTAGCATGAGGAATGTTTCTAGAAATATCTTTTGAGTTAATGTAGTTTAGGGTTCAGAAAGATACTTTTAAAGGTCAAGACTGTCAGTTTTTTTTGGTGTATCTAGTTAAGATTTGAGATGTATGATTATAGTCTATATGAGAAAAGTTCCCAGTGTAATCAGTTGGTAGAGAATAGGTTAGAAGTACATTCAAATGGGCTCTGGTTATGAGGTAGGAGGTGGAACTATTTTTTTCTTCACAGCTTGATAAAAGTCGGTTGGAGTCTTTTTTTTTTTTAAGGTTTAAGTGCCTAAGAATATGGACAAACCATGATATATATATTTTTTTAACTGTTAGGACCAGAAAATTGGCCTAGAAACTTAAAATTTTGTTTGAAATGTGGGAAGGCAGTAGGAACTGGAAAGGCACTGTGTTTGTGTGTTTTTTAAATAAAACCCAGAGATTGTTGTAAAATAGACTTCAGTTGAACACACTAAAAGTGGAAATAATTGAGGGATTAGGAAATACAAACCTTGCTGTTGTCCCCCATAGTCTTGTACCTCTTGGGTAAAACTTGTATTTTCCATTTTTACTTGAGAGACAAAAGTTGTGAGGAAAATATATCGCAGTGGGCTTTTTCATGATTAGTGAAAATGAGCAATTTTTAACTTGTGTAATTATTTATACCCTGAACACCAGCTGTTCAAATAGTAAAATAGCTAAAATAGCGATTTAAATAGAACTTTAAAAAATTAAATAAGCAGCTATTTTACCACCGTGAATTTTATCTTGTTCAAGCTGAGAGAAGTTAGTAGTTGGTGATATAATTCAATACATAAATTCAACTTTATTTAAAAAAAAAAATTCATCATAAACAGTACAGGTGCTGCTAGTTTTACTCTTCATACTCTTCATCGCAACGCCATCTCTTGGAAGGCTCTAAAGGTAAAGATACCACTTTGTATAGGATTTGGCTAGGTATTACTAGTTGTGGTCATCTGAGTCTTTTAATCAAGAATATTAGATGGTTTTCAGTAGGTATGTCTGCTTGAACTTTTCAGTATCAAAGGTTCTGTTGCATTCATGTTTTAATACGGCAGACCTTTTCTTGTGACTGTGCTTTTCCAGTGAAATTTAAGATTAGTACTTAAATATTTTAATAACTTAAAGGTTATTACTATGGAAGTATAACTTGTTGACTCAAAGTTCTTTCTTTGGTCTTGCCAATAGTATGACATCCAAAATAACTGCCATTGTAATTGAGTAATAATATTGGCAAACACTTGTATAGTGCCTAATAAGTTGTGGGCATTGTTCTAAGCAATTTACATACATTGACTAAATCTCAACAGTGTTTTGTGGTAGGTACTATTCCCATTTTACAGATGAGACTAAAGTACTGAGAAGTTAGGTAACTTGCCCCAGATGACACAACTAATAAGTGGTGGAGCTGGAATTTGAAGATAGGTGTAGAGTACTTTTACTACTATAAAAAAGAAAAATCTTGCTACCCAGTTTGAATAATCTAAGGTTTTAAGTTAGCTGCTTTTGATCTGACCTGTTAGTAACAAAAACTGTTTTTATCCACCTATTAAATATAGAAATACTTAATATGTTTTCGTCCTTGGGGAATTTTGACATTCAGAGATTATGTTCACTATCAACATTTGATTGGTACTGACAGATTAAGTGCCTCTTTGACTGGAAAGGTATACATTTTACTGTTTTTGATGTATGTTATATTATTTATTGGCTGAGGCATGATTCTTATATTTAACCAAATTGTAGAATTGCATTTTGTTGGTAGATGTTTCACTATCGCCGCCTTTAAATCTAGTAAGTCATAAAAAGTAAATTAAAATTGGTAATTGCATTTGATGTAATTTTTTCCTCCAAAGTTCTTGGGAAATGGAGTAGTGATGATTGACTATCTGGAAAATGTTTATTGGTTAATGTTTTTGTAGGGTCCAAGGGAGTCTCAAAAATTAATTGCTCTCATGCACTAGGTTTCCATACTGGTTTAGTCCAGAAGTAATGGCTAATTCTGCTAACCTCCATCTTCCCACACAAAATTTGCACTTGCGTGTTGGAAGCCATTGGAGCCAAGTCTCATTCTTAAGGAAATTTCCGTGGTATTTCATTAGTTGTATATGGATGAGTGGGTTCTGAGAACAATAGGTCTCTCCATACATAATAGCAAAGTAATCGAGGTAAAATTTACTTTGACCTATCCTCAGTGCAAAAAACATTGTTTCGTATTTGTATTCTCTTGATTCCTGCCAACATATTCATTTCTAATTGTACGCTATGTTCAACCTTGTTGATTTAGAGATGAAGTACCCACTCCTAAAGTATTGTCTGTGGTAATTTTTTTTAGACTGAAGAAAAGTGATTTTAAAAAAAGACCTTACTGTGAAGAAGAAATGGATGGAGAGTGGTTGTATTATAATCATTAGACATCAGCTATGAATTCAGAGAAAATTTCAGATCGCTAGCCTCCTCTTGCTAATTATTTCGTCATCTTCCATGAATTAGTTACTTTAAATCAGACAATTGTTTATTTATACCTCATACTACCCATTTGTTGTTGTTTTTTTTTTTTCCTGGAGGCAGAGTCTCTGTCATCCAGGCTGGCATGCAGTGTTGCAATCCCGGCTCACTGCAGCCTCCGCCTCCTAGGTTCAAAGGATTCTCCTTCCTCAGCCTCCTCCGAGTAGCTCGGTTACAGGCGTGCGCCACCGTGCCCAGCTAATTTTTGTATTCTTTTTAGAGACGGGATTTCATCATGTTGGCCAGGCTGGTCTCGAACTCCTGACCTGAAGTGATCCGCCCTTCTTGGCCTCCCAAAGTGCCGGGATTATAGGCATGAGCCACCATGCCCAGCCCCATTTGTATGTTTCGATAGGAATGGTCCATCTTTTAAGTTTAGCTTTTTAAAATTTACGTATATACGATAATATTTTTTGCGATTCATATATACATAATACAAAAAGATCTGTCTTAACACCAAATTGGTAAAACTAACTGATGAAGATGTTCTTTTGATTAAGGAACAAAGCTGTTTGATTATTTAAATTATATATCTATGCTGACTGCCTTTATAAATATAACCTTCAAATCTTGAGTGTGGGCCAGGCGTGGTGGATCATGTCTGTAATCCCAGCACTTTGAGAAGCCAAGGTGGGCGAATCACGAGGTCAGGAGTTTGAGACCAGCCTGGCCAACGTGGTAAAACCCCGTCTCTCCTAAAAATACAAGAAAAATTAGCCGGGCCTGGTGGCGGGCTCCTGAAATCCCAGTTACTCAGGAGGCTGAGGCAGGAGAATCACTTGAACCCAGAAGGTGGAGGTTGCAGTGAGCTGAGATTGCGCCACTGCACTCCAGCCCGGGTAACAGTGCGGGACTCCATCTCAAAAAAAAAAAAAAAAAAAAATTTGAGTATGTTTTATATGATGCTACTAATAAAAAATATTTGATGATAGTATGGCTAAGAGTCAGGAAATTTGAATTCCAGTTAACATTCTATGTTACTGTCAGTTTCCTCATTTAAATTATAAATCTCCAAGTGCCCTTCTAAATCTGTGCTCTTCAGTCTCGTAAAATACATCTATAATTAGTTTGTCAATAGGGAAACCTAGTATGATCAGTAATCAACTCAGCTGTTTTTCTGACAGGCATTTAATGGAAATCCATTAAATAAGCAAAATTACACATTTAATGTGTGAAAGAGGCTCGATTGCTACTGCTGTTAACCTTTATAAAACAAAGGGCGTTACAACTCTTGGCCCTGTTATTTCTAGAGGAAGATTAAAATCAGAAAAAATTAAGAGATTTGAGAAAGGATATGAGGGTAGAAAGAGCAGTATTAGAACCAAATTCTTTGTTCTTTTATAGCCAACTTCCTGTGCCTAAGTGTTCTATATGATTTATGGTCTATACAATGAGGAAACAGTCATTTTTCCAGCTCTTGACATGATTGGATATTGTACGTCTAATATTACCACACACACGCACGTCATATATTTCAGGATACAAGATAGGGAGCCTGATCACTTGAATTTGAATCCCAGCAGCTTGATCCATTCGTTAATCCTGTAACCTTGGGCCAACTCAAAGGCTACTTGTCCCAGTTTCAACTGAGAAATGGGCATGTTGAACTTCATAGCATAGTTTGGATGATTGAAATGATATATGTAAAGCTCTTAGTACAGTATTGAAGGTGGTACTTAACCACTGATGGTTAGACAGTAACTGTCATAATCTAGAGAACGGTATGTTGAATACTGAGTTCCCTGAGTGAAATGGATGGTTCATATATATAATGCTTTCCCTGTTTGGATAGACACAGGGTTGTTTATTATTACTACCTCAAATAGTGACCCATAATTGAGATTTTTGACTTAAGTATTTTCTTTAAAAGGAGTGACAAGACACATTGATCAAGATACATGTAGTGTTAAACGACCTCTGAGGACAAAATAGACTACCAGAGAATGTACATTCAGAAGATGAACTTAATAAATTTTCTGAACTGCTATTACCAGCAAATTGACTTGAAATCCTTAAAAATAGTTGCAGGGTAATTTTATTACTTTAGAAATTATCACCAGAAAAAATGAGAAATTATAACTGGCCTCATGAAGCCACTGAGGCATTTACAAAACAAAATCATTAGGATACAGATATTTATTGTTAGAGCTAAAATGCTTTTTTCTTTGCATTAAAAAAATTTTTTTCCTGTCAGCTGTCATTTTTAGTACATTGGACATGACTCTTGGACATTGCTTTAGAGTGAACTGGAAATGTTAAGTACTTTGAGAATAATTTGGATGTGAGCTTTTATGCAGATTTATGATTTGACTAATTTTTTACTTATGATTAGATTAATGGTATAAATTGTATTGGGTAGCTTAACTAATGAAAATCTATGTAGACTATAAAATTTCATAGAAATTGGCAGCCATGTGATATCTTTTTTTGTGTAAATTTTAGATATCCGAAGTCATTTTGTTTAGAAACAAAATTGTGTAAAATTAACCCAGCTTTTACAATCATGCTTGGCCCACTTTAGATGTGAAAGCTATAAAGACCTCCATATGCTGCGTTCCTTGCCAAGTTTTTCACAGTTTAATTGGGGACAGTCATCATAAAGATAAGATGTTTTTGTCCTACATTCCGTAACACAGGTTTGAATGAAGACAATGTATGCCTCCTACCCTCTTCTGAGCTTTCATTTGTGTTTTGTATGTTACTGAATTGTTGAACTTGCGAATGAGTCTTAATTTTAAATAAGTCATTTAGTAGTTGTTACCATTTTTAAAACTTGACAAAATTTCTCATTTTCTTCACTTGACTGTTCAATATTTTTAGGGCTAGCACTCACAGGTCTAGCTACTGGAATACAGGAAAGATGAGTAATGAGCAAGCAGATACAGTTCCTGCTCTCATGGAGCTTACAATCAATAGGTTACTGAACATATTCGTCTGCTACAAGTTTGATTACAGTACACTTTGTGTTGAGTAGTCTTGTTCTGTTTGAGTACTTGTTTGAGCTTACTCCTGTTTATTAGTTGCATAACTATAACTGTGTTGTCTATTTTTTTAGTGTGCAGTTCCAAAATAGTGGTAACCATTTGTTTGTACACATTGTGCCATTGAAAACTGTGTTTTTACAGTCACTTCTGTAATACAGACATGGTTGGTAAATGAATGGATGAATGGCTCTGTCATTTGACATGTCCTTTAAAGTCTAATAATCATGTATAGAAAAGACAAAAGTTCGCTGCATCTGTCACCTTTAGGAGTATGTAAAAGTGGAACATTATGTTTTCAGTAGTGACCTGTTTTTACTATGACATTTGTTAACCCTTATTAAATAGTGTCTTGAAAGAAATTAAGGTAATAGAGAATAACATAGTTTCTATGAGTAGTTCTCTCTACAGTGAAAAGTGGTTCCTTTTTGATTTGGGGAAATACATATATGTATAGACTTGTATTAGTAAATTAAAGTATTTTGTGCATAAGATGGAAATTCGAGGTTAATAGACCAGTAATTCTCAAGAACTAATTGGATATTTGACTTAAATATTTTAAAAATTAAGTGGGGGCCGGGTGCAGTGGCTCACGCCCGTAATCCCAACACTTAGGGTGGCTGAGGCAGGTGGATTACCTGAGGTCAGGAGTTTGAGACCAGCCTGGCCAACATGGTGAAACCCCATATCTACTAAAAATCTAAAAATTAGCTGGGCGTGGTAGCAGGTGTCTGTAATCCCAGCTACTTGGGAGGCTGAGGCAGGAGAATCACTTGAACCTGGGAGGCACGGAGGTTGCAGTGAACTGAGATCGCGCCACTGCACTCTAGCCTGGGTGACGAGCAAAACTCCATCTCAAAAAAAAAAAAAAAATTCAGTAGGATGTAGAATGGTTGGGGATGTGGAGAATAAAAACTTAATGTCCTGGCCAGGCACGGTGGTTCATGCCTGTAATCCTAGCACTTTGGGAGGCTGAGGCAGGCGGATCACGAGGTCATGGGGTTGAGACCATTCTGGCTAACACTGTGAGACCCCATCTCTACTAAAAATACAAAAAAAAAAAAAAAGAAAAATTAGCTGGGCGTGGTGGCGGGTGCCTGTAGTCCCAGCTACTCGGGAGGCTGAGGCAGGAGAATGGTGTGAACCCAGGGGGTGGAGTTTACAGTGAGCCGGGATTGCACCACAGCGCTCCAGCCTGGGTGACAGAGCAAGACTCCGTCTCAAAAACAAAAAAATAACCTTAATATCCTACTATGTGTTGGATGCTATGTTTAGAGCTTTTTCCACGTGTTGTCTTATGTATGGCGTGTGGCATATAGTGGTTATTAGGGCTGCTGGAGTTTGCTGTTTTATATATGAGAGAGCTGAGCTATATAAGTAATTTATTTACGCGCATCTTATTCCAAGCCAGTAATGCTGGGTTTGGTATTTGTGTCCAGGT
Source organism: Theropithecus gelada (assembly GCF_003255815.1). Classification (NCBI taxonomy): domain Eukaryota; kingdom Metazoa; phylum Chordata; class Mammalia; order Primates; family Cercopithecidae; genus Theropithecus; species Theropithecus gelada. The sequence continues at coordinate 83,468,811 of NC_037669.1, forward strand.
TTGACTCCAAAGCCTGACATGTTTTCATTTTACTAAGTTGTCATAATAAATGTTCTACTACTTTTTATGGATTATACAAGAAGCCACGTGAGTGCAGCATTTTATTTTTTATTTTTATTTTTGAGACAGGGTCTTGCTCTGTCTCCCAGGCTGGAGTGCAGTGGCATGAACATGGCTCACTGCATCCTTGAACTCCTGGGCTCAAAGGATCCTCCTGCCTCAGCCTCCTAAGTAGCTGGGACTACAGGCATGCACCACCATGCCTGGCTGATTTTTTTTTTTTTTTTAAATGGTTTGTGAAGACAGAGTCTCACTGTCGCCCAGGCTGCTCTCGAACTCCTGAGCTCAAGCAGTCTTGCTGCCTTGGCCTCCCAAAGAGCTGGAATTACAATCATGAGCCACCAAGCCTTTTTTTTTTTTTTTTTTTTTTTTTTAAAGAACAGTGTGTCAGTAACAGCATATAATTTGTTACTTCACATAATGTCTTAAATGTTTTTATGCTGTCATATATGATATAGGTATTTAGTTTGCGGAAATACACAATCTGAGACATACTTCAGTGTAACATAAAATAGGAGCTGAGACAAGTTGAGTATAAACACAGATTCTTATAAGAGTCTTTAAGCAATTTAGGTTGCCTGATGTAGCATGCCTAAGTTGGCAAAGTTGCAACTTCCTTGTCTGTGTATGTAATGCCAGATCCTCATTGTTGAAGGAACTGGTATATGTAGGCAACTAGTTTTACATTTTTTTCAATGAGTTAGTATCTCTTTTGCATATCACAAAGTAAGATAGCCTTCATGCCTTTTTTCGTGTTTAAGGTTACATTAGCCCACAGAAATATAAGAAGCTATATTTAAGATGGAGTAATGTTAAACATTTTAAATGGTTTTTTTTTTTTTATTTTAGCACTTTTCCAGCCATTAACTCCAGGCTCTCGAGAATTTGAAGATGTTGTAAATATTCTTCATTCTTCTTACCTTGAACCAACCTCAGTAACAAATTTTAACTACAGACGTGCTTGCTTGATACACAATGAGCTTTTGGAAAAGGAGGTATGTTTTAAATTATACTTACTGTAAGATTGTTTTCAGAACCAGTTAACAGCCTGGGAAAAAAATTTTCTCTAGAAATACTAAAATTTTTAGGAAAACCAAATTACAAAGGGAAAACAAGTTGTTGTTTTTTGTTTTTTTTTTTTTTGAGATGGAGTTTCACTCTTGTTGCCCATGCTGGAGTGCAGTGGCGCGATCTCCGCTTACTGCAACCTCCGCCTCCCCAGTTGAAGCAATTCTGCCTCGGCCTCCAGAGTAGCTAGGATTACAGGCATGTGCCACCATGCCTGCCTAATTGGGAAAACAAGTTTTAAATGACATCTCTTTTTCCCACCAAATGTTGCTGTAGCATTACATTTATCTGCTATGTTAAATTGTTATTAATAGCAATTGTGTAAAATAACTTTTTAACTGAAAATCTTAAGTATAGCGATAGCTTACTAGCTAGTGGTTTAATTGTAAATTCAGCTGAGCATTGTGGCTCATGCCTGTAATCCCAGCACTTTGGGAGGCTCAGGCGGACAGGTTGCTTGAGGCCAGGAGTTTGAGACCAGCCTGTCCAATGTAGCGAAACCTGACTCTATAATAATTAGCTAGGCATGGTGGCACATGCCTGTAATTCAGCTTCTTGAGAGGCTGAGGCACAAGAATTGCTTGAACCCATGAGGTTTCAGTGAGCCGAGACTGTGCCAGTGCACTCAAGCTTGGGTGATAGAACAAGAACTCTGTCTCAGATAAATAAGTAAATAAATAAACTGAATTCGTAGGGCTTTTTGCTCTTTTTGAGTATTGTACATGTTAATTAAATGCCTAAATTGGAAGGTAATTAATGAAATCAAATATGTGGGTGTATTCGTTTTTAGAACATGCTTAATTTTTTCCACAATTATTGCCTGGTGGCTATATGATGATTTTATCATTAGTGGATATTCTTAGTGAAAAAGTTCAAACAAAGAGGAACAATTAAGCATGTTAGACAGTGAACTTAAGTTTCCTGTACAAATTAGAATATTTGAGTTTTGATTTAGGAAAAGCCATGTGTAGATGTTTCGAAATATTTGATGCATAATGCTTTCTGATGGGCCTGAAATATGAATTTTTTGTTTTTGCAAGTTGATTAACCAAGGGATACCAGGATTTAATTTTGAAAGGTTCCCTAAAGGGCACTAGTGTTACTGAATCCCGGAGAAAATTAAAATCTTAGTAGTTTGAATTGATGTGGCTTCATGGTATGATAGCGATTATTTGTTAATTTTATGTGAAAATTTAGTCTGAAGATTCATTAGTTATGTTATTGAAGAGCAGTAATAGCCTGAATATAAAATGTTAGATATTTTATATTTTAAATGTATATCTGTTTTATAGATAGGAAAGCCAGCAGTTTAGGATAACTTACAGTTCTGACGACTAAGATGAAATCACTCTTCCATCCTGTAAATATTTATGGAGCACATCTTATGTGCTTGGCATTGAGAATACAGTACAGAGAAAAGAAGCATTTTTCTTGTCCTAATTGAGTTTATAGTCTAGAAGTTGGTCATTCAGATTTATTAAACCACCTATTGGATGCAGTGTACCATGTTAAGTAAATGGGAGATACAAAAATAACTAAAGCATTAATTTATAATCTGTGGGAGAGTTGTAATGTGGTAAAATTATAAGAGAAATTAGGCCGGGCGCGGTGGCTTATGCCTGTAATCCCAGTGATTTGGGAGGCCAAGGCGGGCGGATCACAAGGTCAGGAGATCGAGACCATCTCGGCTAACATGGTGAAACCCTGTCTCTACTAAAAAAAACACAAGAAATTAGCCGAGTGTGGTGGTGCCTGTAGTCCCAGCTAATCGGGAGGCTGAGGCAGGAGAATGGCGTGAACCTGGGAGGCGGAGCTTGCAGTGAGCCGAGATCGGCCACTGCACCTCCAGCCTGGGCGGCAGAGCGAGACTCCATCTCAAAAAAAAAAAGAAAAAAAAAAAATTAAAAGAGAAATTTAAAGATTGATGAGCATTAGATGTTTGTCTATATTAATCTATATAAAGAGCCAGTTAAAATAGGGGAAAAACTGAAGGACAGAGAGTATAGAGAGATAGAGATTTTTTTTTTTTTATTTTGGAAGGTATGAGATTTCTTGGGGAAAAAAATAAAACTTGTAGCTTGAAAAACATAATCACATGCTAAGGCGTTGTTATAGATTTAATTTCATTTAGTTTACAGAAAAGCGAAGAGAACTGAAGTTTGATGGTCGCTTAGATAAGGAACTTTCAGAATCCTATGCATTTCTGATGGTTGATCGATACCAGGTGAGTTAATGCATTTTATAAAAAACAATTTGAGATTGTTTCCATTGTAAGTTACTAATTTTGTGATTATTCAACAATATACTTGACAATTATAGACTTTCTTTGAAATATAAGTGGAATGCATGATTTAAGGGGGCAAAATGTTTATTGTTTGTAATTTGTTTTTCAAATGTACTCAGTTTTTTCTCTGACCAGTCCTATTTTCTTACCCTAGAATGTGCTTGATAATAATACTTTTCTCTTTATTTATTTTTTTTTCTGAGATGGAGTCTTGCTCTGTTACCCAGCCTGGAATACAGTGGCGTGATCTTGGCTCACTGTAACTTCTGTCTCCTGAGTTCAAGCGATTCTCCTTCCTCAGCCTCCCAAGTAGCTGGGGTTACAGATATACCCCATGAGGCCTGGCTGATTTTTGTATTTTTAGTAGAGATGGGGTATCACCATGTTGGCCAGGCTGCTCTTGAACTCCTAACCTCGTGATCCATCCACCTCAGCCTCCCAAAGTGCTGGGATTACAGGTGTGAGCCACCACCCCCGGCCTTTTCTCTTTATTAAAAAGATTGTCTTCTATATTGTTGATTATATGTGAGATTATCTTCTATATTGTTGATTATGTGTGGCTGGAACCATTTTTCCTTTTTTTTTTTTTTTTGAGATGGAGTCTCACTCTGTCCAACAGCTCAGGCTGGAGGTGTGATCTCGGCTCACTCACTGCAGCCTCCTTCTCCCAGGTACAAGTGACTCTTGTGCCTCAACCTCCCGATTATAGGATGGGATTATAGGATGCGCCACTGCACCTGGTTAATTTTTTTGTGTGTTTTTAGTAGAGTTGGGGTTTCCCCATGTTGGCCAGGCTGGTCTTGAACTCCTGACCTCGAGTGATCTGCCTGCCTTGGCCTCCCAAAGTGCTATTATTACAGGCGTGAGCCACTGTGTCTGGTCTGTTTTTTCCCCTTTTAATTGAAGATATTTAGGTGGAATAATATTTTGCTGTTTCTAATTCTCTTTGAAAAGTAATGGTTATATATATTGAGTGGCAGGAGTTAAGAGTTATCTGTCACCCTTGGCATAAAGAAAAATGATTGAAAACTAGCCAGGCATGGTGGCACGCATTTGTAGGCCTAGTTACTCCGGAGGTTGAGGTGGGAGAATCACTTGAGCCAAGGAGTTCAAGGTCATGCCACTGCACTCCGGCCTAGGGGGCAGACAGAGACCCCGTCTCTAAAAAAATTAAAGAAAAATGGATTCTAGATATGGTTACTTTGAGAAGCGTAAGTCAGTTTTACATTAATATTTATAAAGTGGCAAATATATAACTTTTCTGTGATTTAGAATGATATGTAGTTTAGAAGCTTTGTTTTTATTTAAAACAAGTTTATAAAATTATTTTTTCATGTTTTAAATGTTATTATGACTGCAAGATGAAGTAATTTTTTTTTAATTTAGGTTCAAAGCATATGTGAAAAAGGATTACATGTGGGTCAGTCCAAAATAACAATTCTTGGCAGTCCTTCCATGGGTAATCTTTTTTTCTTTTTAAATATAAATATCTATTATTAAGTTACTGTCTAAAAATATATTATCTCATGTAATTTCACTGCAGTTGTTATTAAATTCATGCTTTATTATGTTTCCAGAAAAAGAGACGACTAATAGGTTCTGAAATGTAAGATCAGTTTTATCTTTTGTTTCTGACTTTCTGCACACTTCAAATTGATCAAGGATAGCTTTTTAAAAATGTCTTTAGTGCTAGTGATTTTGAAAAATATAATCAGTTTCCTTAATTTTTCCCGCTTTTCTAGGTGTCTATCTTTCTAGGTATGCTGATTTATTACAAGCGAATCCTTTGGACACGGGGGCAATGGGTGATGTTGTTATTTTTAAAATAATGAAGGTAATTTAAACTTACACATTTCATAGATGAAAAAATACACTTGATTTGGATTTTAATTTTTAGATGATGCTAAGTCTTTAGAAGATTGTTTAAAAGTTCATGCTTGCTAGTGTTTGGTAGTTAAAGATTCTTTTGAAAATGGTTTATTTGCCATCTTTTTTGTGTGTGTGTTGTTTTTTGTTTTGTGAGATGGAGTCTCGCTCTGTCGCCCAGGCTGGATGGAGTGCAGTGGCACCATCGTGGTGTACTACAAGCTCTGCCTCCTGGGTTCATGCCATTCTCCTGCCTCAGCCTCCCTAGTAGCTGGGACTACAGGTGCCCGCCACCACGCCTGGTTAAATTTTTGTATTTTCAGTAGAGATGGGGTTTCACTGTGTTAGCCAGGATGGTCTTGATCTCCTGACATCGTGATCCCACCCGCCTTGGCCTCCCAAAGTGCTGGGATTACAGGCGTGAGCCACTGTGCCCGGCCTGTTTGCCATCTTTGATCTAAGCTAACCATTCTTAAGAGTTTGTTTTCCTTTCCAAAGAAAGGAATGTAGAGAGTAATATGTTGGTAATATAATTTATGTTAGTGGAGAGTATTATGAATGGAGTTTATATTTACTTGTTATTAAACAAGTTCAATTGATTTTTTTTAGTGATTAACTTTTTCTTACTCCTTCAAACTTGGTAAAAGTGTTCTGTGAGATATTATTTTATTTATTTTTTGGAGACGGAGTCTCACTCTGTCACCCAGGCTGGAGTGCAGTGGCACAATCCCAGCTCACTGCAACCTCCGCCTCCCAGGTTCAAGCAGTTCTGCCTGCCATAGCCTCCTGAGTAGCTGGGATTACAGGTGTGCACCACCATGCGCTGCTAATTTTTGTATTTTTAGTAGAGACAGAGTTTCGTCATGTTGGCCAGGCTAGTCTCAAACTCCTGACTCCAGGTGATCCGCCTGCCTTGGCGCCCACCTGTTCTGTGAGATATTGAAGGGAAAAAATGGTTGGTATAGTTGATCTATATTGAAAGAAGTATTTCATAATATTAATGTTATATAGTCAACAATTAGGTTTAGGTAGACACTTAAAAGGTTTTCTCTATTTTAGGGTAAAATAAAGAGTATATATGACCCCATGGGTGTAAAAAGTTTGGAATCTATGTTAAATAAAAGTGCTTTGGACCCCACACCAAAGCATGAATGTCACGTGTCAAAGAATGCCAATCGAATTACATCACTTTTGGCTTACAGAGCCTATGAGCTTACTCAGGTAGGTACCAGGATCTGTTGTAATTTTATGACCGCATATCTGTTTGTTAACAAATCCTTTAAAATGTCTCCCTTTCAGTTCTCTCTGTCCCCACACCAGTCTAGACTCTGGTTTCTGCATATCACTTCCAGACTCCAGTGTCTGTTGCTGCTGTTTGTTCAGTGTTTTCTGAGATGTCTCAGAAACATACAGTGGCTCTTCAAGGTTACAGGGTAATATTTATAGACTGCCTAGTCTAGCTCTTCCTGCTGGTAGACTGTGGCCTGGTTTTTGTATGATCATTGCCCTCAACACATCTTACTTCGTTTTGAAACCTTGGCATTTCCTGGCCTAGAAAGGTCTCCTGCCTAATACGATATTACTCATCTTTCAAGGTAAAGTTGAAATCCCTTGAAATATCTTAAGTCATAACATTTCGTACTATTGATTTACTTGATAGATATTTTCTATCTTTATTAACATTTTTAAAGATGCAAACCTAGACTTATTTTTAAAGCCTTATTCAAGTATAATTGACATACAATAAACCACACATAAAAGTAACATTTGATGAACTTGAGTGTTAAGTTTTTATGTGAGGTTTGACTACAAAGCAGTGGTTTTTTTGTTTTTGTGTTTGTTTAAATAGAAATGGGGGTGTCACTGTTTTGCCCAGACTGGTCTAGAACTCCTGGGCTCAAGTGATCTTCCCACTTCGGCCTCACTATTCTTGTTTTTTTTTATTTTAGTATTTTGTTATTTTATTTTGAGACAGAGTCTCGCTCTGTTGTCCAGTTTGGAGTGTGGTGGCGTGATCTTGGCTCACTGCAACCTCCGCCCCCAAGGTTCAAGTGATTCGCCTGCCTTAACCTTCCGAGTAGCTGGGATTATAGGCACCTGCCACCTCACCTAGCTAATTTCTTGTATTTTTTTAGTAGAGACGGGGTTTCACCATGTTGGCCAGGCTGGTCTCAAACTCCTGAGCTCGGGTGATTCCACCTGCCTCAGCCTCCCAAAGTGTCGGGATTACAGGCGTAAGCCACCGCACATGTTCTTTTTAACATTAAAAAAATGTCTGTAACAAAATGGACTGTTTGTGAAAAGTAGTAATGTTAACTTCCCTGGAAATGTTCTTTCTTTAGTTATGTAAAATAAAATTTTAAGAACTATTGTTGTGGGCTTTCAGCAAAAATTATATTCACCAAAGTAAGTTGGAACTGACTCATTTGATTACCTTCTGGACAGTAGCAGTATTGGTAGGTGTGAAGTATACATGTAAAATAGTTACTGGCTTTTCCAGAAGGACTTGCAAACTGGCCTTATGTTTTTAAAAAACTCCAGGCATTTTTAGAGCAATAACAACATTATTGAAATCAGGTTTCCCAGGGGAATGGACTTTGCAGGACAATACTACTGTGTTCATAAACTCAGGCATTCTTAAAGTGAAAATCACTAGTCTGCAAGTTACAAAACTGTACTATACTGAATGTGGTGAAGAGGTGAAGGGAAAAGGCTGATGCGTAATGAGAAGAGGGTCAGCTACCTTTGTCACCTATGTTCATATTCTTTTCCGTATCTCCTTTGCTACTTTATTTGCAATTGGAGCCCAAGTGTGTTTTTCTTTTGAAATAGCAAAACCATAGTTTGGTTTAGTTGAGATTGTGTTCTTAGTATTTTGCTTTTTGTATTAGATTGGCTATTCTGAGCTGACCTGCGAGCTTAGGCTCTGTTTATAATATTTTTATTAGGAAACTCCCAGTGGTCAGCTCTTCAGAAGTAAACTTTTGGAATACTTAGTAATACTGTGGGATCTTACACACTTAGATGCAGAATATTTTATATCACAAAACGAATAAGAAGTACTAATTATTTTAGTTAATTTGGCAAGCAGAGCTTAAAGACATTTTTTGTCAGAGGTGCATATATGGTTTTCTATTTCTCAAAAATCAGGCAGATAAATATAAGGTTTCACCTTGCCTTTTAAAAGAAGTTAATTTTGCATTTTCTTATTTTTAGTATTATTTTTATGAGTATGGCTTTGATGAGCTAAGGCGAAGACCAAGACACGTTTGTCCATATGCAGTTGTGTCTTTTACTTACAAAGATGATATACAAACTCCGAAGTTTGTACCTTCATCAAGGTAAGACTTAGGAGTTTTAGACATCATCCACAGTGATACTCTACTACAGATCCTGCACTGCTGAGTTAGGAGGACCATTTTGTTTCTTTCCCATTTTTTTTTTTTTTTAAACTTCCCTTGAAGTTAGTTGGAGACTGAAGTGTTTACGATGACTTTTAAATGGTCAGTGTGAAGAACAGTTAGTTTACCATGTGGAAATAAATACAAGCTAAAATTTAAACCTCATCTGGTTAATCTCTTCCTTAGAAATGAAGGTTTGTGTAGTTGAGTAAGTGGCAGGTTTTTTTTTGTTTGTTTGTTTGAGACAGAGTCTCACTCTGTCCGCCAGGCTGGAGTGCAGTGGCACAATCTGGCTCACTGCAAGCTCCGCCTCCCGGGTTCACGCCATTCTGCCTCAGCCTCCCAAGTAGCTGGGACTACAGGCGCACACCACCATGCCCGGCTAATTTTTTTATATTTTTAGTAGACACAGGGTTTCACTGTGTTAGCCAGGATGGTCTCCATCTCCTGACCTCGTGATCCACCCACCTTGGCCTCCCAAAGTGCTGGGATTACAGGCGTGAGCCACCATGCCTGGCCAGTAAGTGGCAGTTTTAAAAAGTGAGATTTTGGCCGGGCACAGTGGCTCACGCCTGTAATCCCAGCACTTTGGGAGGCCAAGGTGGGTGGCTCACCTGAGGTCAGGTGTTCAAGAACAGCCTGTCCAACATGGTGAAACCCTGTCTCTACTAAAACTACAAAAAACTTAGCCGGATGTGGTGGCGCGTGCCTGTAGTCCTAGCTACTTGGGAAGCTGAGGCAAGAGAATTGCTTGAACCTGGGTGGCGGAGGTTGGTAGTGAGCCGAGATCGCACCACTGCACTACAGCCTGGGCGACAGAGTGAGACTCTGTCTGTATTTTTTTAAAAAAAGTAAGATTTTGTGTGTTAGCACTCTTGGAAATGGGGAGCTTCTACAAAGGATGCTCATGCCTCACCACAAACCAATCAAATATTTAGTGGGCAGTCAAGGCATTGATAGTTTTTAAAAACTTCCAGGTGATTCTGATTTTCAGCCAGTGTTGAGGACCATTGGTTTCTTTTTTTTTTCTCTTTAGAGACAAAATCTTGCTCTGTTGCCCAGGCTGGAGTGAAAGTGGTGCGATCATAGCTTGCTGCAGCCTCAAACTGCTGCGTGCAAGCCATCTTTCCAAGTAGCCAGAACTACAGGCGTGCACCATCACGTCTGGTTTATTTTTAATTTTTATGGAAATGGGTCTTGCTGTGTTGCCCAGGCTGATCTCAAACTCCTAGCCTCAAGCAGTTCCCCTGCCTTGGTATTCTAAAGCACTGGGATTATAGACATGGGCTGCCACACCTGGCCTGACGATTTCTTTCTTTTTTTTTTTTTTTGGTTTTCTGTTCTTGTGTTATTGAATATTTCTTACAAGCTCTAGGATAAGGTGACCAAATAGGAAGCAGTTACCATTTTTTCCCCATGTGGTGATTCTAAAAATGTTTTAGCCAAATGGAGTAAGTAAGTTTATAGGGATGTAGGTGAGATGGTCAAATGTCTGCTCATTTTTACTTTGGGTGTCTATACATAGTTGAAGTCATGTATGATATCTATTAATTAATTTAGAAATACTATTGTTTTAAAACCATATATCATGAAACATATATGTACATTTTTGAGGTTGACCTCTTTGTCAGTTTTCCAGATCAAATTATCTTCTCTCCCATTTACGGTCCTTTTTTCATGTAGGTGAATAATCCTTGAAAACCATCTGTAGCCACGGGTACCAATTGACATAGTATCAAGACAGTTGTGGCTTTCAATTTTTGTGGCTCTAAATTTATGATCACTCTGATATATACTTCACTATAGTGTTTTTCATAAGTAGTCTTTAAAAGACATCTAGCACTTATAATTATGAGGTCATGCCCCCAGGAATAATGACTATTAATTTCTTTGCCTCCTCTTTGATTCCATCTCTTGACCTCCATATCATTTCAAAGGAGCATTGATTGAACATCCATCCTTGTACCTTGAATATTCCATGAATGCTCCTGCTTCAGGGCCTCTGCATTTGCTGTTCTCTCTCTTTCCCCAGTAAGCTGCATAATTCATTCTGCATTTCTTCGGGTATCTCCTTATCATTGAGGTTTCTCTTTTTTTTTTTTAACCTCTATACTCTTAATGTCTCTTTTTATAGCACTTAAAACCATCATGATCTGTTACATAACATTGTTTTCTGTCTTCCTCATTAGATTTATGTACGTTGGAACTTTGTTTAATATTATTACCTAGAACTGTGCCTGGTAAATAATAAGAGTTTAGTACATATTTATTGAATGATGAATTAATGTATTTATGTATTGAGGCTGTGTCTTCTAATGTCACCAAAATAATTGACAAGAGACTTTGGTGGACGCTGTTCTCTCTTGATTAATATTTTTGGAAAAAACAGCTCCTTTAAATTTGGGTAAATGTGGTAAAATGAGCAAAGTAAGTACTTCTGTTTTCTCTAAGTAGACTTGGATTTACTAGATTTTGTAATGAGTAGTTTCTTTGTTCTTCCTATCTGGAGGAAGGACTTAACTGTAGTATGCCATTAAACATTGCACTTATATCAAAGTCTTATATGTTAATTTTTATGATTATACTAATGAGTAATTTTTTCTTTCCTTTTAAAAAATTTGTAGATCTAACAGCTTTAATGCAGATAGAAACATAGGTAAGAGATTTGTTTCTTTAGTTTTATAAATGGAAAGAATAAGTACATATAGCAAAAGATTAAGTGCTTTGTATTATTTTTATAATGAATGAAAATCTGCAAAGTATGAAAAAAGTTGTAGCATCAGCATTTGGTTGTCCAAGCATAAGATCCCCTTTGAAAATCTGCTGCTGTGAATAGAGCAAAAGGTTTTAGTACTTTAATTGAAAAAGATAAAAAATAAAACATGTTTCATAACTCAGCTTTTTAAAAGTATTAAATTCACCAAAGGTACAGGATTTAGAAGAGAAGTAGAGAAGATTGAAAGTAGCATTGATGTTAAACTATTTTAAAGTTTCTTCTTTTTTTTTTTTTCCTGAGACGGAGTCTTACTCTTGTCCAGGCTGGAGTGTGGTGGCATGATCTCGGCTCACTGCAACCTCTGCCTCCTGAGTTCAAGTGACTCTCCAGCCTCAGCCTCCTCCTGAGTAGCTAGGATTACAGCCGCCACCACACCCGGCTAATTTTTTGTATTTTTAGTAGAGACGGGGTTTCACCATGTTGGCCAGGCTGGTCTCGAACTCCTGACCTTAAATGATCCACCCGCCTCGACTTCTCAAAGTGCTGGGGTTACAGGTGTGAGCCACCGTGCCCAGCCTTTTTTAAAGTTTCTTTATAAGGAAAAGACAATGAGTAGAAGATACAGGACATTGTAGGCATTCATATAATCAACCAGATCTAATACAGTGTCCCTTTGGAGGAAATAAGAGATGAATAATTGTCTTTGCTGCACAACTTTTCTGATAATGACATTTAGACAGATACATTTGTTATTCTTTGCAACTGGAATGATTTTGCCGGGGGATAAATACCTGAAACAAAAATCCTAATATTTGAACTCTTAGTAAATAGAAGTGTAGAAGTATCACTTTTTTTTTTTTTTCCTCCTACTTAAACCTTGTTTCAGATATTTTCCCTCTCATTTCTAATAAATGTGCACTCCTCTGGGCTGCCAAGTGACTAAGCTGTGTCATTATATTCTTTTTATTTAGATAAATATAACTATACCTTGTGGAAAGGACAGCTTTTAAATAAAGGAAAACTTTTGTGTTATATTTCTCTGAGGTCAGCCACTCGTGCTTTTTTGCCTATCAAACTGTAAGTATAAGTAAAGAGCAGTTCGTGGTTGCTAATTTTGTCACTTTCTTGAGCCTTTTTCCTTATTTCTTTTTCATATTTAAATTTTATTTTGGTTCATAAGAACTTCTATATAAATGTTGGTTTGTTTTTTAAAAGGTTGATTTGAAATTAGGTCATTTGGCAATATGAGTCCTCTACCTCTCTGTCTTGATTTGAGGATAGGCTAGTCAGTACATTTACGGCATAAAATTTTTTCTTTATCCTTTTTTTTATTTTGAGATGGAGTTTCGCTCTTGTCTCTCAATCTGGAGTGCAGTGGCGCAATATCAGCTCACTGCAACCTTCGCCTCCTGGGTTCAAGTGATTCTCCCATCTCAGCCTCCTGAATAGCTGGGATTACAGGCTCCTGCCACCATGCCCAGCTAATTTTTTTTTTTTTTTTGTATTTTTAGTAGAGATGGGGCTTTGCCATGTTAGCCAGGCTGGTCTAAACTCCTGACCTCAGGTGATCTTCCCGCCTCGGCCTCACAAAGTATTGGGATTACAGGTGTAAGCCACCGTGCCCGGCCTAAAACTTTTTCTTAGTGATTTAAATCTAAAATATAATTTTTTAGTTTTATCGTAAGTAGTAGATATATATTTTTTATTTAGCATTTTGAATATAGTAGACTTAAAAGTTACCTGTTCTTTGTTGGGAAGAGCTTTGATTTGGTGAGTTGAAATATACAGGCTGTTTTCAGTCCTATGCAGCATGTGTTGGTATAGAAAGGTCTAAAATCTTTTGCTTCCATCATTGTGAGCCTTCATAAACGTGTGAAGATTAACAGTTTATACTTCAGTTGTCCTTAATAAAATGACAGCCTTTTAGTTTCTGGCTTAAGGATGGAAGGTTGGAAATACTGCCTGGCTAGCTATCTACCCATGTATATATCTGGACTTCCAGTATCAAATCCCCTTTACTTCTGGGCATAGTTTCTCACTCCTGTAATCCCAACACTTTGGGAGGCTGAGGTGGGAGGATCACTTGAGACCGGGAATTTGAGACCAGCCTGAGCAACGTAGGGAGACTTTGTCTCTACAAAAAGACCCCCAAAAAAAAACCCAAAATTACCCTTGCGTGGTGGCACATGCCTGTAGTCCCAGCTACTTTCCAGAGGCTGAGGTGGGAGGATCACTTGATCCTAGGAGGTTGAAGCTGCAGTGAGCTATGATCGCACTACTGCAGTCCAGCCTAGGTGACAGAGTGAGACTGTCACAAACAAAACAAAAGATCTTTAGAATAAGGTAAGATGTTAGTAGATACGCTCTTTTTTTTTCCATCAAGTATACTTTTTTGTGTATGTGTTAAGATTGCTAGAGTTGAAAATACGGATAAGGCAAACATACTTGTTAAATTTTCTTTCAGACCTGAGAAGTTAGATGTTGAAACAGTTATGAGTATTGATCATCTGAAACAGAAAATCCCTCCAGCACTGTTTTATAAGGAAACATACTTAGGTCCAAATGAAGGTAAGGTAATTTAATTTTATTGAAAGGCATTAGAAGCAGACTTGATTTGGATATTTACTATGTATTTTTCTTATGTCAGTTTTGAAGAATGGAATGTATTGCAGCCTTTATGAAGTTGTAGAAAAGACAAGAATTGGAAGTAACATGGAGAGTTTACTGCAAAAACTAGACAGAGAAAAACTTGTAAGTGAAAGGTTTTTTGATGTTTCTCATTCTTTCTTACAAATATGCATATTCATGTATGATCATATTAGTGTTTGAGTTTATTTTTGCCTCTGAAAGTACCATGAGGTGTCTGTCTGTTGCTACTGTTTAATTAACAGTGTTTTACTGTGGCTTCTGGTATTCTTTTCTTTGGGCCATGGTGTCAGAGCTTATGCAAACCAGTCTTTCCCATGGATTATCTTTTTTTTTTTTTTTGAGACGGAGTCTCGCTGTCTCACCAGGCTGGAGTACATGGGGTGATCTCAGCTCACTGTAATCTCTGCCTTCCTGGGTTCAAGCAATTCTCCTGCCTCAGTCTCCCGAGTAGCTGGGATTACAGGTACATGCCACCACACCCGGCTAATTTTTGTATTTTTAGTAGAGACGGAGTTTCACCGTGTTGTCCAGGATGGTCTCAATCTCCTGACCTCATGATCTGCCCGCCTTAGCCTCCCAAAGTGCTGGAATTACTGGTGTGAGCCACCGTGTCCGGCCCCCATGGAATGTCTACTTTGTGATTAAGAATGTGATTATCAGGCCGGGCGCGGTGGCTCATGCCTGTAATCCCAGCACTTTGGGAGGCCGAGGCGGGCAGATCACGAGATCAGGAGATCGAGACCATCCTGAACAACATGGAGAAACCCTGTCTCTACTAAAAATACAAAATTATCTCGGTGTGATGTAGTCTCAGCTACTCGGGAGGCTGAGGCAGGAGAATCACTTGAACCCAGCTGGCAACGGTTGTGGTGAGCCGAGATCCCACCATTGCACTCCAGAATGGGCGAGTGAAACTCCATCTCAAGAAGAAGGAATGTGATTATCACCATATATTTTTTGAGTATCATTTTCTTACGCAGGGTATATAATATAGTTCAGTAAAGAAAGAGACAGAGTTTCTGTTTTCTCCTGTTATAGAGTGATAGAGTTATTCAGATAGCTGTGGTTTGTTCCAGTAGAGACAGTGGCATATTTGAAAATCCAAAAAAAACAAACATGGTGAGATTGAAGAGATAAACGAACACTAGAGTAGTTGGGGGAAAGTAGTAGGGACCTGTGTCATACAGCGTCATTCAGGCAGTGTTCAAGTGTTTGGAAATTTGGATTTGATCCTAAGAGCAGCAGATTTTGAAGGCTTTTCAAGGGTGTGCATTGAAACTTTGAAAGTGTATGCAACATAAGATCTGTTTTGAATAATTACGTTAATTACTCTGTAGAGAACAAATTGGAGAGGGGAGAGATGAGGTAGAAACTGTTAGATTAGAGGGTGATGGTGGGTTGGATGAGAAAGATAATGATATAAAAAGAGACTGATTTATGGGATATTTTTGAGGTAGGGTCTAATTTAATACTGAAGTGTATCTAGTTTGAGGAGAGGGATTGGGTCAAACATCAGATTGTGATGGGTTGAGCAGTGAGTGGAAAATGAATGTGATGCCAATATGTGTAGTTTAGCTGAAGGTGAGGAGGTGGTTGTAGAGAACGGAAGTGGCTGTTACAAGGTTTCTGTCTTGCTAAATGTTGGTCGAAAGTTCCAGGAAAGAGGGATACATACAACTTTTTTGCACAGGTGTGCCATTTAATACAAGTTTTAGGACAGTTGACTTTTTACTTCTCACTTTGTTGAGCCTCAGTTTCCAGGTAGTCGAATGGCAGTCAAATATCTTTGAGTTTCAGAACCTGCAGCTTCATGTTTAATGGCTATGTCGAATTTAATTATTTTCATGTATATGTGCTTAATCAGTCTCTTGTTTATAAATGGGATAGTCAGATTGCACATAAAACTTACAGGCAGAGTTATAAAACTCTTACGAGTCAGACTTATAGGCTAGAAACCTGTCAATTAAATGTCCTAGAATGAAAACACACACACACACACACGCTCGCTCTTTCTCTCTTTCTCTTTCTCTTTCTCTCTTTCACTGTCTTTTTTTTTTTTTTTTTTTTTTGAGACAGAGTCTGCCTCTGTCACCCAGACTGGAGTGCAGTGGTGCAATCTCAGCTCACTGCAACCTCCACCTTCCGGGTTCAAACGATTCTCCTGCCTCAGCTTCTTCAGTAGCTGGAATTAGAGGCATATGCCGTGACACCCAGCTAATTTTTGTATTTTTAGTAGAGATGGGGTTTTATGTTGCCCAGGCTGGTCTCAAACTCCTGACTGACCTCAAGTGATCCACCCGCCTCGGCCTCCCAAAGTGTTGGGTGAGCCACCGTGCCTGGCCCTTTCTTCTTACTTTCTCACTGCATGTGAACATAATTTTATGTTTATATTACATTGCTTGTTTTCCTCTGAAAGCCTGACTACAATGCAAGCATTCCTCATGATCAAAATCTATTCAGATCCCGAGTTCAGAAAATGAAAGTTGAGATAGTAGGTTTGGATATGGAGAGATACCGAGTTATTCAAATCTATTTGGTTCTTGTGTTTCAGAGAGTGAGTATTGAGAATTCGGACAATGAGGGGTTTATCAGAAAATTACAGTATCTTTTCAGTTACCGATAGTGAGGATCAGGAGAGAAAAGATGGCATTTCGTTCCTCACCTGACCAAGTATTACATTATGTTCATGGAATACTGGGTCTTTTCCAGAATCAAGAAGTAAAGTAAAATTCTAGATCTTAAAGGTTACTAGCATTCCACAAGGATACACTCCCAGAATCTAATGTACCTAGGAATTTTGTGTTGCTATCCCTTTTCCAGCAGGCCTCACTGGGATTATTCCAGCTATAGCTCCTTTATTCATAGTTCTCTTGATAATGAGCAGTGCATTGAGGAATACTGATATTTTAAATTTTGTCCAAGATACGCACACAAGGTTTTCTGAATCGGAGACAGATTTTGTGAATACCCCACAGTGAGTAAAAATGTATTGGCCCTCCTTTGCCCTAGTCCTTGACTCCCTAGGGCATGCAGGCCTAAGCCGCTTGTCCTGAGTAACTGCATACTTCATAGGTAAGAGATGAGGACAAATACTTTCTCTTTGCTTATAAAGGGGGAAGATACAGCTATTCCCTCCTATGCTGAATGTGTCTCTTTGAAATGTTACGAATATTAACACCAACTCTTTGGTATATAAATAAAATCTCTTCAGGAGCCATTTATTTAGCCCTCTTGGACCAAGAGATATTTCCAAATTCCTGGGAACTCATTCCGTACTGAAATGTAAATACCTAGGGAGATCTCCATAGTCTTCTTGGCACCTCTGGACTTAACCTAGGAACCTCTCTTTGCTGTAATCTCTTAATCTACCCCACTTGATGCTCTCAGGGAGATAAAATAAGTTTTATTATTGGGGAGCAGAGCAATTAACTAGATAAATGGCTACAGATCTAAATCTTAAGGTATGCGAAGAGTAAAATATTTGGGGGGGTATGAAATTAAACATTCCCTTATCTTTATATCCTATACATTTTTGTATATTAGAAGGCTAGGACTTTTTGCAGTAGTGCTTAGAAATCCAGGGAAGTTTTTTCACCCAGGGAGACGATAAACGAAGTAAGATTATATTGACTTTATTTTTTTTTGGGACGGAGCCTCGCTGTGTCGCTGCACTGGAGTGCAGTGGTGTGGTCTTGGCGCACTGCACTTTCTGCTTCCTGAGTTCAAATGATTCCCCCGCCTCAGACTCCAGAGTAACTGGGATTACAGGCGCCCACCACCATGCTCGGCTAATTTTTGTATTCTTAGTAGAAATGGGGTTTCACCATGTAGGCCCGGCTGGTCTTGACCTTGTCATCTGCCTACCTTGGCCTTTGAAAGTGTTGGTATTACAGGCTTGAGCCATCTTGAGCCGTGCCTGGCCATCTTGTCCTTTCTTTAGTGTATTTTTTATTTTTGTCGGGGTTTCGCTCTTGTTGCCCAAGGTCCAATCTCAGCTCACTGCAACCTCCGCCTCCTGGGTTCAAGCAATTCTTCTGCCTCAGCCTCCTGAGTAGCTGGGATTACAGGCATGCGCCACCACACCTGGCTAATTGTGTATTTTTAGTAGAGATGGGACTTTCTCTATGTTGGTCAGGCTGGTCTCGAACTCCTGACCTCATGTTCTGCCCACCTCGACCTCCTGAAGTGCGGGGATTACAGGTTTCAGCCACTGCACCCGGCCTAGTGTATTCTTTTAATAGAGTTTTAGAATTTTCTGGATACGAGTCTTGCTCATTTTTTGTTAGATTTATCTCCAGCTGTCTTACATTTTTTGATGCCTTTGTAAATAGTATTTTCTTCTTTTTGCGGGCAGGGGGACAGAGTCTCACTCTGTCACTCAGGCTGGAATGCAGTGGTGTGATCTCAGCTCACTGCAACCTCTGCCTCCCAGGTTCAAGGAATTCTCCTGCCTCAGCCTCCCAAGTACCTGGGACTACAGGTGTCCACCATCATACCTGGCTAACTTTTTTTGGATTTTTTGTAGAGATGGGGTTTTGCCGTTTTGGCCAGGCTGGTCTCGAACTCTTGACCTCCAGTGATCTGCCTGCCTCAACCTCCCAAAGTGCTGGGATTACAGGTGTGAGCCACCACGCCTGGCCTGTGAATAGTATTTTCCATGGTAGTACATTTTCTGTTTCTTGTATACATAGAAATGTAATTGATATTTACATATTGATTTAATGCAGATCAGTGTGAAATTTGAATAACGTTTGTTCATTTTTATACATTTTTGGGGGTTTCTATATAGAATTCATTATCTGGAAGGTAGATTTGTTTTATTTTATTTCTCTCATCTTTATAGCAGTCCCCCATTATCCTTGGTTTTGCTTCCTGTAGTTTCAGTTACCTGTGGTCAGCTGTTGTCTGAAAATACTATATGGAAAGTTCCAGAAATAATTCATAAGTTTTAAATTAGTTTTCAGTAGTAGCCTAATGCTGCATCACAATGTCTGTGTCATCAGCCTCACTTCCATCTCATCACATAGGCATTTCATCATCTCACGTCATCATAAGAAGGGTGAGTACAGTACAATAAGATTTTGAGAGAGAGAGACCACATTATGTAATTCTTATTATATATTGTTACAGTTACTCTATTTTTCTGGTGGGGGGACAGTATCTCATTTTGTTGCTCAGGCTGGAGTACAGTGGTGTGATGTGATCATAGCTACTGCAGCCTTGAACTCCTAGTCATAAGTGATTCTCCCACTTCAGCCTCCCGGGTAGCTGGGCTGTAGGTGTATACCACCATGCCCAGCTAGTTTTTAAAATTTATCTATTGTTTTAAATTTTTGTTAGAGAATGAGGTCTTACTATGTTGCCCAGGCTTGTCTCAAACTCCTGGCCTTAAGCAACCCTCATGCCTCAACCTCCCAAAGTGCTGGTATTATAGGCATGAGCCACCATGCCCAGCCTGTTCTATTTTATTATTAATTATTGTTGTTAGTCTTTTAGTATGCCTAATTTAAAAGTTAAACTTTTATTATAGGAATGTATACATAGGAAAAAACAGGGTTTGTTACTGTCTGTGGTTTCAGACATTCACTGGGGGTCTCATAACATACCCTCTGCAGATAAGAGGGAACTACTATATATTGTTTCTTTTCCATGTTAATGTGCAGTCTAGGATTTGTAGTAAGAAGCTGAATAAAAATGGTGATTGTGGGCATTCTTGCCTTCTTGATTTAAAGAAAAAAAAATTCTTATAACATTTTACCATTAAGTAGGAAGTTCGCAGTAGTTTTTTATGTTGTAAACATTGCTTCTTTATTTTTTTAACCATGAGTGGATTTTGAATTTTAGCAGATGGTTTTTGTTTTGGGTCGGGGGTTGGATTTATCAAGCTGGTCACGCAGTATTTTAGGGTTCTGCAGAGAAACAGAACCAATAGTATATGGTAGGGGGGTATGTAAAAAGAGATTTATTGTAAATAATTGGCTCACACATTTATGGAGGCTGATGTGTCCCAAGATCATATCTTCAGTTAGCAAGCTGGAGACCCAGGAGAACTAGTGGTTTAGTTTCAGTCTGAGTATGCAGATGTGAGAACCAGGACTGCCAATGGTATAGTTCTAAGGCTGGCAGGCTCAAGACTTAGGAAGAGCCAATGTTTCAGTTCAAGTCTGAAGGCAGGAAACAGTTGATTTCCCAATTTGGAGACAGGAGGAATTCTCTTGTTGTGGGGCTTAGGGTTTGCCTTTTGTTCTATTTAGGCCTTCAGCTGATTGGATATGGCCAACCTACATTAGGGAGGTTGGCCTGCTTTACTCAGTCTATTGATTGTAAACTCATCTGAAAATAACTTGACAGGAACACCCAGAAAAATATTTGATCAAATACCTGGGCACTACATGACCAAATCAAGTTGACATAAAAAGTTAACCATCACACATGGTATTTATTCTGTAGACCTACTAAGGTGAGTTATCAGTTTTCCAATATTAAACTACCCCTGCATTGCTTATATAAAAACTACCACCCTACCCCTGCCACAGCTTTTAAAGTAAATTGTGGGGTTTTGTTTTTGTTTAGGAATTTTGTATCTGTGATGATAAATGAGATTGACCTGCAATTTTCCTTTCTTATACCATCTCTATCTTGTTGTTGTTGTTGTTGTTTTTGAAGACAGAGTTTCACTCTTGTCCTCCAGGCCTGAGTGCAGTGGCACAATCTCAGCTCACTGCAACCTCTGCCTCCCGGGTTCAAGGAATTCTGCCTCAGCCTCCCAAGTAGCTGGGATTACAGACATGCTCCATGGCACCTGGCTACTTTTTGTATTTTTAGTAGAGACGGTGTTTCATCATGTTGCCCAGGTTGGTCTCAAACTCCTGGGCTCAAGTGATCTGCCTGCCTCGGCCTCTCACAGTGCTGAGATTACTGGGGTGAGTCACCAAGCCTGGCCAACTTTTACTTTTTTGAGATTTGTTTTGCTATTTCTGTCTTAAGTCAGAAAAATAGTAAATACTCAGTTGTAAGTACTGCTTTAATTGCATTTCACATTTTAATGTGCAGTATTTTCATTATTCATTTCTGAGAAATTTTTATTTTTTAGTTTCCAATTTTTTTTTTTAAACTTTGATATATGATGTAGAGGTATGTGTATAGGGAAACATAGATACTTTCGTCTTTTTTTATTTCTAATTTAATTGCATTGTAATCAACAGTGGTGGTGATTATTTGAAATTTGTTGAGACTTTAAGATCTAGGTAGTTAATTTTTGTACATGCTCCTTCTGTGTTTGAGATCTGTGTTTGAGAAAAATGTATAACCTATAATTGTTGGGTGCTGGCTACACAATTCTGGGTTGACAGCTATTTTCTTGCACTTTGACTATGCTGCAGTGTCTTCTGGCTTCTGTTTTTATTTAGGGATTAGCTCTCAGTCTAATTGTTGATTTGTAGGTCCCCTGCCACCCCCTGGCTACTTTTTAAACCTTTTTTTTTTTGTCTTTGATGTTTAGCAGTTACAGTATCTAGGTGTAGATTTCTATTTATCCACCTTGGTATATTTTTCCTTTCATACCTGTGGATTTACATCTTTTTTTCTGGAAAATTAGTTACCTCTTTTATTGTACTTCTCCCTCATTTTCTTTAGCCTGCCTTTTTTTTTTTTTTTTTTTTTTTTTTTTTTTTTTTTTTTTTTTTTTTTGAGACGGAGTCTCACTGTGTTGCCCAGACTGGTGTTCTGTGGCATAATTCATGGTTCACTCCAACCTCCACCTCCTGGGTTCAAGCAATTCTCCTGTTTCAGCCTCCCGAGTAGCTGGGATTATAGGTGTGTGCCACCACGCCTGGCTAATTTTTGTATATTTAGTAGAGACAGGGTTTCGCCATGTTGGCCAGTGGTCTCTAATGCCTGACCTCAGGTGATCCACTGGCCTTGGCCTCCCAAAGTGCTGGGATTACAGGCGTGAGCCACCGCACCCGGCCTGGCCTGTCTTTTTAGGACTCTGAAGAGGCATATTTTCCAAGTCTGTTACCCTCGTCTTACGTTTTCCATCTATTTGTTTCTCTGTACTGCATTCTAATTAACTTCATGGTAACTGTTTTCTAATTTAAAAATCATATATTTAGCTATGTCTCATTTGTTGCTTTATTTATTGTGTTTCTAATTTTACAGCACATGTTTTTTATTTTTATAAGTTATATTTGAATTTTTTTGGATCTGCCTGGTTATTTTCATAGCAAGTTCTTGTTAATTCTTTCAGAAGTATTTAGTGAGTACCTATTATATGCCAGGCAGAGTTCTAGGAGGTGCACATTATATTCTGGTATTCTTTGCTAATATTTTTTTAAGTGAAATAAAACTCACGTAACATAAAATTAACCATTTTAGCCTTTTTTTTTTTTTTTTAATGGGCAGGATCTTGCTTTGTCATCCAGGCTGGAGTGCAGTGGTGTGGTCCTGGCTCACTGCACCGTTGACTTTCTGGGGTCCGGTGATCCTTTTACCTCATCCTTCTGGGTAGCTGGGGCTAAAGGTACATATCATCACACCTGCCTAATTTTTGTATGTTTTGTAGAGACACGGTTTTGCCATATTGCCTGGGCTGTTCTTGAACTTGGCCTCCCAAAGTGCTGGGATTACAGGTGTGCACCACCGTGCCTGGCCATTTTAGCCATTTTAAAGTATATAATTCCATGGTTTTTTTAGTGGATTCACACTGTTGTGCAACTATCAACACTGTCTAATTCCTGAACATTTTCATCTCAGAATTCACTGTACATTCCCCCTTCCCAATCCCTGACAGCCATTAGTCTACTTCTGTCTCTATGGATTTATCTGCTCTGGATATTTTATATAAATAGAATCAAGCAATATGTGGCTTTCAGTGCCTGCCTGGCTTCTTTCACTGAGCGTAATTTTCAAGGCTCATTGATGTTGTAGCATATATCAGAACTTCATTCTGTTTTATGGCCCAGTATTCTTTCATTGTATAGATAATACCACATTTTGTTTGTTCTTTTATCAGTTATTTCCATTTCTTGGCTGCTATGAATAATGGTGTTAGGAACATTAGTGTAAACATTTTTATGTGAAAATGTTTTTAATTCTTCCAATTATTTTATGTCTTTAAACATTTCATAG
The DNA here is from genome assembly GCF_003255815.1 of Theropithecus gelada. Classification (NCBI taxonomy): domain Eukaryota; kingdom Metazoa; phylum Chordata; class Mammalia; order Primates; family Cercopithecidae; genus Theropithecus; species Theropithecus gelada. The sequence continues at coordinate 83,491,984 of NC_037669.1, forward strand.
TGGATTATTTTACATTTTGCATCTGATAATTCCAATTTTTGATGCCTTTGAGTGTTTGAATCTTTTTTTTTTTTTCTGCTCAATCTTACTGTAGTATAGCTTATTTCCTTCTAAGCTTTTTTTTTTTTTTTTTTTGAGACAGGACTTACTCTGTTGCCTAGACTGAAATGCTAAAGCGTGTGGCACAATCACAGCTTCACAGCTTGAACTCTCAGAATCAAACAATCCTCCTCCCACCTTAGCTTTCCAAGTAGCCAGGACTATAGGCACATGATGCCACACATGGCTACTTTTAAAATTTTTTTTTTAGAGATGGGGGCTTACTGTGTTGCCCAGGTTGGTCTTGAACTCCTGGCTTCAAGCAATCCTCCCACTTCAGCTTCCAAAAGTGCTGAGATTACAGGCATGAACCACTGTGCTTGGCCCATTGTACATGTGGTTTATACTAACTCTTTTTTTGTGGGGGTTGGGGAGTGCCATAGTACCTTTAATGTTATCTGGAAATTTAAAATAGTAGAATCAACTAATTAAAAATCCAGATTGGATTAATACTTTTTTTTTTTTTTTTTTTTAAAGAATAACCAAACAGTTAAAATAGAGGCAACAGGAGCACAATTTCCAGGATTTTTCTTTTCTGCAGAGCTGAATGGATTTCTTTGGGCTGAAGCCACAGATACAACTGCTGAAGGCCTCTGTCTGCCTTAGTGTTATTTCTGATTATAGATTGCCTATACTCCATGGATTTTTAGAAACATTGGGACCCCTTAACAGGAATCTTTAGGTTACTAGTAGTGGAATTTATTAAACCTAGTATTTGGAGTGAGTGAGAGGTTAAAGGCATCTAATTGGTTTTCGTCAGTGAGCACAAAACATGAAAATCTTACTTGTGCTTCCTAACTTTTTATTTCATCAACTAGGAGTTTGGGCAAAATATTAAAAGAAGTATATTATCTAAAATATTTTAAATAAAAGTATTTGTGTCTGAAACAAATTTTTCAGGTATGTTGTCCACTTGTAGTATACTCTAAGAGACTTAGCGTGGCTATAAATGGTAGCCATAAGACGCAGTTAAATCTCTTGCAGAGCCAATACTGTATGTCAGCAGTATGATGTAACTTGGCCTGAGGATTTTTTAACCTTGGCCCTGGGATTTTTAGGAAACAAGGCCACTGCAGCACAGATGTAACTATTAGAAACCTTACAACAAAGTTTGCCCTTACAAGATTAAACTTCCTTTATAAAAGAAAGACCTGGTAACTGACCCTCACGGAATACAGGCAGTAAAAATGGGGAAAGATGCCCCAAAGTTTAGAGTGATCTTCAGATGGAGACCTTCCTAGTCATTTGGTCATCTGACCCCCTGACTGTATCTGGCCCATGCCACCAGCCTGCTTCCACTAAAATAAACTCTTTGAGCAACAGGTATCTATGACTGATTTTTGGCAGAGATTGAACTGAAGGAGAAGTTGACCCTGGAGAAGGTGATCAACTAAGACTACCTGAAACCCCCCAAACACAATACCACTTTACTTTTGAGTGTTCAGTGTTTTTATTAAATGTGAATTAGTAGCACAGTTACTTTTTGTCCTCTGAATTATTAGTTTTTATACAGACATTTTACTGGAATTGTTTTAGTAGGAATTTAGGTAATACAAGTTTTCTTTCAGAACTCAGGTATCCTTTTGTGTTCAGTTGCCTTGCTCAGTTTCTCATTTACCCAAAACATTGTGAACTATTGCAGTAGCCCCTGAAATGAATTCTTTGCATTAGATTGTTTTTCTGCCGCCTCCTGCACAGTGCTGTCAAGTCTTTTTTGTTATTGTTGTTTTAAGGAAACACTAGCTCAAAGGTGTATGCTCTGAAGGACATTCTTGGCCAACCTGGCTTCTGGTCTTTTTACAGCTAACCTATGATCTTTCATTCCAGACTTGTCTTACACATTTATCCTAGTCTGTCCTCACCCTCTTGCCAGTGATAAATAACTGTGATGTTTGTAAACTGTCCATTATAACTAACCTTTGCTCATGGTGTTGCCTCTACTGAAATGTCCTTCCCACAATCTCAGGCTCTTGTCAGTGTACCCATCCTTCAAAATCCACTTTTGATACACTTTCAGTAAACCTTTCTTGACCATCTTTTACTACTGTAAACAAACTGTATTTTTCTATTTCTGTTATTTTGTAAATCTCTTAGGGAACTTTTCTGTCTTATGTAGTTACTGGTATTTCTTGTGTTACTCTCTACCTAATTATAAACTTCTTGTGATCAAGGATCTTGTGTTGCTTGTATTTGGTTATCTCTGGGCAAATTGCCTTACATGTGAAAGTGTTCATGTAATATGTGTGCAATTCGATTATGGAAACACATTGGGTTTGCGATTAGTCTGAACTCTTGCAACGCAGTGTTTCAAAGCCTGTTTTATATCTAGCATCTAGCACATTACTTTGGCCACTAATAAACATATCTTTTGAATTGATGACGAAAATATTTGAAGTCTTTAGTTTGGTCCATCCTTGTATTTTAGCTTCAGGGAAAAATTAACGTGGTTTTGCAGTTAGGGGAGTTCTTTCAGTAACATTTTCTCGTTAATGTTATGAAAACCAAGGAATTTTTATTTGATTGGAATCCTGTTAGAGTTGGTAGAAAGAGTTAATTAATTCATTAGCAGTATTTTTTTCTTAAAAGATGATTAAGAACTCTTTTTCTTTACAATTAGTAGAAAATGCTGTGTGTCTGCCTTATGGTGAATAATAATAAAGCAGATACAACTTCTTCCTTCCCCTCAAAATACAGGTTCTTGTTAAACCTTTGGGAGACCGAGGATACCTTTTTCTTCTCTCCCCTTATCAGATGGTTCCTCCATATGGTAGGTGGTCTCTCTTTAATTTTTACAATTCTTTCTTAACTTTTTAGTTAAAACACATTGCTAATGAGTTTGGCTTCTGTTTTTTAGAATATCAGACTGCCAAGTCTCGAGTCCTACATGCTTTGTTTCTATTTCAAGAACCTAGAAGCATAGTTACTTGTAAGTTCTTTGAATATCTAAATCTAGTTACTTATAGATACTTAACATTTCATTGAAATTTTCCAGATAACTCACTAAACATTTTGCCTTTCTTACATGATGTTTCAGGAAATACTGGTGGTTAAGAGGTAATTAGCAATAAAAGACACAAATTATATGACTTTTTTTTTTTTTTTTTTGAGACAGTTTTGCTCTTGTTGCCCAGGCTGGAGTGTAGTGGCGTGATCTCGGCTCACTGCAACCTACGCCTCCCGGATTCAAGTGATTCTCCTGCCTCAGCCTTCTGAGTAGCTGGGATTACAGGGCATCCACCACCATGCCCGGCGAATTTTTTGTATTTTTAGTAGAGATGGGGTTTCACCATGTTGGCCAGGCTGCTCTCGAACTCCTGACCTCAAGTGATCCACCTGCCTCGGTCTCCCAGAGTGCTGGGATTACAGGTGTGAGTTACTGTGCCTGGGCAACGATTTTTTTTTTTTAACTGTGAGAAATTAATTTGTGTATATCAGTGCTCTCATAAAGCTTGATTATAATTGTTATAGTACTGTAGCTTAGTTATGAGGGTTACTTATTTATTTATTTTAGATATAGGGTCTCACTCTGTTGCCCAGGCAGCGGTGTGATCATGGCTCACTACATACAGCCTTGCCCTCCCTTCTAGGCTCAAGCAGTCCTTCTGCCTCAGCCTCGAGTAGCTTGGGATTACAGGCGTGTGCCAGCACACCTAGCTAAATTAAATTTTTTTTTTTTTTCCTTTAGAAGCAGGATCTCACAATGTTATCCAGGTTGTTCTTGAACTCCTGGCCTGAAGCGATCCAACTATCTCAGCCTCCCAAGCTTTTGGAATTACAGGCATGAGCCACTGTGCCCGGTCTGTGAGGGTTTTGTATGATTATTTTTTAGCTTAGTTTAATTTTGCATTCAAATTTTAGTAACTCTAAAGCATAATTTGCCAAGATAAATATTAGACCATTCAAAATTAATAAGAATTTTTGGCACTGATATAAGACAAGATTTGTTAACCACCTTTTCTAAGAATGAACATTAATACTATGTATTAAGATAAAGTTCCCACTAATGGCTTTATTTCACTGTTGGATTAAGGATGAGTTTCTCAATTGTGGCTACTCAGCATCTGCATATCTGTTCATGTGAAGTTAGTTACTACTTTATACGAGGAAGGGATGACATGCAGGACTGTTTTGCTTGGAGCCTCAGATCTTGTTCTGTCTCTATTTCTTCTTACATGTTGCTTGCCACTATTTGAATTTCCTGGGGGCAGTTGGAAGTGAAATCGTCAATGAGTGGGTGATTTTTCCTTTAAAAATGTGTTCTGCTCTTTCGTTTGTTTTAGTTTTTTACTGGCCTATTACAGGTTTCTGGACTTTTAACAAGCATGCTATTCATATATTTGCTATATTGTATGTATATACTAGGGTACATACTCGTCTGGTTCAACATTAATGTATAAATGTTTTTACACTTCTTTGGCAATATTTAGATCTGTATTTGATTAGTTTCTTGATTGCTAACATGGTTTGCTTTTTTTTGTTTGTTTTATTTACAGCACAAAAAGGTTCAACCAATGCAGCACCAAAGGAGAGGCATGAGAGCATGCCAGATGTATTAAAAATAGCTCAGTTTTTACAATTTTCTTTGATTCAGTGTCGAAAGGAATTTAAAAATATAAGTACTATAAATTTTCATTCTGTTGTTGAAAAGTATGTAAGTGAATTTTTTAAGCGAGGTTTTGGTTCAGGTAAACGAGAGTTTATTATGTTTCCATATGATTCACGGTTAGATGATAAAAAGTTCTTATACTCAGCTCCCAGAAATAAATCCCATATTGATACTTGTTTGCATGCCTATATTTTTCGGCCTGAAGTGTATCAGTTACCTATTTGTAAATTAAAAGAACTATTTGAAGAAAATAGAAAACTTCAACAGTTTAGTCCACTTTCAGATTATGAAGGTCAAGAAGAAGAAGTGAATGGTACAAAAATGAAATTTGGAAAACGAAATAACTCAAGGGGTGAAACCATTATATCTGGAAAGCAAAGATCATCTCATTCTTTGGATTATGATAAGGATAGAGTCAAAGAATTGATTAATTTAATTCAGTGTAGGAAAAAGAATGTGGGTGGGGACTCAGACACCGAAGATATGAGAAGCAAAACTGTCTTGAAGAGGAAGCTTGAGGATCTACCTGAAAATATGAGAAAGCTCGCCAAAACCAGTAATTTATCTGAAAATTGCCATCTGTATGAAGGTAAAATATCAGATTGCTCTTATAATAACAACCAAAAATAAAGTAGTTCTGTTCTTTCCTGTAGTAGAGGGGCATATAAATTAAAGCCTGAGGGCCAAATTCAGCCTGTCCACTATTTTTTTAAAGAAAGTTGTATTTGAATACAGCCATATGTATGTAGCTGCTTTCATGCTGTAATGGCAGAGTTGGCATTGGCACTGAGACTGTATGGCCCACAAAGCCTAAAATATTTGCTACCTGGCCCAGTACAGGAAACACTTTACAATTCCTGCACTGGAACATCAGATTTCTAAATTGTTTGGTTTATGTTAACATGACATAATAATGCTAATCAGAGCTCTTGTCCTTTTATATTCCTTAATTTGTATTTTTTAATGGTTATTATTATTGTTTTTTGAGACGGAGTCTCGTTCTCTCGCCCAGGCTGGAGTGTAGTGGCACGATCTCAGCTCACCGTAAGCTCCACCTCCCAGGTTCACGCCATTCTCCTGCCTCAGCCTTCCGAGTAGCTGGGACTACAGGAGCCCGCCGCCAAGCCCGGCTAATTTTTTGTATTTTTAGTAGAGACGGGGTTTCACCATGTCATCCAGGATGGTCTCCATCTCCTGACCTCGTGATCCACCTGCCTTGGCCTCCCAAAGTGCTGGGATTATAGGCGTGAGCCACCACGCCCGGCCATATTCCTTTATTTTTATAGTTGAAGAAGTATAGTATTAGAATATTAGTATCTTTTAGGCTGTTGCATAATGAAAAGGAACCTTCTGAATTTGAAAATAAAATACGCATACACGTATTCTTTTATACCCCAAGAATCTAGGAATATCTTCGGGTTTTTCTTTTTTTGTTGTTCTTTTTTCCTTTGTTTTGTTTTGGTTGACAGAAAAAGATAAGACAGTAAGGTGCTTGTTTTAAGTGTGTTTGTTTCAATATTGCAAGTCAGCTAAAACACTTTTATCTGGATTTTTAAGATCTTAACACTACTAGTTCATAAGCACGAAATGAGTTCTTTTGCATTCAGAGAAAGTTGACCTAACAATCCACATTTCCTGCTGCTGTTGCTCCTCTGAGTGATTATGGCAGAACTGAGTATTCTTAGGTTTTTTATTAAGCAACTTGTCTTTTCAAATTCAGCGTGTCTTAGTCTAGGTTAGTCAGATCAGTGTCTTTTCACACTTTTGCTCTTAGCAATCTGTATTTGTATCCTCACTTTTCACTTTCCTGCTCTCTTTATTTATTTGTTTTTGCGACAAAGTCTCACTCCATCACCCAGGCTGTAGTGCAGTGGCTCCATCTTGGTTCACTGCAACCTCTGCCTACCTGGTTCAAATGATTCTCATGTCTGAGCTTCCCTAGTAGCTGGAATTACAGGCACGCACCACTGTGCCTGGCTACTTTTTGTATCTTTAGTAGAGACGGAGTTTTGCCATATGGGCCAGGCTGGTCTTGAACTCCTGACACCAAGTGATCCGCCTGCCTTGGCCTCCCAAAGTATTGGGATTACAGTTGTGAGCCCCCACACTCAGCCTGCTCTTTTTTAACTTTTTTATTGTTATATGGTATTCAATATGGTAGCCACTAGTCATATGTTGTTATTTAAGTTTAAAATGAAATAAAAATACATTTCAACAACCACACCATTGTATTAGTATAGAGAGAGAACATTTCCATTATTGCAGAAAGTTCTATTTGACATTACTGTCCTTTGCAGTAACTATCATGTTTTCATTAGTTAACCTGTGTGTCTCTCTTTCCAATGTTGTTATTCCTTGTCCGTGTTCTTTATCTCTTTGGTGGCCTTCCTGACTTACTACCTTCTTGCACCCGTTTCAGTATCATGTTCTTCTCAGTATTGCTTTGCTAATTTACTACCAATCTCATCTTATATACTTGCCTTTTAAAGCTTTGTTGTAGACTATCCATGTCCACCCATGTTTCCCACTCTTCTCTCACATGTGTTGGTTAAGGGTCATCTCTCTCTGCCTAGAGTATGTCATGGTCAGTCTTTTATTTCCCTCTTTTTTTTCCTGAAGTAGCTTCCGTTTCTTTCAAGCCTTATATCTTTGCAGTTCATATTTCTCCTCAGCTTTCTGTCTGTTCTCCTTAATGATCTCCTCCTTTAGTTTATGCTGGATTTGCAATCTGCTGAACCCGTTAGCACTTAATTGTCTTATCTTGTTGACATGTCTTGAGAGTTTTGTTTACTGTGTGCTAGGTACTTTATGTATATGAACTCATTTATTAATAGTTCTTGAGTAGTAGGCATTATTATCCTAATTTTGCAGATGAGAAAATCGTCTCAGATAAGTTAAATAACTTTACCAAAAGTTATGAAGTTAGTGGCACAATCCAAAGTCGGTTCTGACTGACTCCAAAGCATTGTTCACAAACTGCTGCGTTTCCTGTCACTGAGCACGTAATATGCACTGAATAAATAAGATACTTATTTTTTGGTACTGTTTTTGTTGGTAACCAGTTCTGTGTATGTGGAAAAAATAGTTGTGGGTAAAAATCAGGCTTCATCAATAATTAAAATGATGAGAAAGCCATACTAATTATAATAGGTCAAATGAGAAATGTGGCAGAAGAAGGAGGGTATATAGCTTAACTGAAACTAGTGACTGTCAGACTTGCATTTTTAGGTGTTTCTCACTTATTTCTTTTCAAGTAATTTTGCATACTTTGTTTCTGAAGGTAGAGATTTCAAAGCTGTATTCTAACTTTTTTTTTTTTTTTGAGACGGAGTCTCATTCTATCGCCCCAGCTGGAGTGCAGTGGTGCGATCTTGGCTCGCTGCAAGCTCCGCCTCCTGGGTTCACGCCATTCTCCTGCCTCAGCTGCCCAAGTAGCTGGGACTACAGGTGCCCACCACCACACCCGGCTACTTTTTTGTATTTTTAGCAAAGACAGGGTTTCACCGTGTTAGCCAGGATGGTAATCTCCTGACCTCATGATCCGCCCGCCTCGGCCTCCCAAAGTGCTGAGGTTACAGGCGTGAGCCACCGCACCTGGCTGTATTCTAACTTTTAAAATACCCTGATCTTGATTTGGTGGTGAGCCCAGTCATTTTATGAGGTAACGTCCTAACCCATTCCCACCACCCCTTATAACTTTTAACATAAACTGTTTTGCGGTACAGTTTATATCAGTGTACCTATTTAAGCGCACAGTTTGATGAGTTTTGACAGCTGTGTAATCACCACTTCAGTATATAGAACTTTTTTTTTTGTGATGGAGTCTTACTCCGTCTTCCGGGCTGGAGTGCAGTGGCCTGATCTCGGCTCACTGCAACCTCTGCTTGCTGGGTTTAAGTGATTCTCCTGTCTCAGCCTCCCGAGTAGCTGGGATTACAGGTGTGCGCCACCATACCCAGCTAATTTTTGTATTTTTAGTAGAGACAGGGTTTCACCATGTTGGCCAAGCTAGTCTCGAACTCCTGACTTCAGGTGATCCACCCTCCTCGGCCTCCCAGAGTTTTGGGATTACAGGCGTGAGCCTATAGAACTGTTTTTTTTTTTTTTTTTTTGGAGACGGAGTCTTGCTTTGTCACCCAGGCAGGGGTGCAGTGGCACGATCTCGACTCACTGAACCCTCTGCCTCCTGGGTTCAAGTGATTCTCCTGCCTTAGCCTCCCGAGTAGCTGGGACTACAGGCGCATGCCACCATGCCCAGCTAAATTTTTGTATTTTTTTAGTAGAGACGGGGTTTCACCTTGTTAGCCAGGATGTTCTCGATCTCCTGACCCTGTGATCCCCCCTCCTTGGCCTCCGAAAGTGCTGGGATTACAGGCGTGAGCCACCGTGCCTGGCCAGAACATTTTTATATGTTGCTTTGTGTTCTTTGTTAGGTAGCTCACCCCACTCTGCTGCTGATCTGCTTTTTGTCTTTAGAGATTAGTTTTGCCTGCTCTATAAAAAGTTGACATAATTAGAATCATACAGTGTATGCACTCCTTTGTTTCTGACATTTATTTTTGTTGTGGTACATTACACTCAAATTAGAAATCCTAACTCAGACTTCACCCAATCCCTACCCCAACCCAACATTAAAGCACATGACTTTCTGAATGTTTGCTCCCTTTACAAGTTTTAAAATATATTAGTTGTTACAGATTATACAGATTTATAGTGCATGCATGGAACCATGTCTTAACGTATGTGCATGGAACCATGTCTTAACGTGTTTCCTCTTATAATGCTTTTTCTTGATGCAAATTTCGTGGAGATTTCTTCAAGATGATTTTATGTCTGTAATATCCTAGCTTCATTATGAATTTAAGTAATCTAGTCATTCAAGATAAGGTGTAGATTTTAAGTGTGTCTGCCAGTGCCTTAAGGACAAAATATAGTAGGTATGGAAAAGATAGAAATCAAATTAAGTCATTTTTTTATTAGCCTAGTGTAATACGCATATAATCCTAACAATTGGCAAAATAGCAAGTACAAATGTTTCATCTCTTGTCAGGCATCTGGTTGACTTTGAGATTTTGATGGTAGAGTTATTAATACACATATTTAAAACCTGATGCATGAGCTTATTTTCCTGTTGATAGAATGCTTAAATTACAATGAAAATTAAACTTAAATAGCAATTTTGAACTATGTGCAAAATTTTACAATTCTGTTTGTAAAGTGATGCGGATATTTGTAAAGTCTAAGCAAATTGTTTGGTTGAGTTCCTGACCATAAATGCTTTACGATAATTTTTTAGGTATATTTGATTTCAAAAATTTTATGCTGGTTTTTAAACTTAACTTCAACCAATGACTTTTCTTTCCTTTTTCTCAGAGTCTCCACAGCCTATTGGCTCACTTGGACATGATGCTGACTTGAGGCGGCAGCAGCAGGATACCTGTAACTCCGGCATTGCTGACATCCATAGGCTGTTTAATTGGTTATCAGAAACACTAGCAAATGCGCGCCATTCTGATGCATCTCTGACAGACACAGTCAACAAAGCCTTAGGACTGAGCACTGATGATGCCTATGAAGAGCTGAGGCAAAAACATGAGTATGAGTTGAACTCTAACCCAGATAAGAAAGAATATGAGCAGCCTACTTGTGCAAAAATTGAAAATGCACAGTTTAAGGGTACTCAGAGCTTATTACTAGAAGTTGATGCAACATCTAAGTATTCTGTTGCTATTTCTACCACCGAAGTGGGCACTGACCATAAGCTACATTTGAAAGAAGTAAGCATATAGCTGTTGGTTATCTTTGTGTTTGTGAGTGTGTGTGTGAAAGAGGTGCTGTGAGTATGCTTCAGGGAATGATTTTTTTCTTTGAAAAAGAAATAAAATGCACTTTTGAGTAAAGGTGCCTGTCTAGGATGGTACTTCCTAAGTTATTCCTTGTTACAAAGAGATAAATGCTGAAATAGTTTTCCTTCCTTCCTTAGAAGCTTAATATATTGTCTACAGTTTACTTGTGATAAAGCTAAGGTGGAACAATCTATTAATATTTGTCAGAAATGGCTTATTGGGAGTTAATTCCTTATTGTTTCATAATAAAATTGAATTATCAAAACATTGGCTTTCTGCTGGCACTAACAGAGAACCCAAAGGTGAGACAGGTGAGGATACCAGTCTCAATACAGCAGTGTAACAAAGTTAAGTACTTGGTATTTCTTATGCAAATAGGAATGGGACATAAGTAGCCTTTAGGATTACCTCTGAAGTGACTTGCAGCTTTGCTTATTGGAGTGTTCAGTATATTTATGAGCTGGTTTGTAGCTGAGAAGTAGCCTTATCTCCCTTAAGTAGTCGCTGCGTCACTGGGGAATAGTTCTAGGATGGCACCATATTCCTATGGGCTTACTTCTTCATTTACTGTCTCCATTTTCTGTTCCCTGCCTTTGTTTAAAAGTTGTATGCATGTCCCCATTCTTTCTCCATGTCGTTTTGGGATATTTATTTCAAGGGGAAGATGATGACAGGAAGCTTATTTGTTGGGGTATGTAAGGTAGGCACTGAGGAACTAACCTGTATTAATATTTTCCTGATAACTTTTGTATTTTAAATCAAGTTGATGGGGGGCGGGGGCACGGGGCGAACCTAGCACACCACCGATTTTTATAACTAAAGTTTTAATGGAGCACAGCTATGTCCATTTGTTTAGGTATTGCCTGTGGTAGACTTGAGAGTCTGGCCTGCAGAGCCTAAAATATTTACTGTTTGGCACTTTAGCATAAAAGTTGACCAATCCCTGTTCTAAATTAACATAAAATTAAGTTTTGAGGGAAAAGTTATGTTTTGAGACTAGAGTGTAACTTTACCATGTTGATTTTACACATTTGTAATATTTAGATTGAAGCACATGAATTTACTGTGAAAAAAAGTTTATTCTTGACATTAAAATGAATTGAAAAGAAAGCTATTGAGTGTGTACTTTGATTTTTAGGATCCAAATTTAATTAGCGTGAATAATTTTGAAGATTGCAGTTTGTGTCCCAGTGTTCCCATTGAACATGGATTTCATAGACAACAGTCTAAGTCAAATAATGTTGAAGAGACTGAAATACATTGGAAACTGATACCAATTACAGGTAAGAAAAGTATACTTAGACTTCGGTTTGCTTCATTTTACTTTGAGACCAGTTTCCTGAAGGTTTCCATCTGTTCTGGATTTCACTCTTGGGTCACTAGGTGTTTCATCTTACTTGGCGCTGATACCTTCAGTGTCTTATTTAAGTAATACGATGTAATACTTAAGTAATACGAAGTAATACTGAGTGTTGCTGTTCTTGGTCAGCATCAGCAAGCACCGGCAAAATCACCTTAAAAACAGGGATTTAAGACACACTGTCTCTGTGGAGTTTAGCATGCAGACTGCTGAATGAAGACTGCTGGCAGAAACTGAGTTTTTGATAAGCTGAGGTAGCTGCAGAGATAAAATGGTGCTCTTTGGACAATCAATTAAATGTCTTCTCAAACTTACTAAACTTCACTGTAACAAGCTGTCATCTAGTAAGTGATAATGTTGAGGTTCATCTATTAGAAATTTGATTTCTTAATGCTGGATTATCTTAAATAAATTGGATTATCTTAGAGAATGGCCTCAATGATCACATGTAAATGTTATTGAACTATGAGGCAAAAAGTTTAGCAGATGTTGAAATATTTTTTTTTTGGTAGCATCCTGATTTCTCTGTGCAAACACGCACATACAAACATACAAATACATACACTTAATATACCAAGTTCTTTTTCTTAAATATTTTTGGAAATATTTTCAGGGTATATGTCTTTTCCAGTCTTACATCTTTAACCTTTTAAAAACAATAGCAGCAGCAAACAACTTTTTGTTACGAAGTAGACTGGCCTATGAACTAGACTAGAACCTGCTGAGACTTCCGAGGACTCAGAAGAATTTATAAAACTTTATGAGTTCCCATGGGGTTTAGCAGTATCTTCTACTTAACACCTTTCTGGAGGGCAAGCGGCCTGTAGGTGATGATAGAGGGAACCTAGTATTGTTTTATGAGGTGGAAATACCAGCTTGAGTGGGAGAAACAAAAGAAGTAGTTGATACAAGAAGGTTATCCTAACCGTTTCTCATTTAGACACCTTCATACTTGGTGTTGGGTCATTTGAAGGTACAGTGTCTTAAGTGTTGATATTCCATCATTACAAGTATGACCCTTCAGATTATTTTAGGCAGAAGAAGGAATGCTTGCATTTGTTATCACTTGGGGTTGTCTGAAAGGTGCTTAGTAGGTATCACTAATGTCTGAAGAGTCTAATGGATGCTTTCCCTCAGGAGGGAATGCAAGAAGCCCAGAAGACCAGCTGGGGAAACATGGTGAGAAACAAACACCAGGTGAGAAGGCTTGCTTTGCTTTTCTTCCCAGTGTGCCCTTCTTCAGAATTGCAACTTGCATTTCTGATACTCCATCAATAAGGGCATTGATTTAAATTTTTTTAATTACAGAAAATTTGGACACTACCATATTTATTTGTATGTAAATCATTACTTGAATTGTATCCAATATTCTTACTATAAAGTGTTCAAATAAGTCACCGAATATTTATATAGATTAAGTTTTCTTCACCCATAATAGAGTCTATCTTACAGTATGATTTGGAAAGACCGGAATACATTCCTAAACAATTTGTGCAGTATATCTTATGAGAAACTCTTTTTTGTTTTTGTTTTCGTTTTTTTTTTTGAGATGGAATCTTGCTGTATCACCCAGGCTGGAGTGCAGTGATGTGAGCTTGGCTCACTGCAAGCTCTGCCTCCCAGGTTCAAGCAGTTCACCTTTCTCAGCCTCCCAAGTAGCTGGGATTACAGGCGCATGCCACCATGCCCAGCTAATTTTTGTATTTTTAGTAGAGACGGGGTTTCACCATGTTTGCCAGGCTGGTCTCAAACTCCTGACCTCCGATGATCCACCCGCTTTGGCCTCCCAAAGTGCTGGGATTACAGGCTGGAGCCTCCACGCCTGGGTTTCTTTTTTTAAAATTTTTAAAAAATAGCCAAGAGGGGAAGCCATTTATATTTTAGGTATACTGTTCATAGTCTTAACCTAGTTTTTCTGATTGTAAAGCTGATTTCTGTAGGTACTTTAAATAAGAGATTAAGAAACTTGGATTTCAGAAACAATTGCAGATATTACTGATTAGCTAGTTGGCAGTGGGTACCTAGGAGATAATCTTTGAGCTTTGTGGATTCAGCTTCTCTGCAGATGGTCTTGCTTATAGTTTGGTGGTGATATTTTTTATATTTTCTTTCAGTTTTACTGTATCTGTCTCAGAAATTAAAGTGTTGTTTTTTTATTTGAAAGAAATATGAAATGATTTTCTTACTACATCTTTGTAGTAATTTCTTTGCTTTGGGAGTTGTTTCTCCCCTGGCCCCCCCCCCCCCAATTAAAGTTACTAGCTTCCTTCAAGAAAATCTTTACCATCTCCTAGGAAAATTATGGTTTAAAAAAAGAAACCATGAACAACAGATATATAACATAGAGGAAAGTTCACAAATCTTTTTTTTTTTCTTTTTTCCTCTGATACAGAGTCTCTCTCTGTTGCCCAGGCTCTAGTGCAGTGGCATGATCTTGGTTCTTTGCAACGTGTGCCTCCTGGGTTCAAGCGATTCTCCTGCCTCAGCCTCCCAAGTAGCTGGGATTACAGGCATGTGCCACCACACCCAGCTAAGTTTTATATTTTTAGTAGAGACAGGGTTTCACCATGTTGGCCAGGCTAGTCTCGATCTCCTGACCTCAAGTGAGCCACTGAACCTGGCCACAGATCTTTATTGTACAGCTTTTTGAAATTTTACATATGTATATGACCACCACCCAAATCAAGGTATAGAACATTTCTAGCATCCTAGAAGATTTTCTTCCGCATTCTCCTAGTTAGTACTCTCCTTGTTCCCAAGTAATTGCTAATCCAACTTCTTTTACCATATATTAGTTTTGCCTGCTGTTGAACTTAGGGTAATTAGAGCCTAATGTCGTCTCTCATGTTTGGTACTTTCATGCAATATTATGTCAGGACGTGATCAATGTTTTGCATCTATCAATAATTCTTTTCTCATTAAGAATAGTAGAATAGGTTTTTTTTTTTTTTTTTTTTGAGAGTCTTGCTCTGTCACCCAGGCAGGAGTGCAGTGGCGTGATCTCGACTCACTACAACCTCTGCCTCCTGGGTTCAAGCGATTCTCCTGCCTCAGCCTCCCGAATAGCTGGGAATACAGGCGCGTGCCACCATGCCCAGCTAATTTTTGTATTTTTAGTAGAGATGGGGTTTCACCATGTTGGCCAGGATGGTCTCGATCTCTTGACCTCGTGATCTCCCTGCCTCGTCCTCCCAAAGTGCTGGGATTACAGGCGTGAGCAACCGTGCCTGGCTAGTAGTAATCTTTCTTATGCTTCAGAATGTGACATCTGACTGATGGTACCTTTAGAGAACTCACTACTCCCCTTTCACTTAAAAGTTAAAATACTGCAATTATTTAATGGCAGTAAGTTAAAAAACAAAACAAAAACAAAAACATGGTGGCTCATGTTTGTAATCCTAGCACTTTGGGAGGCCAAGGCGTGCGGATCAGGAGGTCAAGACATTGAGACCATCCTGGCCAACAAGGTAAAAACTTGTCTCTACTAAAAATAAAAAAGTTAGCTGAGCGTGGTGGCTTGCACCTGTAGTCACAGCTCCTCGGGAGGCTGAGGCAGGAGAATTGCTCGAACCTGGGAGGCAGAGGTTGCAGTGAGCCGAGATCGCATCCCTGCACTCCAGCCAGGTGGCAGAGCGAGACTCTGTTTAAGAAAACAACAACAACAAAAGCATTATTATAGATTGACATGTATGGTGTTTTCAATCACTTATAGATGGAGATCTTTTCAAAGTAATTACGTTTTTTTTTCCTTTTTTTTGTGCAACAGAATCTTGCTCTGTTGCCCAGGCAGGCTGGAGTGCCGTGGTGCAACCTTGGCTCACTGCAGCCTCCGCTTCCTGAGTAGCTGAGATTACAGGTGCCTGCCACCACGCCTGGCTAATTTTTGTATTATTTTTTAGTAGAGACGAGGTTTCACCATGTTGGCCAGGCTGGTCTCGAACTCCTGACCTCAGGTGATCTGCCTGCCTTGGCTTCCCAAAGTGCTGGGATTACAGGCATGAGCCACCGCTACTGAGCAGTTAAGTTCTTAATAAAATCATGCAGGGAAATTTGTGCAAAATAAAATTAGGTTGTGATTATTTATATTTTATAAAGGGATCTATTTGGTTTAGAGGTTTTTAATTATGGAAAATTCTCCATGTAGATTTAAGTTACATTGCAGGTTAAAAGTATTCCCTTTATTTGTAACCCTTCAGGAGTAAACTTACTGGTTGGTTGTTTAGCTGTACATTTTGGGAGCCACTGTTTCATTTAAAGTAATAAATAGCCGGATGTGGTGGTATGCACCTGTAGTCCCATCTGCTTGGAAGACTGAGGCAGGAGGAATTGAGGCCAGAAATTCAAGGCCAGTCTGGGAAACATAGTGAGGCCCCATGTCTAATAAATAATTCAGAACTTTTTAAATTAAGGTAGTTCTCCCCAACCCATATGTTTTATGAGATGCAATTCAACATTTTTTCTTTGAATATATCCGATATTTGACATGATACATAATTCAAGAAGTCTAAAAATACTTCAGAAAGTAATACTACCCCAGCCCAGGTCACTTAGATTCTTCCCTGTATATTAGCCATGGTTACCAATTTCTTGTGTATCCTTCCAGACACTTTATATGTACTAAACCACATTTTAATGTTGCAGATTTAAGATATTCAGGATATTTAGTATTCCTAATTATCTTACGGAACTTGGATTTTCTGGTTTATCAATTTCATACAGTTCTAATTCTTATCCTGGCATGTTGGATATTTTGTTCCCCTCTCACCTCCGCCTACAGACGCACCTTGGGTCTTTTCTCTGTGCTGTCAAATTGCCTTTGCAATAGTTAATGAGTGTACTGGTTCAGGATAACCACCAGGATTGGCAGAGAATGTCATAAGCTGACTCCTAGTGAGTCTATTTAAACCTTTTCTAGTGTGATGAGTGTGAGCAAAATCTTTACTGTAGGTTTGAAAACTACCTGTACCTGGACTTCCTGATTTAGAGGCACCATTTCCTATACTACAGCAGCAATTTGTTAGGTAATATTGGCCAAGGCTTAAGGAAAATCAGTAATTTTTTAGCAGGTAAAATTGTGTATACGTCTTCTAAGCAAAGATCATGAGTTTTTCCTTTTCCTAAAATATAACACTAAAATTGAAGTTAAATGTTTTTCAAACCCTTGTTGCTTAAAAATGGAATTTGGGTTCCCTTTTTCAGACGTTTCAAAAACATACTTTGTTTGAATTTAGGATTTTTTGGGGGGAAAGTTGATCTTTTGGGTTGAGCTATTTGTCAAGAGTGAAAGGTTTTAATCCCATTAGTATCAGCTAACCATAGTATCAGCCAACCTCAGTATCAGCCAACCTCTGTATCTCAAATGAGGTATAGCTATCCTCTTTTCTCTTAGAATTATTTCCAAACACAAGGAAAATATTTATGAAAGGACTGTCAAAAGTGTGCAGCTGTGAAATATATTCTTCTCTTATTATTATTCGTTTTATTTCCTGATAAAATGAAGTCCCTGACATTACAGGAAATCTACTTAGCAACCTCATAAGTGAGAACAAGTCTGAAAGCAGATACAAAATTAATTATCCTAGATCCTAGATGCAACTTTTAACTTTTGACAGTTATTCCCACAGCATTTCTGTTTGGTATTCTTACAATTGTCTTACGCTCAGAATTCTCACTAAGGGGCCATTACCATAGTAGATATTACTTGGCAAATAATAAATACAGGGATTGAGCAAGCTGATGCAACTGACCATCTTGATTAAAACGTGTATTAAACTTAGATCTACAGAATGGTAGGGAGGCAGAAATAAGCAAATGACTTAATTTGTATTGATGCCAGATTGGTGTTTGCTTGAACACTTCAAAATGGCAGAGTTGTTAACACTAGCTACAACTCTTAAGACCATCCCATAAGTAGGGCACATGGGGCATAGAATTCATACCAGAATTTTAGGATTTTATTTTACTTTCTAATATATAATTAGTTCTTAATGTGTGTTAACCCTTTTTTTCCCTCCAATTTAAGGGTCTGTGTTTTCATATGTTATATTTTTGGATTGCTCTTATAATAATGAACTCTTCCTGTATAGGTATGAAATCACCAGAAGAACAACTGGTGTGTGTGCCACCACAGGAGGCCTTTCCTAACGACCCCCGGGTAATAAATAGACAGAGAAGTTCTGATTACCAGTTTCCATCCTCTCCATTTACAGACACACTAAAGGGCACCACTGAGGATGACGTGTTGACAGGTCAGGTGGAGGAGCAGTGTGTGCCAGCAGCAGAGGCAGAGCCGCCTGCAGTGAGCGAAACCACAGAGAGGACAGTGTTAGGAGAGTACAATCTCTTTTCTAGGAAGATAGAAGAGATTTTGAAGCAAAAGAATGTTTCATATGTCAGTAGAGTTTCCACACCTATCTTTACAACACAAGAGAAGATGAAACGGCTTTCCGAGTTCATATATTCTAAGACTTCCAAAGCTGGTGTGCAGGAGTTTGTAGATGGTTTGCATGAGAAGCTAAATACTATTATTATTAAAGCATCAGCCAAGGGTGGGAATTTGCCACCAGTCAGTCCTAACGATTCTGGTGCTAAGATAGCATCGAATCTTCTGGAAAGGCATGTCACACCAGTTTCCTCAAGTGACTTCAACAATAAACATCTCCTTGAGCCACTGTGTAGTGATCCTTTGAAAGACACCAACTCTAATGAGCAGCATTCCACTTCGACTTTGAGTTTAACTGAAGTAGAAATGAACCAGCCTCAACATGCCACAGAGTTAACGGTGACTTCTGATCATACTGTACCTGGTGATATGGCCCGGGAACCAGTAGAAGAAACAACAAAATCCCCCAGTGATGTAAACATTTCTGCTCAACCGGCTCTTTCAAATTTTATAAGCCAGTTAGAACCTGAAGTATTTAATAGTTTGGTTAAAATCATGAAAGATGTCCAGAAAAATACTGTGAAATTTTATATTCATGAAGAAGAAGAGAGTGTGCTCTGTAAAGAAATAAAGGTAACTAAACGAGAAGGTAATAGTAATGCTGTACAAACTTCTCTTGTTGGTGTGACCTGTATAAAATGGAAGTTTTTTGTGTTTAAATGTTTACCATAGGCCAGGCATGGTGGCTAATAACCTGTAATTCCAAAACTTGGGAGGCTGAGGCAGGAGGATTGCTTGAGGCCAGGAGTTCATGACCAGCCTGGGTAACATAACAAGACTTTGTCTCTTAATAACAAAATAGGTGTGGTGGCACTCTACTGTAGTCCCAGCTGCTTGGGAAGCTCAAGTGGGAGGGTCACTTGAGCCCAGGCATTTAAGATTACAGTTAGCTATGATTGTGCCAGCTTAGGTGACAGAGTGAGACCCTGTCTCTAAAAATAAATAATAAAAATAAATGTTGATTGTATATCTTCATAATTTAACTCAGAGTGGAATAAAAGAGTGGTAAGTCCAAGTAAATTCAGAACTTGGGGTCTAAATATGTTAGAATTTAGAATCTTGTTTTACAGTGTCATTTATGCACATACCTTTTAAACTGTTGATTTGAAGGTTTGAAGTGTTTCTTGGGTTTTTTTTTTTTTTTTTTTTTTTTTTGAGATGGAGTCTCCCTCTGTCGCCCAGGCTGGAGTACAGTGGTGTGATCTCGGCTCACTGCAACCTCTGCCTCCCGAGTTCAAGCAGTTCTCCTGCCTCAGCCTCCCGAGTAGCTGGGATTACAGGCATGCAACACCATGCCCAGCTAATTTTTTTTTGTATTTTCAGTAGAGACAGGGTTTCACCATGTTGGTCAGGCTGGTCTGGAACTCCTGACCTCGTGATCCACCCGCCTCAGCCTCCCATAGTGCTGGGATTACAGGCGTGAGCTACCATGCCTGGCCATTTCTTGGATTTTTAATGAAGAGGAAGGAAAAACACAGAGAGGAAAAATTAAGTTGCCAGGGTTTATCTCATGGGATTTGATCAATCACATAGAAAAACAAACTGCCCAGGGTTGGCTTAATGATAAACTTTTGGTATTTCTTGATACCCTAGCCATGTTACATTCCCTTTATCCTTTATTGATCAAGAAACCTGATAATCTTGAAAGACTACTCAGTCACGAAAGATTTCTCACTGTGAGGTGTATTTTTTCTACCGAAGCTGCAGACTAATATTTCAGATATTTGGTTGAAACACACAGATGGCCAGGCGCTGTGGCTCACGCCTGTAATCCCAGCACTTTGGGAGGCTGAGGTGGGCGGATCACGAGGTCAGGAAATCGAAACCATCCTGGCTAACACAGTGAAACCCCGTCTCTACTAAAAGGACAAAAATATTAGCCGGGCGTGGTGGCAGCTTCCTGTAGTCCCAGCTACGTGGGAGGCTGAGGCAGGAGAATGGCGTGGACCCAGGAGGCGGAGCTTGCAGTGAGCCGAGATTGCATCACTGTACTCCAGTCTGGGCAAGAGTGCAAGACTCCGTCTCAAAAAAAAACCACACACGCCTTTCTGTGTGTCTGTATGTTAGAGATAGATATGTAAGTTTGTTACCAGTAGGTAGGTAAATGGTAACACATTGGAGCAATTGTATTAGTGGTGTAATATTAAAATTAATACTCAATAAATTATGGGATTTTAATTCCTCAAGGGAATGCCTAAGATTTTGAAATAAATGCCTGCTCTCATTTATGGAGTTTACTTACCATGACTGGAATTTCATTAGAGGAATCAGAGGGACCATGGGCTTTATAGCTACTAACATGTCCTAAGCCTTTTGTCAGTTTGGACATCTCTGAGGTCAGCATGTTTCGTGTGACCTCACCTGGTCAAGACCTGAAGAACATAGAAATGACATGAGTCAGAGTACTCTGTTGGGCTTTCCTTACTGATTCCTAATGGTTTCTTGGGAAAATGAAATGAGACTTCTAGGAATTCCTTGGTTGCATTGACTGAATGTAGAGTTTCTCAACTTTTCCCCACCAGCCAGCAATAAGTTCCCAAGCACAGTACTCTTTGGGGGCATAGCTGCATATTGGTTTGGGGCTAGATGAGAGAATAGGTTGCGCCCAGTTCCGAGTGTGCTTAGCATAATTCCAACTCCCTCCAGCCCCACACCCCCAACCCCCAACCCCCTGCTCCTTTTTTAAAAAGATTTGTAACACACCTATTTGACATTTTAAAAAATTTATTTAGTGAGATGGAGTTTTGTTCTTGTTGCCCAGGCTGGAGTGTAATGGCACTATCTTGGCTCACTGCAACCTCCACCTCCTAGGTTCAAGCAATTCTCCTGCCTCATCCTCCCAAGTAGCTGGGATTACAGGCACCCACCACAACGTCCAGCTAATTTTTTGTATTTTTAGTAGAGACGGGGTTTCACCATGTTGGCCAGGCTGGTGTTGAACTCCTGGCCTTAGGTGATGTGCCCGCCTTGGCCTCCCAAAGTACTGGGATTATAGGCGTAAGCTATCGCACCCAGCCGTGACATTTAGATTACGGGGATAGGAGATGCATTTCCTAATGAAATGTGCTTTTAATTTTTTCTGGCATAGAACAAGTCATTTCTGTCATTTATATAGAATAAAAGAGCATTCTTTGTTTTACAAATCTGATAGAAAACCAGATTGAAACCTTAATTCTTTTAATCAATATCCATTGGAAATATTCCAGCAAAAATACTACAGTAAAAGACTTTATGAATAAAAATGTAAACTTTATTTCTGGAGTCAAACTGATTTATTATATGAATTAAACTGTCTTATTTTAAATCAACTTAAAGCTTCTTAATGTAAGAAGACATCAAAAATTACCAGGAGGGAGGCTGAGGCGGGTGGATCATGAGGTCAGGAGATCGGGACCATCCTAACATGGTGAAACCCCATCTCTACTAAAAATACAAAAAATTAGCCAGGCATGGTGACGGGCACCTGTAGTCCCAGTTACTGGGGAGGCTGAAGCAGGAGAATGGTGTGAACCTGGGAGGCAGAGCTTGCAGTGAGCCGAGGTAGCGCCACTGCACTCCAGCCTGGGTGACAGAGTAAGACTCCATCTCAAAAAAAAAAAAAAAATTATCAGCAGGCATGTCAGATGGTAATTTACCTTTTCATTAACTGACTAAGCTGGTCTGAGATCTGCCCAAAAGTTCCAGAGCTTTGATCAAAATTAATGTAGAAGGTGCTGCTTTAGCACAACATCCTCCTCTTTGGGGTGACACTTTAGGCAGCTGTTGAAAGAGCAGTAGACAGGTTGTCAGGTGAGCTGGGTTTTTATTATAGCTGTCTGACCAGCTGTGCTGACGTTAAAAGTAATCTCTGAAATGAGGAATATGACCTCCAGGATCTTGCAGTTTACTTCAGTATTTCAGGATTCCACCAGCAAGCAGAGAGCAAAGGGAACTCTGCATGGAAGTCTGCCTGTGTCTTGTGAAAGGCAGTACCATGTTCACCAGCATGGAGGAAGAAGATTAGTTGGGAGAGTCTACTTTGAAGACAGAAACTTGACAGAAATGGCTTATTAGTATGTCAATACCATTGTACATAATGAAGGTCTATATAAATGCTTTTTGAGCTGTTGTGAATTAAAGGAGCTATGGTTGTGAAAGTTCTTAACTCTGAAGGCGTTTATCCCAGTTAATACTGCTGCAAGTAACCAAGGGCCTGCTTAGAATGGAAAGGAAAATGGGAGCTAGGGAGTGGTTAATGATTAGACTCTAGGTTGCCTTAAAGTGTTTCTAAGGTATTACAGGCAACCTAGAGTCTAATCGATTATTAACCTCTATAATAACTAAAGGAGCTGGGTTAAGAACCTGGCCTAATTAACAGTTCTTTCTGTTACTCTCACGCTGTTAATTAGCTGGCTTTGCATAGTGCTGTAACATAGTGACCATGTGATTGGTGAAGCTCTGTAACATTGTGACTCTGTGATTGGTGAAGCTCTGACCTTTAGATTGCTCTTCTAGAAAAGAAAAGTGGATTTGGGCCATGTGCAGTGGCTTATGCCTATAATCCCAGCACTTTGGAAAGCCAAGGCAGGAGGGTGATCAAACCCAGGAATTTAAGACCAGCTTGGGCAACACAGCGAGACTCTCTTACAAAAAAAAAAAAAAAAAAATTAGCCTGGTGTGATGTGAGCCTAGTGCCACGTATTCAGGAGGCTGAGGTGGGAGGATTGCTTGAGCCTGGGAGGTCAAGGCTGCAGTGAGCTGTGATCATTCCGCTGCACTCCAGCCTGGGAAACAGTGATAGCCTGTCTCAAAAAAAAAAAAAAAAAAAAAAGATTTGATGGTCTGTAAGGTCTCTTAGAGTGTAAATTCATTCATTGTTAATAATGTCCTAGTAGTACTTAAGCTTATCAGTTTATCTTGCATTTCTGGTATTAAATTGATGTTTACAAAAAAGCATTTTAATATTGATTTAGTTGTTTTTCTTTAACAGGAATATCTTATCAAATTAGGCAATACAGAATGTCATCCAGAACAGTTTTTGGAAAGAAGATCAAAATTAGATAAACTATTGATTATTATTCAAAATGAAGACATTGCAGGTTTCATTCACAAGGTAGACTATTAAGTCAAATTCACTACTTACTTTGGTTTTAAAAACTCCCTTATTTTAAAATCTTGCTGTCTGGCAGACTAGTGTTTTTAAAATAAGCTTTAAAGGAGATTAAACTTAAGGACCCATCTATGAATCAGCTTGTGAGATTCAAGTTTGTACCTCTGCAAAGTTTTAAATTGCTGCACATCACGGATCTTCCCTGTCACTCAAGTAGTCAAGACTAATAAGAGTACTGAATCCTTGAATGCCATTGGGTCTGCTGACTACTTAATGTTTTCATCTTCATTTGTATGTCCTAGGAAAAACCTATTTGTGCTCCATCTTTGTCAGACCAGTCCCCTTTTCCCTTATATTTTGAGGTATCCCATCTAGTCTTAGGAGCCCTATCTCACATCTTACATCTTGGATGCATTTCCTGATTGACTGTTCCAGCACATAGGCTTTTGCCTTCATCTGAATTCTGACTGTATTCACAGGTTATAGAGAGGTCAGCTTTTGTCCATTTTGTGTTTTCAGGTCTATTGTAAGCTGCTTTAGTGGTCTCCGATAGGTCCCAGTACATAAATGTTGGTTTATATATTGGGAAATAATGTTGAGAATATTATTTGTGTGTGTGGCTTTCCAGAGGCAATCTACTAATAGAGATGAGCCATAATGCATTCTGTTAGACTTCTTGTAGGTTCCTTCACACTTGAGTCTATCACTTCATTCCCTCATCCATCTGTTTCTCTTTTTATTTTGGGATTTAAACAGATACCTGGCTTGGTGACTTTAAAGAAGCTCCCCTGCGTTAGTTTTGCTGGTGTTGATAGCCTGGATGATGTTAAAAATCATACATACAATGAATTATTTGTATCTGGAGGTTTTATCGTATCTGATGAATCAATTCTAAATCCAGAGGTTGTCACAATTGGTAAGGTGTGATGTTCTTTTGAGCACATAACTCCTCTTCTGACTCTAATACTTTTTAATGTACTGTCCATTTATTCTGCCATTTACAGATAACTAGTACATTTCAGTCTTTTCCTGAGCTTTTATTACCTCAAATTTCTTTCCCCTTCTCTTAGACCAATAATTTTCTCTAAATCTGGTGTAAAGCAAGGCTTTCTGCCCCTGCTGCAGTTGAATCACTTCTTGTATTACTGTCATCAACATGTTCTTTTGTATGTAGATGTTATATTCTTAGAGTTTTAGGCATGTATAGATCTGTCTCCCTTAGACAGAGAAATGAAAAGAGTACATAGGAAAGTAGGTGTTTCTACATAATATGAAAAAGCACTTCTTTCATAATTCACTTGTGGAATGATTATTTATTGAATTAAAAAGGAACTTCATTATTTCTAACAGAGAACCTTAAAAATTTTTTGACATTCCTTGAAGAACTTAGTACTCCAGAAGGAAAATGGCAATGGAAAGTCCACTGTAAATTTCAGAAGAAACTAAAGGAACTAGGCAGGTAAGCTTTGAAACATAACTATATAATGGTTGTTGATTTTAACATTGTACTCATATTTCTCTATTCCCATGTTTGTAGATTATGGATGTTCTTCATTTTTCACAGATGTCCATAGCCAGTCATAATGGAGTATAGATACTAAATTATTCTTGCCTTTATAAGAGGAAGCAGTATTTTTAAGTAGAAGTTTGGTGAAGTTCTTGTTATGTGCATAGGTAAAATGTGTTTAATCTTTGCCATTTGTGGATTTAGAGTAATCATCCAAATGGAATGATCAGCATTTTTTTTTTTTTTTTTTTTTTTTTTTTGAGACGGAGTTTTGCTCTTGTAGCCCAGGCTGGAGTGCAGTGGGGCAATCTCGCCTCACTGCAACCTCCGCCTCCCGGGTTCAAGCGATTCTCCCACCTCAGCCTCTCAAGTAGCTGAGGTTACAGGTGCCTGCCACCATGCCTGGCTTATTTTTGTATTTTTAGTAGAGATGGGGTTTTACCACATTGGCCTGGCTGGTCTCGAACTTCTGTCCTCAGGTGATCCGCCCGCCTTGGCCTCACAAAGTGCTGGGATTACAGGCGTGAGCCACTGTGCCCGGCCAGCATTTTCCTTTTTTAACTGAACTGTATGTTCCAACTACATCAGACCCTCTCTGAGCCAACTGACTACTTTGTAGGTAGCTAATAAAATTACATATATTTGGACAAGGATTAATCTTGACCTGGTGAAGTGATTTGTGAGGACATCAATTCATGTGTATATAGGTAATTTCTAACATGCATGGGAGTCACTTCTTCAAGTGTGATCTTTGGAACACTAGTCACTTGAGAGAGTCCATAAATGATTGTGGTAATCAGGCACATTTGGGACACTATATCCTACTAGTAAAGTCTATAAAATGTATTTACACATTAAAGGATATGAAGAACTCTAGTTAAAAGAATTGTTTTACGTTGTGTTAATCATTATTTCCTTGAACTTAGACCACAAAATTTTATTTCTTAAAGTATGACATTCCATGGTACACTTTTCAGGAAATTCAGGCTTAAGTAAGTTTTGAGTATTTAATTCTTTGTAGCAATTCACTTTTAAAAGCTTATCTCCACTTGTTGCTTGTCCCTTGCAATATAGAAACAGCTTAGAGCCGGCTGGGCATGGTGGCTCATGCCTGTAATCCCAGCACATTGGGAGGCTGAGGCAGGCGGATTACGAGGTCAGGAGATTGAGACCATCCTGTCCAACATGGTGAAACCCCGTCTCTACTAAAAATACAAAAATTAACTGGGTGTGGTGGTGTACGCCCGTAGTCCCAGCTACTCGGGAAGCTGAGGCAGGAGAATCGCTTGAACCCAGGAAGCGGAGGTTGCAGCAAGCTGAGATTGCACCACTGTACTCCAGCCTGGCGCCAGAGCGAGACTCTGTCTCAAAAAAAAAAAAAAAAAAAAAAGAGTTTAAAAACAAAATAGGTTTCTTTTTTTTTTTTTTTTTTTTTTAAGAGACTTTAGTTCTTGTTGCCCAGACTGGAGTGTAATAGTGCAGTCTCAGCTCACTGCAACCTCTGCTTCCTGGGTTCTAGTGATTCTCCCGCCTCAGCCTCCCAAGTAGTTGGGATTACAGGCATGAGCCACCTCATCCGGCTAATTGTATTTTGAGTAGAGATGGGGTTTCACTATGTTGGCCGGGCTGGTCTTGAACTCCTGACCTCAGGTGATCCAACTGCTTTGGCCTCCCAAAGTTTTGGGATTACAGGCGTGAGCCATCAGGCCTGGTCTGTATATTGTATTTTTTGAAGGAAGGATTTATACTTTTTTTGTCCTTTTAAGTCCTTCATTAAAGTTCAAAATTGATAGAGGTAATCATACTTTAAGTAAGTAGAAAAATCAGCTGAGATTTTAGCCTAAGCTGTATAGCTGGCCCTGAGGCCTTGAGACCAAGAAACCCCTTTCTTTCTTTCCAAAGAAGCACGCCCGTACATCAGGCAGAGAGCTAAAGCAGTGCAGTTGTCATTAGTTGCCTCAATGGAAGAAATTGAATTTTAATCTACAGCAGAAATTTCCATACTAAATTTTAGAAGTACAGATCCAGATACTGAACTGCTTAATTTCACAGATTGAATGCTAAAGCTCTAAGTCTGTTGACGCTTCTGAATGTCTATCAGAAGAAACATCTGGTTGAAATTTTGTCATACCACAATTGTGATTCACAAACTCGAAATGCTCCAGAATTGGATTGCCTTATCAGACTTCAGGCTCAGAACATACAGCAACGACACATAGTCTTTTTAACAGGTAAAGAGAGCACTCCTAAGCTTTCTATTATGAATATAGGAATGTGGATGAAAGGATTTTATGGGGCTGTGGTGGGTATCGCTAAGCTTTGATTCTGAAAATGTGAAGGAAAGGATTTTGTGAGGGCTGGGGGCTGTCTACATTTTGAAGGGTTTCATACATGAAACGTTTTTTCTTAATTTAGAGAAGACCATCAAGATGCTTTCCAGTTACACAGATAATGGAATAGTGGTTGCAACTGCTGAAGACTTCATGCAAAACTTTAAAAATCTTGTGGGCTATCACAACTCAATCACAGAAGAAAACCTTCCGCAGCTTGGTGCTAATGAGAATCTTGAGTCCCAGTCAGGTAACTTTTCAGTGGTTTTCATTTTCTTTAACGCAGACAGTAATAAAAGAGGAATGGTTTTGTTCTGTTACCAAATAATGAAATGACTGTTTTGAAACCACTCGCCTCAGTATAAACAGTCATAGGGAAAGTGTTTGAAGACATTTATCATTCTAATACATACTTAGCATGCACAAGATCTCATTTATTATACTGTAGCCAGTCTAAGTTGTTAGTTATTATAGATTATGCATTTCTATCTATATTGTAGACAATGCATACTATGGAGTACGCATTTTCTCTTCAAGGGTTTGTAAGCATTATTGGTTACTATTGTCAGCAAAGGGGTTATATTAATAAAAAGGTAGGAAACCAGATATGGCGATTCAGCATTGAGCTGCTAGACCTCCCCACATGTATAAAGCAGTTTAATTGCAAGATAGTAGAGCTGTCATAGCTGTAGTCTTTCGTGAGATGGCCTCTGCTTTGGTTCCAGGTTCTATGTGAAATGAAAGATGTACTTTTGTTTTGGATGAAAAAAAAGCAGAAATGATCATTCAGTAGTGCTAACCAGTTTAGTAATCCAGTGAAGCTAGATGTCAAAAAATTTTATTTTATATTTGTCTTGTCAAATACTGAATTACCGTATAACTTTAGATGCTGTTTTGACATTAACCCCTTTGGAGCTGGGAGTTGGGATTTCCCAACATTAAACGTGAACACATTTCGCAGAAGCTTTTAGCATCGGATTATCTGGACATTCACATCTAGTGTGAGTGTTGTGACTAAGTGAACTTGTGGCAGAAGACCAAGCTTTAAGGGATTGTGGACTTGCAGACCCTGACGCGTTATATTGTGTGAGTAGTGTATAATTTTAAAACGTAAACAAACAGTGTATTTCAATAGAGGAGGACTTTTTGTTTTTTAAATGTAGCTCTTTTAGAAAACGATGAAAAGGATGAAGAGGATATGTCTCTGGATTCAGGGGATGAAATCTCACATATAGAAGTATGCAGCAATTTTCATTCAGAAATATGGGAGAGAGAGACCAAAGGATCACGTGGAACAGATCAAAAAAAGAATACTCAAATTGAGTTGCAGTCGTCTCCTGATGTGCAAAACAGTTTATTAGAAGATAAGACTTATCTTGATTCTGAAGAGAGAACTTCTGTTGATATAGTATGCTCTGAAGGAGAGAACAGCAATTCAACAGAACAAGATTCATATAGTAACTTTCAGGTTTATCATAGTCAATTAAATATGTCCCATCAGTTTAGTCATTTTAATGTTCTCACTCATCAGACATTTTTGGGGACACCATATGCCCTTTCATCAAGTCAGTCTCAAGAAAATGAAAATTACTTCTTATCTGCTTATACTCAAAGCTTGGATAGAGATAAATCTCCACCTCCCTTAAGTGGAGGGAAAAGTGATTCTTCCAGGCCATATTCACAAGAGAAATAACTATAGTAACTTTTTTTTTTTAAATAGATTGTTGTGGACTTTGTTTATTAACAATTTATATTTCATTCTCTAAACAAAAGGTTCTTGTTCTT
Source organism: Theropithecus gelada (assembly GCF_003255815.1). Classification (NCBI taxonomy): domain Eukaryota; kingdom Metazoa; phylum Chordata; class Mammalia; order Primates; family Cercopithecidae; genus Theropithecus; species Theropithecus gelada. The sequence continues at coordinate 83,521,048 of NC_037669.1, forward strand.
TCTCAAATGTTTTTTCTTTTATTTAAATCATGATGGTCTGTAACAGTTGAAGCATCTAAAAATTGAAATAAATATATATTTTTAACATATATTGTACTTGAATTATCTCATGTTGGCACTTCTAAGTTTTACTTTTGTATGTTACCTGTAGTTAGGCTTCAAATTGAAGCCTGTTTTATGTGTAAAATCAGATGCTTGCAGGAGGACGGTAAACAGCAAAGGCTTTACTTCTTTTGCTCTAATGTCACCTGATACAAAGTACTTTTGTTGAAGTGAATTATTTTGATTTAGGCTTTTGTATAGTGTTTTTACACAGGTATAAGCCAGTAATAGCAGTGTTAATATTTACAGGATTTTGGCTCAATACCTCAAGATTTAACAATGCAGTTTCATTTAGATAATAAACTATGTACATAGGACACATTTTTTATCTCTAGGCTTAGTCACGTAAAAACTGCCTATTGCTAAAATTCCGGTAACTTCGAGAGCATTCGATTTTTCAGTACTTGTGCAATCCTTGATTTAATGAAATTAACTTTTATATTTCAAAAGATAGGCTTCTGTTTATCAATGGCATTGAACAATTTGATTTTTAAATTAGTTTTAGCAATATTGAAGTATAATGGAAATATATTTTTGAGGAGGTCTTAGTAGTAATTACTATTTGTTGAACACATTAGTGCTATACTAGAAAGATACAGTGGAGATAGCTTTCAAACCTACATTCCTAACTACTGCCTCTAATACTAATTACTAACTTGTTGCTAATGCTAACTTATAAAAATGTTTTTGAAAATTGCAATTTCTACAAATGTCATAAAAGCAGGATTTAGAGAAGAAAACAATTTCCACAGAAGCTTAAATTGAATTTGTTATTTTAGTAAAGTTATATAGAGTTATGGGTCTAGACGTGTTAATAAGTTAGAACTTTGGCACTTTAGAACAAATGCATGAGTGGTATTTCACTTAATAAGTTACATAAAAAGTGTGAAAGAACACTGTGAGGTCCCAGGAACGCCAGACTATATTAAGGTAAGTAGTGTTTTTTTTTTATAGGGCTTCAATACTCAGGTGGTGACAGAGCAGAAGAACATGTTTTTTTTTACTACTAAGCTTTTACAAAAGTATCTGTTTTATTGTATAGAACAAGTACAGCATTTTACTACATAGTATACAAGTTTTTAATGAGCATTTAAAAAAATAAAATCTAGGTTATTTGAAAAATACCGTTGAGCCAGTGAGCACATTTTATAATTTGGAAGACACAAATCAAATGTGAATGATTTGATTTTCTACATTTAAAATGAAGAACCAAAATTATCTTCTTGATTTTCAGCTAAAGGCAGGAGACTACTTTCCAACTCCTTTTGCTTCTGGAGAAGGCCCTGAAATCACATTGATATATGTTAGTAAAATGTGCACACCTGACTTGCAATGTTGTGTTAAACTAGAATTCTATTCACTTGGAAAACATATTGCTTAGGATAAAATTGTCATTCTACAATTTTTCAGAAATGCTTGTACTAGACCACTTCATTTGGATATATAGCTATCACATTTGTAAGATTGTATTTTTAGCATAAAAATCAGTAGGGATGAGAATTTTCTTAAAAATCAAGCCTCCAAAACTATGGGGGTAAATGAAGTCATTCCCTCTCCCCCGATCCACCCCCAACTGCTCTTAGATACTAGGAGGCGTCTCCCTTAACATACCATACAGTGTTTGTTTTTTTTGTTTTGTTTTGTTTGAGACGGAGTCTTGCTGTGTTGCCCAGGCTGGAGTGCAGTGGTGCGATCTCGGCTCACTGCAAGCTCTGCCTCCCAGGTTCACGCCATTCTCCTGCCTCCCAAATAGCTGGGACTACAGGCACCCACCACCACACCCAGCTAATTTTTTGTGTTTTTAGTAGAGACAGGGTTTCACTGTTAGCCAGGATGGTCTCGATCTCCTGACCTCGTGATCCACCTGCCTCGGCCTCCCAAAGTGCTGGGATTACAGGCTTGAGCCACACTGCGCCTGGTTTTATCTTGACTGTCCTAACCTTACCTTAGATGCTAATAGAAGGGTCCTGCTGAAATAACACTGGGCACTATATTTGTGGGTAAATGTGTACATCATATTCCTTTCTATCTCACAATTTTTGTCTCCACTAAGCAAGAAGTAAATTAACACTTTGTCACTCTAAAGAAATAATTTATGTAAAACTCTTAGTAATCCTGTTTGTCTTCAAATGAGTAAATAGACCAAAGGGGACAATTTTCTAGTTCTGTAGAGGGAAGACATCTGAGTCAGCATTTTGAAATGCAGAGGGTATTGGTACATGATGACATGGAAAAGGGCACTTATAAACAACACAGCTTATTCTTCCCTGAGTACAGAGTATATAGTGAATCAAAGCTAACTACAGCCATTCTTTTTAAAGCCCAAGGGATGGAGCAAAGGTTGTAAGGATGTCACCCGTTTTAATCAGAGAGTAAAATAATGAGAAGTCACAATAGTTTGGGAGGAAAAAGTAATCTGGTGAGGTTATACGTATAATTTCATACTGAATTTATTACTATTTGGGATGTACGTCAATATTCTAAACACTGCCAACACGTCAAGTTTTTTTAAAAGCCACATATTGCTAAGAATTTGTTAAAGCGTAACTGTATTTTTTGTTTTAGGGCCTTATTGATGTTTTGCCGTTCCAATGTATGCATTTTTTTTACTCAATAAACTTGTCTTAATTTTGGAACTGTCTCATGATTTCGTACTGGAAAGAACTACTCAAAGATGGCAATGTAAAAGCAAGTCCAAGGAAAGTCCCATTTTATTTGTGTCTAACATACAGGAACTGAAATACTTGTTAAAACCTGGGATGCATCAAAGTAACTTAAAACAGCCATTCAACATGTTCCCCGAACCGCCCACGCCACATAAAGAACAGACACATCTACACTTGAAAAAGCTCATACCTGTCTCAGTTCTGAAAGTCCCTTAAGGATTGCTTGCTGTCGATCCCTATTTTTCACCATGTTAGGATTAAGAAGTGGATCCCTGACACAGTCAGAATCAAATAGCTGTCGTTCTTGGCCACAGTCTAAAGCGAGATGAAAGTAACAAATCAGCCAATTACATTAGTAAAATGATAACAGCCCTGTGCTATATAATATTCTAAGGAGTCATTAATAAATATGTATCCTAGGAAAGTACTAAGCAAAATTTAAGACATATTCAAGAGAAAATTCCTTCCTCTCTCCAGGAGCAAACATTGTAAGAAACTTTCTAGAACTAAGTGCAGGAATTACTAATTTGGAATTTAAAGTTGGGGGTTTACATGGGTCAATTTTTACAGTTAGAATGCTTATATTTACTTACCTTGTGAATTTTGGTACTGAGGGTCCTGGGTTGAAGGCTGAGACAATGGTGCATCGGGATCAAGGTAATAGATCTCATTTGTTCGAACATAGGGAATAAAATGGGATGATTCAGAAATTCCAGGTGATAATTCTATTTGATTACCTCCTGAAATCAAATTCTCTCTCTCATAGCTACTGTTTTTTAGTGGTAAGTGTAATGTATTTTGAGTTGCTTGAGTTCTGTTTTTCACTGCTGGAACTGGTGGTGATGGAGACCTATTAAAAAAAGAAAAATAGGAGCCTTAGTAAAAAATTGTGTATTTAGATTAAGTATCTCTGTTTGATCACATTTCACTTTATGAAACGAAGTCTTGCTGTGTTGCCCAGGCTGGAGTGCAGTGGTGTGATGTAAGCTCACTGCAACTTCTGCCTCCTGGGTTCAAGCAACCTGTCCTGTCTCGGCTTCCCAAGTAGCTGGGATTACATGCGCACGCCACTGTGCCCAGCTAGTTTTTGTATTTTTAGTAGAGACAGGGTTCACCACGTTGGCCAGGGCTGGTCTTGAACTCCTGACCTCAGGTGATCCACCTGCCTCGGCCTCCCAAAGTGCTGGGATTACAAGCGTGAGCCACATGCCTGGCCCATTTCACTTTATTCTAAATGTACCTGTAACACCTTTGGGAATATATGCATAGAAGCCTGAGCTCTATAATATCGTTCCATAAAACAGGGGAAAAGAATGGTATTTATTTGTGTTTTTACTAGCACTAGCTATGGTATGTGTACTGTAGCACAAGGGAGACATTTAATTACTAGATCCTGAGGAACGCTGCTGGTTTGGTTAATCTGAGCCTACTGTTTTCTCCTTAGATAATTCACCATATAATAATATACTCACCATCTGAACGAAACTTGTTTTTAAGCCCCATTCTGAGACAACTAAACCAGCTGGTTCATGCACAAAGACAGAATAAAGATTCTAATTTCTAAATCTCTCATTGACTGAATTTCTCATTGTCCTTATCAGTCATTTCTTCCCATTCACCGCTCCTGGCCATCCCTCCTCCCAAAGCAGAATGCCTATTCTGCTAGTGACATACCTGGAATATCAAAATCACTTAGTTAAGTCTAGAGATAAAAGTAAATGTTATCTACATTCCTGCCTAGGCCCAGTCCAACACGGGCCTTCAAGCTCCAGCTAAAGTGCCACCCTATCCCTTAATCCTCTAACCCTCACCTGGAAGCCACACCCTTTCTGACTGTTCTCTATATATAACTATATGCCTCATGCCGTCCAGATCTTGAATCCCTTTTTTGTCCCACACAGAAAGCACTAAATAGCTGCAGAATTAATCTGATGCATACATACCTTTCCTTGCTGAATGAATGAATATTCAGAGGCTCTTCTTCCTAAAAGATGGATAAATGCAGAAAGGAATATATAGCATTTTCACATGTCCCCACAAATATTTTTAGAGCTACTTATTGAAATAATCTGAGGGTAATATTTGAATAACAGGTACCAACTGAGCAACAGAATAGATAGATTCAGTATTTTTCCAGAGTCAAACTAATCCAGTAGTTCCTAATCTCCCAAACTGACCTCTGTCTATATGGACTATAAACAAGGGTTTTAAAGGAGTATTTGAACACATAGCATTCATCTATAGAAGTTGTGTTAAATGTAAAGGACTCAATAAGAAAACCTTTTCAGCTTTGTGGGCCATATTGTTTCTGTTGCTAGTCTGTTGTGTGAAGTCAGCCACAGACAATTCATAAAAGAATGAATTGACTATGTTCGTATAAAATTTTACAAAAGCGGATAGCAGCCTGGATTTGCCCATGGGATATAGTTTGCTGATCCCTAATGTAAACGGAAACAGATCAGAACAGCCTTACCAAAGCATACATGTGAGAAACTGTTTTGAATCTAGAAATATCAATACATCTTCTAAGATGGAAGAGCTTTACCTTTTTGACTAGATGCCACCTGAACTTTGACTCCGTTTCTTGATGAGATGAATGAAAAATTTCTGGTGAAATGCCTCTGTTTTGAGAGAGGTGCCCAGGATTATTTTTTTCTACCAAATGAAGCAATTCCATCTGCCTCCTTACTTTTTTTTCTTCTCTTTGCTTTTGAAGCTGTTTAGGGTACTTTTCTGATGCTGGAATATACCTTTTAGGTGGCTTATTTATATTCCAATCAGGCCTTTTAGGATATTTCTTCATGTGTTTTGTTTGTTTCTCTATTCTTGTGAACTGATTACACTGGTCATTATACCGATTGTTTTCTTTTTCTAAGCTGGCTCCTTTATCCTGAGTTAGTTCTTGCTTGTTTTTCTTGGTGCTAAACTGTCCAATAAGTTCTGCCGAAATCTCAGGAGATGTACAATTTGTGATGTCCCTCTCCATTAATGATCCACAATGTGATTCTGCATTGGTGAATATTCCTATATTTAAGTCATCTAAAAAAAAGTTTCAAATGATTTTTAAAAATTATAAACAAAATTTTTAATTTTAAATAACTTTCCCCAAAACATTAAACAATTACTGCCCTCTGAGACTTTTTTCTTTCATTGATTTTCAACAAAACCAAAACTCTTATTATACTCATTAAAGAACAACCCCTCATACTCCCAACCACTGGCAACCACCACTCTAATTTCCATCTCTATGAATTGATAATCATGAAAAGATGCTCAACATCATCAGTCACTGGGGGAAATGCAAACCAAAATCACCTAACACTTCACAATCAGTAGAATAACAAGGGTTGGCAAGAATACAGAGAATCAGAACCCACATGCACTGATGGTGGAAATGTAAAATGATACCACTGCTTTGGAGAAGAGTTTGGTGGTTCTTCAAAATGCTAAACATACAGTACCTGTTACTCGTGACTCAGCAATTCTACTCTTCTCTCAAAAGAACTAAAAATGTACATCCACAAAAATCTATATATGAATATTCACAGCAGCATATTAATAATAGCCAAAAAGTGGAAATAACACCAATGTTCATCAACTCATGAATAAAAATGTGGTATTATAAATGTAGTATTTATTCAGTGACAAACAGGAATGAAGTACTGACACATGCTACAACATGGATAAACCTTAAAACATGCTAAGAGAAAGAAGCCAGAGAAGACTATGTGGTCTAATTCCAGTTACATGAAATGTCCAGAACAGGCAGAAATATTCAGAGACAGAACGTTAACTGGAGGAGAAAGAAGAAATAGAAAGTGACAAGTAATGGGTACAGTGTTTCTTTCTAGAGTGATCAAAATGTTTTAGAATTGATTGCAGTAATGGTTGCACCACTGAATACCAAAAAACACTAAACTGTAGGGTAAATTTTGTGGTATGTGACATATTTCAACAAAGCTGTTATCCCTTTATTTTGTAACTTACTGAAAACCTCACCTTTCATTAATTTTTGAACTTTTAAATTGAACTTAATTCTAATTGCTTTAATTATGACTTTAAATTTTAAATCAAACCACAGTTTCTACACAAATACCTGTTTGCACACCAGTATCCTTCTTAGAAGTTGTATAATTCGTGTATGTATTCATTTTACCGCTGACTTCATCAGAATCATGTCTTGAATTTGAAATGTTAGTAGATGCGTTATATTCCATTTGTATTGTATCAACTGGCAAAGAGAAATTACCTGATAAAACAACACTTAAGGAATATTAATAAAAATTATGTATGTATAGCAGCAACTAAATACAATAATTTTCACTTAATGAGGATGAACACTGCAATAACAATTTTCTTACAAAAAGTTACCCACATTCCTATCGGTTACTGAATTTAGGGAGATCATTTCATAATTGTTCTCTGTAAAAACAGACACAAAAAGTATACATTTTACCTATTATTTTAACATTATTTAACACATTTTCACATTATTTCTGCTTTTATTGCAATTTTCCACATAAATTAAGCATTCCTATTTATAAAATTACACTAGTTTAAGGTCTGAAATTCCTACAAAAATAGTAGGTATATTAAAGGTATTAAAAATAGGCAATCATTTAGGCTGGGTGCAATGACTCACACCTGTAATCCCAACACTTTGGGAGGCCAAGGTGGGAGGGTCATCTGAAGGCAGTAGTTCAAGACCAGCCTGGGCAACAAAGCGAGATTCCATGTCTACAAAAAATACAAGGTTGCAGTGAGCTGTGATGGCACCACTGCACTCTAGCCTAGGCAACAGAATGAGTCCTTTTCTCCAAACACAGAAAAAAGGCATTATTTAAAATCATCTTCTAAAAATATTATAAATAAAGTTCTGGTTTAGCCCTTACCACCAAGATTTTTAATCAATCTAGAAGTGTCATGTCCCTTTTGCGCCAATTCTCGGATTCTCTGTTCTTGTTTTAGTCTCTGTGCCAGTTCCTGCGCTCGCTGCATTGTCTGGAATAGCTCATTTGTCTTGACAGTCATGATTTCCTGTCAATATTGATGTGTTATTAAATACAACTATTAAACATACAAAGACTTGACTATTTCCTCTCAGTAAATATTTTCTAAGCTTCTCCTATGTGTCAGGCACTTGTTTACATACTAAAGTTAGAACAGTCAACAAGGCAAAGTTCCTGCCCTTCTGGAGCTTACATTTTAACATCTTTTTCTACAGCTGTATTCAATCACAAATATGGTAACTCTTTTTACCCATTTCAAATTTATACTAAAAGTTTTCAAAGTTTTAAAAACTGTTCTATTACATTTAAAAAGATATTTTAAAAGGTAAACACAAGGTTTATGACCACTTCTTGCACTTCAAATGATACTTTACTGATTTCCTCATGTTACATAGGGGTAACTGGCTCAGCCTATTCAACTCAATGAAACTGGAACCCAGACCATGTGTCCCTTTACTAGCCAATTTTGGAGTGAAGGTTGCCAAGGGGGAAAACTGCAGTAAAAGGCAAGAAAACGTTTAAAGTGCTCTACATTTTAAAACTTTAGCAAGTGAGTATTTTTGTTAGGTTAGCTCAAATATGGTACCACCACCATACATACCTATCTTGTCTACACCACTTAGGGTTCTCCTAGTGGTGCAGATAAGATAGGTATGTATGCATACCTATGTTGTCTCCTAGTATCTACTTTTTAAAAAGGCCATTTAGGCCAGGCGCGGTGGCTCACGTCTGTAATCCCAGCACTCTGGGAGGCCGAGGTGGGTGGATCACGAGGTCAGGAGATCGAGACCATCCTGGCTAACACGGTGAAACCCCGTCTCTACTAAAAATGCAAAAAATTAGCCGGGCGTGGCAGTGGATGCCTGTAGTCCCAGCTACTTGGGAGGCTGAGGCAGGATAATGGCGTGAACCCAGGAGGCGGAGCTTGCAGTGAGCGGAGATCACGCCACTGCACTCCAGCCTGGGTAACTGAGCGAGACTCTGTCTCAAAAAAAAAAAAAGAAAAGTCATTTAACACAGAGATCTCTAGGACAGTCACAAATTGTATCATCAATCCCAGCCAATTATTCTGCAAATGTATGTTCCTGTTCGTAAGTGGATACTGATAGGTCAATCATTTCTCTTAACATACCTAGAATAATTATTAATATAATAATTATTGCTTAGAAATGAAGCAAAGAAACTAGGAGTAGATAAAAATGAAGTGCATAGGTAACACCTGCTTTGTGCTGTGACCTCCTCTACAGAAAAAGCCAAACCAACATAACATTTGAGAACTATTATCATGTGAAATAATGAAACTTTCTCAAGCTTCCCTCTTTCCTAACTTTATGTGAAGGTCTGACATGTCCATACATAGCTTCACAATTTCAAAATAATAGAAATGTTCAACTTCTGGTTATTTTTCCTTTAAAAATACATCCATTTTTATTCTAAAATGTTACAATTAGGAGGCCAAACATGGTAGCTCACACCTGTAATACCAATACTTTAGGAGGCTGAGGTGGAAGGATCGCTTGAGCCCAAGAGCTTGAGACCAGCCTAGGCAACATAGTGAGACCCTGTCTCCTCCACACACCAACAAAAAAATCAGCCAAATGTGGTGGTACCTGCCTGTAGTCCCTGCTACTGAGGAGACCAAGGTGGAAGGACAACTTGTACCCAGAGGTCAAGACTGCAGTGAGCTATGATTGCACCACTGTACTCCAACCTGAGCAGAAGAGTGAGACCCTGTCTCAAAAACAAAATCAAAAATCAAAGTTACAATTAGAATGTAAATACCTACTTCCTTTTGTTTTTGCTTAAGTATGTCTTCTTCATACTGTTTCTGCATCTCTTCACGTTCCTGTGCTAAGCGAAGCTCCTCTTCTTGTTCTTCCTTCTTTCTTTGCTCTTCCTCCAGTTGTTTCTTCCTGCGCTTCTCTTCTACCTGGGCAGTGATGGCTTTCTAGTCAGAAGCAATCACATAAATCATTGTCAAAAATAAAAATCTGTGAAGCAGGAGGGACTTCAAGCAAGATGGCTGACTAGATACATTCAGTGCTCACCTCTTCCACAGAGGGGAACCAGAATAATGAGCAGACAATCCTACTTCACGTAGATCTAACAGCGAATAGTGGAATTCAAAATGACAGGAAGCATCAAAAGCAAGGAATGAAGCAAAGCAGCCTGTCTTGACAGGATTAGCTAGGAGTCTACAGAGGCTGCCTAACTGGAGGAAAAGGAAAGTGAGCAATCCCCAGCAATCCACATTCCCACCAAGGACTCCTACAATCCTAATCACCAAATAGCCCCTTGACCCTTGTGGGTCTCAAGACTAACAGGGCATTACCTGGAGACCACATGAAAGCACTGCTCAAGAGGGAACTCACACTGGGTCCCACAAACACCCAAGACCTAAGGAACTGTAGCATGGCACTATTTTGAGAGCCCAGCTCCTAGTGGACCTGCATCTTGCCCTGGGGCCCGGCCCTACAGCCCCTGCATCTCCACATCCCTAGAGACCCACTGACATTCACCATCTGCAAGAGCAACTCACTGAAAGCAAACCCACCCTCCCTAGCAGCAGAGCTACAATGCAGCTGCTACTGCCCCAACCTAAGCATTCTGCTGGTGGCCTGGAAATCATCCCACCCCTGCCTGTAACAGCCAGCACCTGCACACAACACCTTGGGAACCTGGGGGCAGATCTGCCCAGCCTTGCTTCATCTCCACCAGTAACCAAGCACATGGTCCAGGGATCTGGGGATTGCCCTGCCCAGGACACCACCATTGGCACCTGAGCACTCCTCCCAGAGTCTGGGCCCAATCAACCTGCCATTACCATCACAGCTGGCACCCACCCACATATGCCATCAGCAAGTCTGAGGACTGGCCCACGCAGCCCATCATAGCCACCGCCAAAACCACCGCTGACTGCTTGGATCCCAGAGGGTTGTCCCACTACTACTACTGCCATTGCCCATGTTTGCTGCCCAGTGGCTTGAAAACCTACTCACCCACCCAACCCACTGCCACCATTCCCAGAACTAAATGAAACTGAAACAAAAAAATACAATAGACAAATGAAACAAAAAGCTGGTTATTTGAAAAGATAAATAAAATGGATAGATCATTAGCAAGATTAACCAAGAAAAGAACAGAGAAAAATCCAAATAACCTCACTAAGAAACGAAACAGGAGATATTACTGACACCACTGAAATACCAAAGATCATTCAAGGCTACTATGAATACCTTTACACACATAAACTAGAAAATGTAGACGAAACAGATAAAGTCCTGGAAAAATACAACCATCCTAGCTTAAATCAGAAATAATTAGATACTCTGAACAGACCAATAGCAAGCAGTGAGACTGAAATGGTAATTAAAAAATTACCAACAAAAAAAAGTCCAGGACCAGATGGATTCACAGCAGAATTCTACCAGACATTCAAAGAATTGGTACCAATCCTTTTGATACTATTCCACAAGATGGAGAAAGAAGGAACACTCCCTAATTCATTCTGTGAAGCCAGCATCACCCTAATACCAAAACCAGGAAAGGATGCACCCAAAGAAGAAAACTACAGACCGCTATCTTTGATGAACACAGATGCTAAAATCCTTAACAAAATACTAGCTGAGTCTAACAACATATCAAAAAGATAATCCACCATGATCAAGTGGGTTTCATACCAGGGATGCAGGGATGGTTTAACATACTCAAGTCAATACATGTAATACATGTAATTCTTAAAAGAAGAACAAAAATCACACGATCATCTCAATAGGTGCAGAAAAAGCATTTGACAAAATCCAGCATCCTTTATGATTAAAACCCTCAGTTAAATCAGCATACAAGGGACATACCTTAATGTAATAAAAGCAATGTATGACAAACCCACAGCCAACATAATACTGAATGGGGAAAAGTTGAAAGCATTCCCTCGGAGAACAGGATCAAGACAAAGATGCCCACTCTCACCACTTCTCTTCAACACAGTACTGGAAGACCTAGCCAGAGCAATCAGACAAGAGAAATAAATAAAGGGCATCCAAATCAGTGAAGAGGAAGTCAAACTGTCCCTGTTTGCTGATGACATGACTGTTTACCTTAGGAGTCCCTAAGACTCCTCCAGAAAGCTCCCAGAACTCATAAAGGAATTCCACAAAGTTTCCGGATACACAATTAATGTACACAAATCAGCAGCTCTTCTATACACCAACAGCGACCAAGCAGAGAATCAAATCAAGAACTCAACCCCTTTTACAACTGCAAAAAAATACCTAAAATACTTAGGAATATACCTAACACAGAAGTTGAAAGACCTCTACAAGGAAAACTACAAAACGCTGCTGAAAGAAATCACAGATGACACAAACAAATGGAAACACATCCCATGCTCATGTATTGGTAGAATCAATATTGTGAAAATGACCATACTGCCAAAAGCAATCTACAAATTCAGCGTAATCCCCATCAAAATACCATCATTCTTCACAGAGTTAGAAAAAACAATTCTAAAATTCATATGGAACCAAAAAAGAGCTCACATAGACAAAGCAAGACTAAGCAAAAAGAACAAATCTGGAGGCATCACACTACCTGATTTCAAACTATACTATAAGGCCACAGTCACCAAAACAGCATGGTACTCATACAAAAACAGGCACATAGACCATTGGAACAGAATACAGAACCCAGAAATAAACCCAAATACTCACAGCCAACTGATCTTCAACAAAGTAAACAAAACATAAAGTGGGGAAAGGAAGCCCTTTTCAACAAATGGTGCTGGAATAATTGGCTAGCCACATATAGGAGAAAGAAACTGGATCCTTCTCTCTCACCTTATAAAAAATCAACTCAAGATGGATTAAGTACTTAAACCTAAGACCTGAAACTATAAAAATTCTAGAAGATGGAGGGTTGCTGGCAAGATGGCCGAATAGGAAGAGCTCCAGTGTGCAGCTCCCAGCAAGATCGATGCAGAAGGCAGGTCATTTCTGCATTTCCAACTGAGGTACCTGGTTCATCTCACTGGGGCTGGTTGGACAGTGGGTGCAGCCCACTGAGGGCGAGCCAAAGCAGGGTGGGGAGTTGCCTCACCCAGGAAGTGCAAAAGGTCAGGGAAATCTCTCCCCTACCCAAGGGAAGCAATGAGGGACTGTGCCATGCCATGAGGAATGGTGCATTCTGGCCAGATACTGTGCTTTTCCCACAGTCTAAGCGACCCACAGACCCGGAGATTCCCTCTGGTGCCTATGCCACCAGGGCCCTGGATTTTAAGCACAAAACTGGGCAGTCGTTTGGGCAGACACCGAGCTAACTGTAGGAGTTTTTTTTCCATACCCCAGTGGTGCCTGGAACGCCAGTGAGACAGAACCGTTTACTCCCCTGGAAAGGGTGCTGAAGCCAGGGAGCCAAGTGGTTGGGCTTAGAGGGTCCTACCCCCACAGAGCTCAGCAAGCTCAGATCCACTGGCTTGAAATTCTCACTGCCAGCACAGCAGTCTGAGGTTGACCTGGGACTCTCGAGCTTGGTGGGGGGAGAGGCATCCACCACTGCTGAGGCTTGAGTAGGCGGTTCTACACTCACAGTGTAAACAAAGCCGCCTGGAAGTTCGAACTGGGCAGAACCCACCGCAGCTCAGCAAGGCCGCTGTGGCCAGATTGCCTCTCTAGATTCCTCCTCCCTTGACAGGGAATCTCTGAAAAAAAAGGCAGCAGCCCCAGTCAGGGGCTTATAGATAAAACCCCTACCTCCCCGAGACAGAGCACCAGGAGGAAGGGGTAGCTGCAGGTGCAGCTTCAGCAGACTTAAACATCTCTGCCTGGTGGCTCTGAAGACAGCAGTGGATCGCCAAGCACAGCATTCGAGCTCTGCTAAGGGTCAGACTGCCTCCTCAAGTGGGTCTCTGACCCACGTGTATCCTGACTAGGAGACACCTCCTAGTAGGGGCTGACAGACACTTCAAACAGGAGAGCTCTGGCTGGCATCTGGCAGGTGCCCCTCTGGGATGAAGCTTCCAGAGGAAGGAACAGGCAGCAATCTTTGCTGCTCTGCAGCCTTTGCTGGTGATACCCAGGCAAACAGGATATGGAGTGGACTTCCAGCAAACTCCAGCAGACCTGCAGCAGAGGGGCCTGACTATTAGAAGGAAAACTAACAAACAGAAAGAATTGGCATCAACATCAACAAAAAGGTCATCCACTCAGAGACCCCATCCAAAGGTCAACAACATCAAAGACCTAAGGTAAATAAATCCATGAAGATGGGGAGAAACCAGCACAAAACCCAAAATTCCAAAAATCAGAACGCCTCTTCTCCTCCAAAGGATCACAACTCCTTACCAGCAAGGGAACAAAACTGGACAGAGAATGAGTTTGAGGAATTGACAGAAGAAGGTTTCAGAAGATGGGTAATAACAAATTCCTCCGAGCTAAAGGAGCCTGTTCTAACCCAATGCAAGGAAGCTAAGAACCTTGAAAAAAGGTTAGACAAATTGCTAACTAGAATAACCAGTTTAGAGAAGAACAAAATGACCTGATGGAGCTGAAAAACACAGCACGAGAACCCTGTGAAGCATACACAAGTAACAATGGCTGGTGTATCAATAGATGACCTGATTAAGTGGAAAAAGGGTATTAGTGATTGAAGATCAACTTAATGAAATAAAGTGAAAAGACAAGATTAGAGAAAAAAGAATGAAAAAGAACAAACACAGCCTCCAAGAAATGTGGGAGTATGTGAAAAAACCAAATCTACATTTGATTGGTGTACCTGAAAGTGACAAGGAGAATGGAACTAAGTTGGAAAACACTCTTCAGGATATTATCCCGGAGAACTTCCCCAACCTAGCAAGACAGGCCAACATTCAAATTCAGGAAATGCGGAGACCACCACAAAGATACTCCGCGAGAAGAGCAACCCCAAGACACATAACTGTCAGATTCACCAAGGCTGAAATGGAGGAAAAAGGGTTAAGGGCAGCCAGAGAGAAAGGTCAGGTTACCCACAAAGGGAAGCCCATCAGACTTAACAGTGGATCTCTTGGCAGAAACCCTACGAGCCAGAAGAGACTTGGGGCCAATATTCAACATTCTTTAAAAAAAGAATTTTCAACCCGGAATTTCCAGCCAAACTTAGTTTCATAAGCGAAGGAGAAATAAAATCCTTTACAGATAAGCAAATACTGAGAGATTTTGTCACCACTAGGCCTGCCTTACAAGAGCTCCTGAAGGAAGCACTAAACATGCAAAGGAACAACCGGTACCAGCCACTGCAAAAACATACCAAATTGTAAAGACCATCAACACTATGAAGAAACTGCATCAACTAATGAGCAAAATAACCAGCTGGCATCATAATGACAGGATCAAATTCACATATAACAATATTAACCTTAAATGTAAATGGGCTAAATGCCCCAATTAAAAGACACAGACTGGCAAACTGGATAAAGAATCAAGACCCATCAGTGTGCTGTATTCAAGAGACATCTCACATGCAAAGACACACATAAGCTCAAAATAAAGGGATGAAGGAGGATTTACCAAGCAAACGGAAAGAAAGCAGGGGTTGCAATCCTAGTCTCTGATAAAACTGACTTTAAACCAACAAAGATCAAAAGAGACAAAGAAGGCCATTATATAATGGTAAAGGGATCAATGCAACAAGAGCTAACTATCCTAAATATATATGTGCCCAATACAGAAGCAGCCAGGTTCATAAAGCAAGTTCTTAGAGACCTACAAAGAGACTTAGACTCCCACACAATAATAGGGAGACTTTAACATCCCACTGTCAATATCAGACGGATCAAAGAAACAGAAAATTAACAAGGATATTCAGGACTTGAACTCAGCTCTGGACCAAGCAGACCTAATAGACATCTACAGAACTCTCCACCCCAAATCAACAGAATATACATTCTTCTCAGGACCTCATAACACTTATTCTAAAATTGACCACAGAATTGGAAGTAAAACACTCTTCAGCAAATGCAAAAAAACAGAAATCATAACATAGTCTCTTAGACCACAGTGCACTCAAACTAGAACTCAGGATTAAGAAACTCACTCAAGACCGCACAACTACATGGAAACTGACCAACCCGCTTCTGAATGACTACTGGGTAAATAACAAAATTAAGGCAGAAATAAAGATGTTCTTTGAGAACCAATGAGAACAAAGAGACCATGTACCAAAATCTCTGGGACACATTTAAAGCAGTGTTTAGAGGGAAATTTATAGCACTTAATGCCCACAAGAGAAAGCAGGGAAGATCTAAAATCGACACCCTAACATCACAACTAAAAGAACAAGAGAAGCAAGAGCAAACAAATTCAAAAGCTAGCAGAAGACAAGAAATAACTAAGATTAGAGCAGAACTGTAGGAGATAGAGACACGAAAAAGCCTTCAAAAAACTCAATGAATCCAGGAGCTGGCTTTTGGAAATGATCAACAAAATAGACCACTAGCCAGACTAATAAGAAGAAAAGAGATAAGAATCAAACAAATGCAATAAAAAATGATAAAGGGGGCCACATGCAGTGGCTCTTGCCTGTAATCCCAGCACTTTGGGAGACCGAGGTGGGCGGATCACGAGGTCAGGAGATTTGAGACCATCCTGGCTAACACGGTGAAACTCCATCTCTACTAAAAATACACAAAATTAGCCAGGCATGGTGGTGGGTGCCTGTAGTCCCAGCCACTTGGGAGGCTGAGGCAGAACGGCGTGAACCCAGGAGGCGGAGCTTGCAGTGAACCAAGATCTCACCACTGCACTCCAGCCTGGTCAACAGAGCATCTCAAAAAAAAAAAAAAAAAAACCAAGATAAAGGGGGTATCACCACTGATCCCACAGAAATATGAACTACCATCAGAGAATACTATAAATACCTCTATACAAATAAACTAGAAAAGCTAGAAGAAATGGACACATACACCCTCCCAAGTCTAAACCAGGAAGATGACGAATCCCTGAATAGATGAATAACCAGGTCTGAAATTGAGGCAGTAATAGCCTACCAACCAAAAGAAGTCTAGGACCAGATAGATTCATAGCCGAATTCTACCAGAGGTCAAAGAGGAGCTGGTATCATTCCTTCTGAAACTATTGCAAACAATAGAAAGAGAGGGAATCCTCCCTAACTCATTTTATAAGGTCAACATCATCCTGATACAAAAACCCGGCAGAGACACAACAAAAAAAGAGAATTTCAGGCCAATATCCCTGATGAACATCGATGCAAAAATCCTCAATAAAATACTGTCAAACCAAATCCAGCAGCACATCAAAAAGCTTATCCACCACAATCAAGTTGGCTTCATATCTGGGACGCAAGGCTGGTTCATCATACGCAAATCAATAAACATAATCTATTCACATAAACAGAATCAATGACAAAAACCACATGATTGTCTCAATAGATGCAGAAAAGGCCTTTGACAAAATTTAACATCCCTTCATGCTAAAACCTCTCAATAAACTAGGTATTGATGGAATGTATCTCAAAATAATAAGAGCTATCTATGACAAACCCACAGCCAATATCATACTGAATAGGCAAAAACTAGAAGCATTCCCTTTGAAAAACAGCACAAAACAAGGATGCCCTCTCTCTCCACCCCTATTCAACGTAGTATTGGAAGTTCTGGCCAGGGCAATCAGGCATAAGAAATAAATAAAGGGTATTCAAATAGAAAAAGAGGAAGTCAAATTGTCTCTGTTTGCAGATGATATGATCGTATATTTAGAAAACCCCATTATCTTAGCCCAAAATCTCAAGCTGATAAGCAACTTCGGCAAAGTCTCAGGATACAAAATCAATGTGCAAAAATCACAAGCATTCCTATACATCAATAACAGACAGAGAGCCAAATCATGAGTGAACTCTCATTCACAACTGCTACTAAGAGAATAAAATACCTAGGAATACAACTTACAAGGGATGTGAAGGACCTCTTCAAGGAGAACTAAAAACCACTGCTCAAGGAAATAAAAGAGAACACAAATGGAAAAACATTCTATACTCATGGATAGGAAGAATCAATATTGTGAAAATGGCCATACTGCCCAAAGTAATTTATAGATTCAATGCTATCCCCATCAAGCTACCTTTGACTTTCTTCACAGAATTGGAAGGAACTACTTTACATTTCTTATGGTATCAAAAAAGAGCCCACATAGCCAACACAATCCTAACCAAAAAGAACAAAGCTGGAGGCATCACGCTGCCTCACTTCAAACTATACTACAAGGCTACAATAACCAAAGCAGCATGGTACTGGTACCAAAACAGATACACAGACGAATGGAACGGAACAGAGGCCTCAGAAATAACACCACATATCTACAACCATCTGATCTTTGACAAACCTGACACAAACAAGCAATGGGGAAAGAATTCCTTATTTCATAAATGGTATTGGGAAAACTGACTAAGCCATATGCAGAAAACTGAAACTGGATCCCTTCCTTACACCTTATACAAAAATTAACTCAAGATGGATTAAAGACTTAAACGTAAGACCTAAAACCATTAAAAACCCTAGAAGAAAACCTAGGGCAATATCATTCAGGACACAGGCATGGGCAAAATGACTAAAACACCAAAAGCAATGGCAAAAAAGCGGAAATTGACAAATGGGATCTAATTAAACTAAAGAACTTCTGCACAGCAAAAGAAACTCTCATCAGAGTGAACAGACAACCCACAGAATGGGAGAAAAGTTTTGCAATCTATCCATCTGACAAAGGCCTAATACTCAAAATCTACAAAGAACGTAAACAAATTTACAAGAAAAAACACCATCAAAAAGTAGGCAAAGGACTATGAGCAGACACTTCTCAAAAGAAGACATTTATGCAGCCAAGAAACACATGAAAAAAAGATCATCATCACTGGTCATTAGAGAAACGCAAATCAAAACCACAATGAGATACCATCTCATGCCAGTTAGAATGGCGATCATTAAAAAGTCAGGAAACAACAGACACTGGAGAGGATGTGGAGAAATAGGAACGCTTTTACACTGTTGGTGGGAGTGTAAATTAGTTCAACCATTGTGGAAGACATTGTGGCAATTCCTAAAGGATCTAGAACCAGAACTACCATTTGACCCAGCAATCCCATTACTGGGTATATACCCAAGGGATTATAAATCATTCTACTATAAAGATACATGCGGCTGGGTGCGGTGGCTCACGCCTGTAATCCCAGCACTTTGGGAGGCTGAGGCAGGCAGATCATGAGGTCAGGAGATTGAGACCATCTTGGCCAACATGGTGAAACCCTGTTTCTACTAAAAATACAAAAATTAGCCAGGCATGGTGGCAGGTGCCTATAATCCCAGCTACTTTGGAGGGTGGGGCAGGAGAATCACTTGAACCCAGGAGGTGGAGGTCGCAGTGAGCTGAGATTGCACCACTGCACTCCAGCCTGGCGACACAGCCAGATTGTCTCAAGGAAAAACAAAAAAAAGATACGTGCACATGTATGTTTATTGTAGCACTACAGCAAAGACTTGGAACCAACCCAAATGCCCATCAATGATAGACTGGATAAAGAAAATGTGGCCTATAATCCCAACACTTTGGGAGGCCGAGGCAGGCAGATCACAAGGTCAGGAGATCGAGACCATCCTGGCTAACATGGTGAAACCCCGTCTCTACTAAAAATACAAAAAATTAGCCGGGCGTGGTGGCAGGTGCCTGTAGTCCCAGCTACTCAGGAGGCTGAGGCAGGAGAATGGCGTGAACCCAGGAGACAGAGCTTGCAGTGAGCCAAGATCACACCACTGCACTCCAGCCTGGGCAACAGAGCAAGACTCCATCTCAAAAAAAAAAAAAAAAAAAAGGAAATGTGGCATACATACACCATTAATACCATGCAGCCATAAAAAGGGATGAGTTCATGTCCTTTGTAGGGACATGGATGAAGCATAATTCTCAGCAAACTAACAAAAGAACAGAAAACCAAACACTGCACGTTCTCACTCATAAGTGGGAGTTGAACTACAAGAATACATGGACACGGGGAGGGGAACATCACACACTGGGGCCTGTCAGCGCGTGGGGGCCTCTAGCGGAGGGATACCATTAGGAGAAATACCTAATGTAGATGATGAGTTGATGGGTGCAGCAAACCACCATGGCACATGTATACCTATGTAACAAAACTCCATGTCTGCACATGTACCCCAAAACTTAAAGTATAATAAGCAACAACAAAAAAAGATATGGGAGAAATAATAAATAACCATAAATACAAAAAAACAAGATAACATTGGAAAAACCCTTCTAGACGTTGGCTTAGGCAAAGACTTCATGACCAAAAACCCAAAAGCAAATGCAATAAAAACAAACATAAACAGCTGGGACCTAATTAAAGAGCTTTTGCATGGCAAAACAAACACTCAGCAGAGTAAACAGACAACCCACAGAGTGGGAGAAAATCTTCCCAATCTATATATCTGACAAATGACTAATAACCAGAATCTACAACAAACTCAAATCAGTAAGAAAAAAAACAAACAATCCTATCAAAAAGTGAGCTAAGGACAGGAATAGACAATTCTCAAAAGAAGATATACAAATGGCCAACGAACATATGAAAAAATGCTCAACATCACTAATGATCAGGGAAATGCAAATCAAAACCACAATGTGATACCACCTTACGAATTGCCATAATTAAAAAATCAAAAAACAGTAGATGTTGGTGTGGATGTGGTGATCAGGCAACACTTCTACATTGCTGGTGGGAAGGTAAACTAGTACAGCCACTATGGAAAACAGTGTGGAGATTCCTTGAAGAATTAAAAGTAGAACTACCATCTGATCCAGTAATCCCACTACTGGGTATCTACCCAGAAGAAAAGAAGTCATTATTCAAAAAAGATACTTGCACATGCACGTTTATAGCAGCACAATTCACAACTGGAAAATCATGGAACCAACCCATCAATCAACGAGTGGATAAAGAAACTGTGACATACATATATATATATATATATATAGAATGGAATATATAGAATGGTATATATATATAGAATGGAATATTACTCAGCCATAAAAAGGAATGAATTAACAGCATTTGCAATGACCTGGATGAGACTGGGGACTATCATTCTAAGTGAAGTAACTCAGCAATGGAAAACCAAACATCGTTATGTTCTCACTTATATGTGGGAGCTAACCTATGATGATGCAAAGGCATAAGAATGATACAATGGACTTTGGGGACTTGTAGGGAAGAGTGGAGGTCGGTGGGGGGGATTAAATAAACATATATGATGCAATGTATACTACTCGCATGATGGGTGTACCAGGATCTCACAAATCACCACTAACTAATTTATTCATGTAACCAAATACCATCTGTACCCCAATAACTTACGGAAAAATAAAAATTTTTAAAAAGCAAGGAAATAGGACACCTCCAAAGGAATACAGTAATTCTCCAGCAATAGATCTTAATCAAAAAGCAAGTTATGAAATCCCAGAAAAAAATTCAAAATTTCAATACTAAAGAAGCCCAATGAGGTACAAGAGAATACTGAAAACCAATACAAAAAAGTCAGAAAAACAATTCAGGGTATGAATGAGAAATGTACCAAAGAGGTAGATACCAGAAAAACAACCACCAAACAAATTGTGGAAATGAAGAAATCATTGAATGAAATACAAAGCATATCTGAAAACTTCAACAATAGATTAAATAAAACACAAGACTTGTAGAGCCTAAAGATAGGTCTTTAAAAATAACACATTCAGAAAAAAAAGCAAAAAGAATAAAAAAGAATCAGGCTAGCTTTTGTGATATATGGGACACCAAAAGGGACCAAATATTTGAATTTTCAGTGTCTGAGAAGGCAAACAGAAAGGATAGAGTTAGAAAACCTATTTAATGAAATAAAAGATGAAAACTTCCCAGGTCTAGCAAGAGGTTTAGTAATCCAGATACAGGAGGCTCAAAGATCCCCAAATAGAAACACTGCAAAAAATTCTTCTCCACAGCATGTTATAGTCAAACTGTTAAAAGTAAGAGACAAAGAGAAAATTCTAAAAACCATGCAAGAGAAAAGCATCTCGGCACCTATAAAGGAACCCCCATCAGACTAACAGCATATTTCTCAGCAGAAACCTTAGAGCCAGGAGAGAATTATATCTAAAGTGCTGAAAGGGGGGGAGAAAAACCTGCCAAAGATACTACACCCAGCAAAGTTATCCTTCATAAATGAAGAATATATAAAGTCTTTCGTAGACAAGCAACAGCTGCGGGAAGTCATCACCACTAGACTGGTCATACAAGAAATGCTAAAGTTCAGGGAGTCTACAACTGGAAGCACAACAGCGATTAACTACCACCAAGAAAACACTTGAAAATACAAAAACCACTGGTAGGGCAAACAAATAAAGAGGAGAAAAAAACCTCAAATGTTACCACTACAGGATGCCACCAAACCACAATGTTAAACAAAAAGAAAGAAACACACTAAAGAGAAAAAGAAACGAATCAAACATTTTCACTACAGAAAACTACCAAGCCACATTGATAAATAATGAAAGGAATAAAGGATATACAAACTACAAAAAAAAAGAGACAGGATTAAGTCTTCATATATTAATAACTTTGCATGTAAACTAAGTAAATTAAAAGGTATAGACTGCCTGAATGAATAAAAACCAGCCAAACAAACAAAACATATTTGCTGACCATAAGAAAGTCACTTCATCTGTAAAGACATAAAAAGACTAAAAGGGAAGAAATGGAAAAGAAATATTCAACACAGCCAGAACCAAAAGTGAGCAAGAATTGCTGTACTTATTTCAGATGAAAAAGACTTTAAGTCATGAACATTAAAAAGAGACAAAGAAGGTCATTCTATAATGATAAAGGGATCAATTCAGCAAGACGATATAACAACTGCAAACATACGTACACAACACCAGAACACCTAGAAATATAAAGCAAGCATTATTAGATCTAAAGGTAGAGATAGACTACAATACAATAGTAGTTGGGGATTTCAATACCTCACTCTCAGCACTAGATAGATCATCTAAAAAGAAAATTAACCAACACTGGACTTAAACTGTACATTAAGCCAAACAGACCTAATAGCCTTACAGAACATCTCATCCATCAGTTAAGAGAACACACATTCTTTTCATTAGCACAAGGATTATTCTCCAGGACAGATCATATGTTAGGACACAAAACAAATCTCAACAAACTTTAAAAAACTGACTTCAAATCAAGTACCTTCTCAAACTACAACGGAACAAAACTAATAATCAATAACGAGAAGAACACTGGCAACTGTACAAATAAACAGAAATTAAACAACATGCTTCTGAACAAGCATCCAGTCAAGGAAAAAATTTTTTTAAAAATTCCTGAAAAAATGAAAATTGAAACACAACATACCAAAACCTATGGGATACAGAAAAAGCAGTGCTAAGAGGGAAATTTTCGCAATAAGTGCATTTATCAAAAAAGTGGAAACATTTCAAAAAGCAATCTAATGATGTACCTAAAAGGAACTAGAAAAGAACAAACTCCAAATTAGTAGGAAAGAAATAATAAACACTAGAGCAGAACTAAACAGAATAGAGACAAAAAACACAATACAAAGGATCAAGAAACAAAGTTTTTTTAAAAGATAAACAAAACCAATAAGCTACTTGTTAGACTAACCAAGAACCAAAGAGAGAAAACCCAAATAAAATCAAGAATGAAAAAGGAGAAATTACAACTGATACCACAGAAATACAAGAGATCATCAGAGGTATTATGAACAACTACACACAAATAAACTAGAAAACCTGGAAGAAATGGATAAATTCCTGGACACACACAAGCTATCAAGAATGAATCAGGAAAAAACAGAAAACCTGAACAGACCAATAATGAGTAATGAGACTGAATTGGTAATAAAAAGTCTCCCAACAAAGGAAAGTCCAAGACCAGACAACTTCACTAATGAATTCTATCAAACTATCAAAGAACTAACCAATTCTTCTCAAACTATTCCAAAAAAGTCAAAGAGGAGGGAATTTTCCCTAACTCATTCTGTGAGGCCAGCACTGATTGCCCTGATACCAAAGCCAGAGAAGGACAGAACAAAAAAGAACAAAGAAAATTACAGGCCACTATTTTTGATGAACATAGATGCAAAAATTCTCAACAAAATACTAGCAAACTCAATCCAACAGCACATGAGAAAACTAATACCCAACAATTAAGTGGGGTTTATCCTAGCGATGCAGGGAGAATTCAACATATACAAATCAATAAATGTGATACATCACATCAAAAGAATGAAAGACAAAAACCATATGATCTTCTCAGTAGACAAGAAAAAACATTTCACAAAATTCAACATCACTTAATAATAAAAACTCTCAACAAACTAGGCACAGAAGGAATATACCTTAACATAATAAAGACCATATATGACAAACCCACAGCTAACATCATAGTTAATGGGGAAAAGCTGAAAGAAAGCCTTTCCCCTAGGAGCTAAAACAAAATAAGGATGCCCACTTTCACCATTCTTATTCAACATAGCAACAGAAGTCCTAGCCTGAGCAACCAGGCAAGATAAATAAAGGGCACCTAAATTAGAAAAGATAAAATAAAAAGTCCCCTATACAAAAATTACCCAGGCATGGTGGCGCACACCTGTAATTCCAGCTACTTGGGTGGAATTGCTTGAAGCCAGAAGGTGGAGGTTGTAGTTAATGGGAATTGCTTGAACCCAGAAGGTGGAGGTTGTAGTGAGCCAACACTGTGCCACTGAAGTCCAGCCTGGGCGACAGCTGTCTCAAAACAAACAAAACAAAACAAAACAAAACAACTAAAATCAAAACGTCCTCTTTGCTGATGTTATGATCTTATAGCTTAAAAACCCTAGACTCCACTGGCGCACTGGCTCATGCCTGAAATACTAGCACTCTGGGAGGCCAAGGCAGGTGGATCATCTGAGGTCAGGAGTTCGAGACCAGCCTGGCCAACACTGTGAAACACCATCTCTACTAAAAAAATACAAAAATTAGCAAGGTGTGGTGGCACAGGCCTGTAGTCCCAGCTACTTGGAAGGCTGAGGCAGAAGAATCGCTTGAACCCGTGAGGCGGAGGTTGCAGTGGGCCGAGATCACGTCACTGCACTCCAGCCTAGGCGACAGAGCGAAGGCTCTGTATCAAAAACAAACAAACAAAACCCAAAAACAAAACCTAGACTCCACAAAAAAACTCACAGCTGATCAATACATTCAGTAAAGTTGCAGAACACAAAATCAACATACAAAAATCGGTAGCATTTCTATACACTAGCTGAGAAATAAATAAAGAAGGCAATCCCACCTACAATAGCTACAGAAAATAAAATACCTAGGAATAAATTTAACCAAGGAGGTTACACATTTCTACACACAAAAAAACTACAAAACAGATGAAAGAAACTAAAGAGGACACAAACAAATGGCAAGATATCCCGTGTTCATGGATCAGAAGAATTATGCCTAAAGCAATCTACAAATCCAATGCTATCTCTATCAAAATACCACCTTCATTTTTCACAGAAATAGAAACAATTATAAAATATCTATGAAAGCAAAAAAGAGCCGTAATAACTAAATCAAGGTGGATCACAAGAACAAAGCTGAAGGCATCACACTACCTGACTCAAAATATATTACAACAATAGTAACCACAACAGCATGGTATTCGTATAAAAAACAGACATATAGATCAATGGAACAGAATAGAGAATCCAGAAATAAATCCATGTATTTACAGCCAACTGATTTTCAACAAAAGTGTCAAGAACATAGTTGGGGAAAGCACATACTCTTCAATAAATAATGCTGGGAAAATTGGATATCTATATTCAGAGAAATGAAGCTGGAGCCCCATCTCTCACCATATTCAAAAAAACAATTCAAGGGCCAGTGTGGTGGCTCATGCCTGTAATTCTAGCACTTTGGGAGGGTGAGGCAGGTGGATCATTTAAGGTCAGGAGTTCAAGATCAGCCTGGCCAACATGGTGAAACCCCATCAGTACTTTAAAAAAAAAAAAAATTAGCCAGGTGTGGTGGCATGCACCCGTAATCCCAGCTACTCAGGAGGCTACGGCAGGAGAATCGCTTGAACCTGGGAAGTGGAGGCTGCTGTGAGCCGATCACGTCACTGCATTTCAGAGTGACAGAGTGAGACTCCACCTCAAAAAAAAAAAAAATTCAAGATGGATTAAACAGTTAAATGTATGACCCCAAAATGTAAACCTACTAGAAGAAAACATACGGAAAACACTTCAGGACACTGGTATAGAGTTTATGGTCGAGACCTCAAAAACACAGGCACCAAAAACAGACAAATAGGGCTAAACTGAACTAAAAAGCTTCTGCACGGGAAAGGAAACAATAACCAGAGTGAAAGAGACAGTCTGTCCCCCAGTTTGAATATTCAGTAGTTTGAATATTCAATAGCTTGCATATTCAGTAGTTTGAATATCTGCAAACTATTCATCCAACAAGGGGCTACTATCCAGAATACATAAACTCAAACTCAACACACACAGACACCAAAACCCAAATAATTCCATTAAAAAGGAGGCAAAGAGTATTAATAAACATTTTTCTAAAGAGGATATATAAATGGCCAACAGGTATATGAAAAAATGCTCAACGTTACTAATCACAGAAATGCAAATCAAACCCACAATGAGATATCATATCGCCTCAGTTAGAATGGCTATTACTAAAAAGACAAAAATGCTGGGCCCGGTGGCTTAGGCCTGTAATCCCAGCACTCTGGAAGACTGAGGTTGGAGGACTGTTTGAGGAAAGGAGTTCGAAACCAATCTGGTCAACACAGTGAGACTGTGTCTCTATAAAAGAAAAAATTTAAAATTAGCCTGGCATGGTGGAGCATGCCTGTAGTATCAGCTACTGGGGAGGCTCAGGCAGCAGGATTGCTTAAGCCCAGGAGTATTAGGCTACAGTGAGCCATGATCATGCCACTGCATACCAGACTGGGCAGCAGAGCAAGACCCTGTCTCAAAAACAAACCAAAAGACAAAAAATAACAGATGCTGCCAAGGAAGTGGAGAAAAGAGAATCCTTATACACTGTTAGTGGGAATGTAAATAAATACAGACACTATGGAAACAGTAGGGAGACGTCTCCAAAAACTAAAAATGGAACTACCATATGATCCAGCATTCCCAGTACTGGATATTTATCCAAAGAACATGAAATCCGTATATCAAAAGGATACCTGCATTCTTGCGCTAATTGTAGCACTATTTACAATCTAAGTGTCTATCAATGAATAAACAGATAAAGAAAATGTGGTATATACACAATGGGATACTATTTGGCCATAAAGAAAAAATAGTCTTGTCATTTACAGCAACACAGATGCGACTGGAGGTCATTATGTTAAGTGAAATAAGCCAGGTATAGAAAGATAAACATCACATGTTCCTACTCACGTGTGGGAGCTAAAAAAGTAGGTCTCAAGGAGCTAAAGAGTGGAATGATAGGTATTAAAGGCTGGGAAGGGTGTGTGTGAGGGTGGTGGTGATCAAGAGAGGTAGGTTAACGGGTACAAACATATGGTTAGATGAAAGGAATAAGTTCCAATGTTTGATAGCAATAGTAAGGTGACTATGGTCAGCAACCATGTATTATATATTTCAAATTGGTTAGTAAACTTGAAATGTTCCCAATACAGAAATGATAAATACTCAAGGTGATAGATACCAGAATACTCTGGCTTAATCATTACACATTCTACACATATAACGAAATATCTTATGTGTCCTATAAATATATAAAACCTTATATATCAATTTTAAAAATCCATGAAGCATTTGTTTGGTGACTGTAGAAATAAGTTTTATCAGCATACTGAAAGTATTATTTATGTAAGTGAAGTGGAAATGTCAAATTTCCAATGCACTTCTCCCATCTCCCATTTGTACTGTCAAGTTCTACATGCCTTTTCTTCAACCCTAAGAGGGCTACTGGAGGAAATGATATTAAAAAAACTGAAGAAATAATCTCAGTGCTTAGCATAGTGCCTGGTAAGTAGCAGATGCTCTGCAAATGTCTGCTCACTGACTAAGCGTAACATTAATGATGCCAAATTCATGTATCAAAGGATTTGAAGAATTATGCAGATATTAAAGTCCCTTTACCACTAGGCTAAAATCAGGAGAGGAAGTTTTAATTTTAGCCTCTTTTCTTATATTATGCATTAGATTTCTTAATCATAATTCTAGTTCAATCCCTATTCAAAGAATGAATTCTCATTTTAAACAGAACTCAGGAGAAATAAATTGATGGGAAAAAAAAAAAAAAACCAGTACTAACCTAAGACAATACAAATTCACATATACAACTTATATATTAAAGACCTTCTCTACTGGAAGGCAGGTGGCTGTAGTATGTGATACTGTTGGGTTCTTAGCATAAGTATAATTCTAATATTACAATGCCAGTTGGGGTAGCGACTGGATTCATGACACAACTGGACAGGACCTATGCTGTAAAGTTACATCAGAATTTAAATTTCCATTTACTTAAGTATATGTTCACCATGACTGTTACTTATTAAGGTAAAGAACAATGTTTAACAATGCAATACCTGATGCTCTAATTGTTTTTGTCGTCGTCTGTCTCGTTCCTCAATCTGAGCTGGGTCCAAGAGAGCAGTCATGGAACGGAAAAAGCTGGAAAGATACATATATTAGCTATTAAAAACCTCAAAAAGGTAGATTCAACAAGCTAAATCATTTTTGTTTGGGATAAATCTACTGATTATTTCTATTTTAAAGACAAATACCAAATCTGAAACCAATGAGACATTAACAAGTCTTACTAAAGCACAGAGACTTTCTTAAAAATCAATAAATACATAAGCATGAACTTACTTTGTTTTCTTACTGTTTGCCATAACCACATCCTTAATAGGTTTTGCTCTATGCTCCACCTCTGAAGGTTCAACCTGGCTTCCAGTTGTAGGTGTACAAACACTGCTGACATCAGCCAGCTCCTGAGTGTCAGGAGACACACAGAAGTACTCAGGTTGTTTGTGTGTTGACCGAGAGGACAGTTGAGATTGAGAACCAGGATAACTCTTTAATGAATCAAAGTGCATTGCCCATCTGTCATGTTCCTCACCCTAATGATGACAAAAAATTCTCATATATAATTCCAAATGACAACCAAAGATATTTCTAAAAGTCACCTTAGAGCAGAATAAGCATCATAAAAATTAACAAAACTGTACTGTTTAGAGTCCTTATACATAGATAACTAGCTTCGAAAATTTGAGAAATTCAAAGAATTAGGAAATTTCTAAAAAGTTGTAAGAAGCTATGCAATGCCACATAATGCATTCAATGAAACAGGTTCACATGGGCAAATGTGGAATAACTGGAATTTTCTGGTCTTGTCAAGAAGTTTCAGAATACTTCTAGTTTTGATTGAAGACTTTGATTTTATTATCATTTTCTTTTATAGCCATAAAACCTCATAAGTTACCTTTGAATATATAATTTTTTCCTCTATTTTTCTTTGACGGTCATCTTCTATTTGCTTATTCAACTCTTCAATCCATTTTCTCTGCAGTTCTTGTTTCACAGCACTGAAAGGGTGCTCCAGCAGTACTGTTTCCTAAACAACAGTCATAAAAGCTATCTAAAGTTCAGTTCTCTTTTTCTAATCATTTAATATGGGCAAATCTTGCTAAAGTAACTTATACAGATTTAATCCAGTGAGGCATTTATCTGTAAGAGGAGCAATAACTTCAAATGAATTTGAATTCAAACAAATAATTAAGTAGATATATTCTGATTCTCAGAATCATATTTTAAATATATTAGAGCAGAGAGATATAATAAGATATCTAAGTGTAAGGAAAGGGAATTTTCTAATAAAAAACAGAAAATTCTTTTTCCAAAACAATTAAAAGACTCAAAATTCAGCTGGATGCAGCGGCTCATGACTATAATCCTAGCATGTTGGGAGGCTGACATGGGCAGATCACCTGAGCCCAGGAGTTCGAGACCAGCCTGGCCAACATGGCAAAACCCCATCTCTACTAAAAAATAAAATAAAATAAAATAAAATAGAATTAGCCAGGTGTGGGTGCATGCCTGTAATCCCAGCTACTTGGGAGGCTGAGGCACAAATCACTTGAACCTGGGAGGTGGGGGTTGTAGTGAGCCGAAATCATGCCACTGCACTCCAGCATGGGCAAGAGTGAGACCCTGTCTCAAAAAAATTATTTTTCAAAATTCAAAGTCTCTTTTAGAGGCTGAAAGAGTTATTAACAATTTAAAACAGATGACTATTGTTTTACATTTGGCTTTGAAATACAACAAATATTGCCTTTAGGACAAGAACAAGGAGAATATAGAAAGATGTGTGAGAGCAAGAGACTTTCCCTACTGAATCATGTCTCTCTCTAGGAGACCCTCTGTCTTCTAGGTTTCTGCTACTACAGCTCTATCACAGTCTATGATGTTTCAATAAGAAAAATATACTGTGTCCAGAACAAGTCTTTGAATCTTAAGGAAAAAGTAAAAAACGAAAACAGTAGCATAAAAGTTTGCTGCCACTTTAACTGATGAGTTTAGGATACTCTTAAAAATATATATTCTACTCAAATTGTTCTGAAATGCAACAGGCAAATAACAAAACATTTCATTACATGAAATAACTGCAGGACATAATTAAGAAAAATGGTTTGACAGAATCCTACAATGACAATATACCTCACAATGTTACTTTCTTCCCTTGTTTTTACCAGAAAAGATCACAAAGGTCATAGTTTACAACTCACTGTTTTGATCAGAAGAAATATTTATACAAAAAGTAAAGATCCTTATATCTCGTCCTCCTACATTCTAAACAGATTAAAAACCATCAAACTTATTTAAGCCTAAAACAATCACTTCAAAAGGAACATTATCTTTAGGTAAAAGAAAGTATACCTCAAGAAATGTTTTAGAGGTCAAAATGGGAAAAGAAAAACAAGCGTTGTCCAACCTGTGGGCCAAGACAGCTTTGAATGTGGCCCAACACAAATTTGTAAACTTTCTTAAAATATTATGAAATTGTTTTGCAATTTTTTTTAAAGTTCATCAGCTATCACAGTGTTAGTTTATTTTATGTGTGGCCCAAGACCATTTTTCTTCTTCCAGTGTGACTCAGGGAAGCCAAAAGACTGGATACCCCCAAATTGCAAATGGACCCTTTGAACTCCCTAAAGAAAATTTTCAACAAGGTAACTCAATAGTCTTAGAATGCTGTGTATTTGTTTGAGTCTGATGTAACCAGATCTGATTCCATATTCTAGTGTAGTGGTATTGCAAATTATTCACGGATTAGACAAAAGTTAAAATTACCCTTAAAAATTCCTTAAACACTCAGAATGTTTTATATATATTTATAACCCTAAGACAACTGAACAATCAGATCTCTCAGTTTAGTCTTTAATTTCTTACTCAAAGATATCTTACAAAGCTACTACGACTTACCTGCATTTCATTTCTGTTGTTGACTGGGAAAGCCTTTAAATTATTCTTACATTCTTTTTCACAAGTCTCTCCCAATGTGCATTCAGTTAGAAGAATGAAAAACGGGGGTGGGAGATGGGGAGAGATGTAGGTAGAAATGCATTCCTTTTGGTTTACTGCGTGCATTTAGTTGAAGGTGAGTAAGGAATATTTGTGTGTAACACAAGACATACTGTAACAAGTGTTGTGTTTTGACCTTCTTCTATCATTCCCTCTTGCTAAATCCTCCATACAGTTAAAGAAGCCTCTTTTCCCAGGCTGACTTTTTCACTGTATCTCCCTATTACAGACCTGAGACTTCCCCTACATAAAAACTGATTTCCTAAATATGTTTTGAGCCTATTCTTTTTTTTTTTTTTCCAGGCAGGGTCTCACTGTCACCCAGGCTGGAGTGCACAATCATGGCTCACTGCTGCCTTAACATCCCAGGCTTAAGTGATCCTCCTGCCTCAGATTCTCAAGTAGCTGGGACTACAGATGCACGCCACCACACCCAGCGATTTTTATTTTTCGTAGAGACAGGATTTTACCATGTTGTTGCCCAGGATGGCCTTGAACTCCTGGGCTCAAGAAATCCACCCGCCTTGACCTCCCAAAAAGCCACTGCATATGGCCTATTCTCACGTGACAGCCTTGTGTGAAAACTCATAGGAAACCCACTACAACCTTCCCCTCAAATAGTTCCTGATGTTAGAGTCCTAATGTAATTATTTTAGTCTTCAAATTATTCTGTTAGGAAATGTTAGTCTCACTCCTGATTCAAATGCTGTACAAATGGCAGCTGGTAAGTCAGAACTGAAAATAAAGGGCTTTTCAGATGGTCCACTATAGATGCCTGTTTCCATTTCATGTAATTCTCCCCTTAAAGCAGTCTATAAAAATGCAGCTTTGGGAAAGAACACTGTGTTGACTTTGCCAAGGGCCAGAAGAGCGCTTCTTGCCAGTTCATGATTCCCCAATTAAGATGACAACATCCACCTGCCTACCTTGTCTACTGGCTAGGCAGAAAAGGCATTCATGTGGGTGGTAGGGATGTCAGGACACTGGATTACAAAGACCATTACCTTATAGGAGGAAGGGCAGCAAAACACAGAGCTGAAATCACTTTTTAAAAAACAAAATTACTTTGAACTTAAAAATTATTTAAAATCCCTCTCGAACCAGAAGGCCCATAGAGTAAACGATGGCTAAAAATCTGTTTCTCATGTACTTATTTGCCATATATCCTCTTTGAAGCCACATCTATTAAAATTCTGCCAATTAAAAAAATTGGGTTGTCTAATTACTGAATGTTTAGTTTTTAAAAATATATGCTGGATGTAAGTCCTTTTATCAAGAATTAATTTGCAATCATTTTCTCCCTCTATTTTATAAACTTAACTTTAACCTAAGAACAGAACTTTTGATGAGGTCATTCATCAATTCTTTTTTAAAAGATCATCCTTTCAGTGTTGTACTAATGACACTGGTACATTAATTCTTGTGTCTAGCCACCTTTATTAAGTTTACCTATTATTTTTATAAATATGATGATCATTGATTTGTGAATGTTAAACCTAGCTTGCTTGCATTCCTTGAATAGACCCAACTCATCATGATTTATTACTCTTTCTTGTATTTATTTTTCTTTCTTGTATTTCCTGTCAGGTTTTGGTATAAAGAGTTAGTTTTGGGTATCAGGTTTACTACCCTCATAAACAACCTAAAAGGTTTTCACTTCCACCTTAATTGTTGGGAAGAATTCACCAGTAAATACATTTGGTTCTGGAGTTTATTTTGTTGGGTTTTTAGTAATGGGTTCAATTTCATTAAAGTACCATTCTGATTTACTGCTTCTTGTGTCAATTTTAGTAATCTGTGTTTTTCTAATAATTTGCTCATTTTTAAGTCCAAATTAACTTGAAAGTGAAGTTATTCAGAAAATCCCCTTCTCTTTCTAATGTCCATATTCTCTAGTGATGTCTCCTTTTTAATTCATCTCAATTTTATGAGGGGTTTATCAATTTAAATAACTTTTCAAAGAATTAACTTTTGGCTTTGTTAATTCTATTGTACATATTTCTAGTTTTACTAATACCCACTCTGACCTACTTTGGGCTTAAATTTTGCTGTTCTTTCTCTAACCTCTTGAGATGAATACTTTAGGTCACTGATACTTGATTTTCAATCTTTCAAGAGATGCATTTAAGGTGAAAAATTTCCCCCTCAGCACAGGAAACCTACATTTTGATATGTAATATTTTCATTATCACTCAGTTAAAAATATTTTCTAATGTGAATTTCTCTTTCACTCAGAAGTATACTGCCTACTTATCAAACATTTGGGAATTTTCTAGTTACTATTTGTTACTGATATATAGCTTAATTCCATTATATGGTTTGATTCAGTGTCCCCACCAAAACTCATGTTGAATTGTAATCCCCAGTGTTGGAGGTAGGGCCTGGTGGGAGGTGACTGGATCACAGGGGTGGTTTCTCATGGTTTAACACCATCCCCCTTGGTGCTGTCATTGTGATGAGTTCTCGTGAGATCTTTTTATTTTTTAGGTTGGTGCAAAAGTAAATTGCAGTTTTTGCCATTGAAAGTAATGGGTAGGCCGGGTGCGCTGGCTCAAGCCTGTAATCCCAGCACTTTGGGAGGCCGAGACGGGTGGATCACGAGGTCAGGAAATCGAGACCATCCTGGCTAACACGGTGAAACCCCGTCTCTACTAAAAATACAAAAAAAAAAAAACTAGCCGGGCGAGGTGGCGGGCGCCTGTAGTCCCAGCTACTTGGGAGGCTGAGGCAGGAGAATGGCGTGAACCCGGGAGGCGGAGCTTGCAGTGAGCTGAGATCCGGCCACTGCACTCCAGCCTGGGCGGCAGAGCGAGACTCCGTCTCAAAAAAAAAATAAAAATAAAAATAAAAATAAAAATAAATAGAAAGTAATGGGTAAAACTGCAATTACTTTTTTAAAAAAATTTTATTTCCATAGGTTTTGGGGGAAGAGGTGGTATTTGGTTACATGAGTAAGTTCTTTAGTGGTGATCTGTGAGATTCTGGTGTACGCACCACCCGAGCAGTATACGTTGAACCCACTTTGTAGTCTTTTATCCCTCAGCCCCCTCCCGGCCTTTCCCCACAAGCCCTCAAAGTCCATTGTATCCTTCTTAAGCCTCTGCATCCTCATAGCTTAGCTCCCACTTATGAGTGAGAACATAAGATGTTTGGTTTTCCATTCCTGAGTTACTTCACTTAAAATAATACTCTCCAATTCCATCCAGGTTGCTGCAAATGCTATTCATTCATTCCTTTTTATGGCTGAGTAGTATTCCATCATATATCTATATCTATCTCACAGTTTCTTCATCCACTCACTGACTGATGGGCATTTGGACTGGTTCCATATTTTCCCAATTGCGAATTGTGCTGCTATAAATGTGTGTGCAAGTATCTTTTCCATATAATGACTTCTTTTCCTCTGGAGAGTTAACCAGTAGTGGGACTGCTGAATCAAATGGTAGTTCTACTTTTGGTTCTTTTTTTTATTTTTTACTTTTATTTTTTGAGACGGAGTCTCTGTCACCCAGGCTGGAGTACAGTGGCGCAATCTCAGCTAACCGCAACCTCTGCCTCCTGGATTCAAGCAATTCTCCTGCCTCAGACTCCTGAGTAACTGGGATTACAGGCACCGCCACCATGCCCGGCTAATTTTTGTATTTTTAGGAGACAGAGTTTCACCATATTAGCCAGGTGGGTCTTGAACTCCTGACCTCAGGTGATCCGCCTGCCTCGGCTTCCCAAAGTGCTGGGATTACAGGCATGAGCCACCATGCCCAGCCTAACTTTTAGTTCTTTAAGGAATCTCCACATTGTTTTCCATAGTAAGATCTGGTTGTTTAAAAGTGTGTACCCCTCCCTGCTACCTCTCTCTTGGTCCTGTTTGTGCTGTTAGATGCCTGCTTCCATTTTGCCTCCCACCATGACTGAAAGCTCCCTAAGGCCTCCCCAGAAGCAGAAGCCACGATGCTTTCTGTACAGTCTGCAGAACTGTAAGCCTATTAAACCTCTTTATAAATTACCCAGTCTCCAGATATTTCTTTACAGTGATGAGAGGACAAACTAATAAAATCCATGATAACAATCTATGTAATGTGAACCTATGAAATTTGTTCAGACTTTTATAGCCTAGTAAATTATTAATTCTCACTTTTTATTTTGAATATTTCATCTATAGATTCTTTGGGGTTTCTATATACATGACTAATAACTACACTTTCATTTTTTCCTCTCCAATTCTTATGACTTGAAATTTCTTTTCCTTGTTATATTGCCTAGAACCACCAATACAAACAGTAATAATATATTGGCATCTTATCTCTTTTCAGAGACAGGGTCTTACTCTGTGGCCCAGGCATAATCATAGCTTACTGCACCTCTAACTCCTGGGCTCAAGTAATTCCCTCACCTCAGCCTCCAGAATAGCTAGGACTCCTGCCACGCTCAGCTAATTTTTTGTTTTTTTGTGTGTGCTGTGGAGACAGGGTCTCACTATGTTGCCCACGCTGGTCTCAAACTCTTGGCTCAAGGCAGCTACTCTTCTGCTCTGGCCTACCAAAGTGTTGGGCTTATAGGTATGAGCCACTGTATCTGGCCCACAATTTTTAATAATGTATAATTTTATTGTAAGTGTGTCTCTTTTAAGCATCAAGTCTTTGGAGTTTTCATACCTCTGCTTTTTAACAAAGGATTTTTGACTTTTCAGAGTTGATTCTTGTTATCTTGCTATTACTATTTATCTTGATGTTTACTGTACAAACTATGTTGGCAGATACTCTTTATAAAATTATACTAATGGTTACTTAATTTTCTTTTTTTTTTTTTTGAGACAGAGTCTTACTCTGTCCCCAGGCTGGAGTGCAGTGGCGCGATCTCGGCTCACTGCAACCTTCGCCTCCCAGGTTCAAGCGATTCCCTTGCCTGAGCCTCCTGAGTAGCTGGGATTACAGCCGCGCGCCACCACACCCGGCTAATTTTTTTGTATTTTTTAGTAGAGACGAGGTTTCACCATGTTGGCCAGGATGGTCTCGATTTCTTGACCTCGTGATCCGTCCGCCTCGGCCTCCCAAAGTGCTGGGATAACAGGTGTGAGCCACCACGCCTGGCGAGTTACTTTAGTTTTCTACATTCTTTAACTTTTATCTGATTTTCACAATCATAATAAACTCTGCCTTTATGGAGAGATCACACAACAGCTAAACACTTTGCACAATATTCTAGCAAAGCAAATGCATAAAGAACTAGAAAGTTCTCCTTGTTTCCTTCCACTATCCTTCACCAGAGTGAGACAATACCAACATTCTGCTTTTCGTGTGTGTGTTTGTGTGCGTATGTATGTGCTAGTCTTTTAAAGTATTTCTTTAAATATAGATATGGTTATAGTATATGCATTATTCTGCAACGTACTCTTTTCATTTCACAACGTCTTAAGAGACTTTTGTGTCAGCTACTCATTACTTTTTAACCATAAAATTCTTGTAAACTGTTTTAATTTTTACATTTTTCTGATCCATTTTTCTGATCCAGAAATGGTCTTTAAGACCTTTTCTATTAAAAGAAATATTTGGGAGAAATATTTTATATAATTATTCAGGTCTGAGTATGTCTTTATGTTCTCTTTATGTATGAACATCTTGTCTAGGCATTAAATATTTTAGCCCCACTATCTATTAAACCTTTATAAATATTGCTATACTATCTACAGAGGAGAAATCTAAGATCACTTTGATTTTTTTTGTCATTTTCTCATATTTAAATGCTTGAAGAAGTATATCCTTATTCTTGGTATTTGTAAACTTATTACCATATGCCTTCAAATTGGCCTCTTTTCATTCATTCAGCCTAACTTTCTTCTGGATCTAGAAAATTTTTTTCTATGAAACTTGATATATTATTACTTCTGTTTTCTTCTTTAGGAAAGCCTATGATTCAATATTGTATTTTTATAAGCTATTTATAATATCTTTGATACCAGATTTTTCATCTCTTTTGAAACTTCTTCCTATATTCTGGGAGTGTTCCCACAGCAATTTCTTCTTTTTCTTCATTGTAATTTAAATTTAATGTTTTACCAAGTATTTTTTCTTTCCTGTGATTGTATGTATTGTTTTCTTCCACTCACCTTATGTTGGGCCTATTCCTGTACAAAGACTTCCTGGACCAATTCAATTCCTTAAGATATGAGTAGATAAAAACTAAGTGAATGTTTTCTTAAAAAACTCTTAACTATGCTATACGAGGGGCTCTTCCTAAACTTGTATGACATGACAGAGGTGTATTTTATACTATCCTTTATGTTTTCTTGCATTTCACAAATATATATA
Organism: Theropithecus gelada; assembly: GCF_003255815.1. Lineage (NCBI taxonomy): Eukaryota > Metazoa > Chordata > Mammalia > Primates > Cercopithecidae > Theropithecus > Theropithecus gelada. The sequence continues at coordinate 83,558,780 of NC_037669.1, forward strand.
ATATTTTTAAAAGTCAGAAAGTTGGCCAGGCACAGCGGCTCAAGCCTGTAATCCCAGCCCTTTGGGAGGCGAAAGCAAATGGACTGATTGAACCCAGGAGTTTGAGACCAGCCGGAGCAACCCTGTCTCTACAGAATACAAAAAAGTAGTCAGTCATGGTGGGATGTGCCTGTAGTCCCAGCTACTTGTAAGGCTGAGATGGGAGGATTGCTTGAGCCCAGGGAGGTCAAGGCTACAGTTAGTTGTGACTGTGCCAGTGCACTTCAGCCTGGGTGACAGAGTGAGATGTTATCTCAAAAACTAATAATAATAATAATAAAGTTGAGAAGTCAAAAAAGGGAAAGATATGTAGAATTAAGTTATGATTATGCATATATGAGTATCTTGAGTATTAAGGTAGATCAAAGTTTATGTATCTACTCATCCAGAAAGCAAAATAGTACCAGAAGGATCCACATCAAACTCTTGCACTGGACAATGACCATCACTAAGATTCTACAAAAACACTTATAGAATAAATTCAGCAAAGTTGCAGTATATAAAATCAACACACAAAAATAAGTTGTGTTTCTATATACTAATCTATATACTAAAAAGAACAATTCTTCAAGGGTATTTAAAAATATTCTGGAGGAGGTTCCAAGATGGCCGAATAGGAACAGCTCCAGTCTGCGGCTCCCAGTGTGAGTTAACGCAGAAGACAGGTGATTTCTGCATTTCCAACTGAGGTACCAGGTTCATTTCACTGGGGCTTGTCAGACACTGGGTGCAGCCCACGGAGCAGGGCGGAGCATTGCCTCACCAGGGAAGCTCAAGGGGTCGGGGAATTCCGTTTCCTAGCAAAGGGAAGCTGTGACAGATGGTACCTGGAAAATCGGGACACTCCCACAGTAATACTGCACTTTTCCAACGGCCTCAGCAAATGGCACACCAGCAGATTATATCCCATGCCTGGTTCGGAGGGTCCCACGCCCACAGAGCCTCGCTCACTGCTAGCACAGCAGTCTGAGATCAAACTGCAAGGTGGCAGCAAGGCTGGGGAGGGGCGTCCACCATTGCTCAGGCTTGAGTAGGTAAACAGAGAGGCCTGGAAGCTCGAACTGGGTGGAGCCCACTGCAGCTCAAGGAGGCCTGCCTGCCTCTGTAGACTCCACCTCTGGGGGCAGGGCATAGCTGAACAAAAGGCAGCAGAAACTTCTGCAGACTTAAATGTCCTTGGTCTGACAGCTTTGAAAGGAGTAGTGCTTCTCCCAGCACAGAGTTTGAGATCTGAGAACGGACAGACTGCCTCCTCAAGTGGGTCCCTGACCCCCGAGTAGCCTAACTAGGAGACACCTCCCAGTAGGGGCTGACTGACACCTCATACAGCCACGTGCCCCTTTGAGACAAAGCTTCCAGAAGAAGGATCAGATAGCAAATTGCCGTTCTGCAACATTTGCTGTTCTGCAGCCTCCGCTGGTGATACCCAGGCAAACAGGGTCTGGAGTGGACCTCCAGCAAACTCCAACAGACCTGCAGCTGAGGGTCCTGACTGTTAGAAGGAAAAGTAACAAAGAGAAAGGACATCCACACCAAAACCCCATCTGTACATCACCATCATCAAAGACCAAAGGTAGATAAAACCACAAAGATGGGGAGAAACCACAGCAGAAAAGCTGAAAATTCTAAAAATCAGAGCGCCTCTTCTCCTCGAAAGGAACGCAGCTCCTCACCAGCAACAGTACAAAGCTGGACGGAGAATGACTTTGACAAGTTGAGAGAAGAAGGCTTCAGACGATCGGTAATAACAAGCTTCTCCGAGCAAAAGGAGGATGTTCAAACCCATCACAAAGAAGCTAAAAACCCTGAAAAACGATTAGACAAATGGCTAACTAGAATAAACAGTGTAGAGATGCCCTTAAATGACCTGATGGAGCTGAAAACCATGGCACGAGAACTAAGTGATGCATGCACAAGCTTCAGTAGACGATTTAATCAAGTGGAAGAAAGGGTATCAGTGATTGAAAATCAAATGAATGAAATGAAGTGAGAAGAGAAGTTGAGAGAAAAAGGAGTAAAAAGAAATGAACAAAGCCTCCAAGAAATATGGGACTATGTGAAAAGACCAAATCTATATCTTACTGGTGTACCTGAAAGTGACAGGCAGAATGGAACCAAGTTGGAAAACACTCTTCAGGATATTATCCAGGAGAACTTTCCCAACCTAGCGAGGCAGGCCAACATTCAAATTCAGGAAATACAGAGAACACCACAAAGATACTCCTCGAGGAGACCAACCCCAAGACACATAATTCTCAGATTCACCAAAGTTGAAATAAAGGAAAAAATGTTAAGGGCCAGAGAGAAAGGTCGGGTTACCCACAAAGGGAAGCCCATCAGACTAACAGCAGATCTCTCAGCAGAAACTCTACAAGCCAGAAGAGAGTGGGGGCCAATAGTCAACATTCTTAAAAAAAAGAATTTTCAACTCAGAATTTCATATCCAGCCAAACTAAGTTTTGTAAGTGAAGGAGAAATAAAATCCTTTACAGACAAACAAATGCTGAGAGATTCTGTTACCACCAGGTCTGCTTACAAGAGCTCCTGAAGGAATCACTAAACATGGAAAGGAGCAACCGGTACCAGCCACTGCAAAAACATACCAAATTGTAAAGACCATTGATGCTAGGAAGAAACTACATCAACTAACGAGCAAAATAACCAGCTAACATCATAATGACAGGATTAAATTCACAGATAAGAATATTAACCTTAAATGTAAATGGGCTAAATGCTCCAATTAAAAGACACAGACTGGCAAATTGGATAAAGAGTCAAGACCCATCAGTGTGCTGTATTCAGGAGACCCATTTCACGTGCAGACACACACATAGGCTCAAAATAAAGGGGTGGAGGAAGATCTACCAAGCAAATGGAAAACCAAAAAAAGCAGGGGTTGCAATCCTAGTCTCTGATAAAAAAGACTTCAAACCAACAAGCTCAGAAGAGACAAAGAAGACCATTACAACAAGAACAGCTAACTAACTTAAATATATATGCACCCAATACAGGAGCACCCAGATTCATAAAGCAAGTCCTTAGAGACCTACAAAGAGACTCAGACTCCCACACAATAATAATGGGAGACTTTAACACCCCACTGTCAACATTAGGCAGATCAATGAGACAGAAAGTTAACAAGGATATCCAGGAATTGAACTCAGCTCTGCACCAAGCAGACCTAACAGACATCTATAGAACTCTCCACCCCAAATCAACAGAATATACATTCTTCTCAGCACTACTTCACACTTATTCCAAAACTGACAGTTGGAAGTAAAGCACTCCTCAGCAAATGTAAAAGAACAGAAATCACAACAAACTGTCTCTCAGACCACAGTGCAATCAAACTAGAACTCAGGATTAAGAAACTCACTCAAAACCACTCAACTGCATGGAAACTGAACAACCTGAATGACTACTGGGTACATAACGAAATGAAGGCAGAAATAAAGATGTTCTTTGAAACCAATGAGAACAAAGACACAACACACCAGAATCTGTAGGCCACATTTAAAGCAGTATGTAGAGGGAAATTTATAGCACTTAATGCCCACAAGAGAAAGCAGGAAAGATCTAAAATTGACACCCTAACATCACAATTAAAAGAACTAGAGAAGCAAGAGCAAACACATTCAAAAGCTAGCAGAAGGCAAGAAATAACTAAGATCAAAGCAGAACTGAAGGAGACAGACACACAAAAAACCCTTCAAAAAAATCAGTCAAACCAGGAACTGGTTTTTTGAAAAGATCAACAAAATTGATAGACCGCTAGCAAGACTAATAAAGAAGAAAAGAGAGAAGAATCAAATATATACAATAAAAAATGATAAAGGAGATATCACCACCGATCCCACAGAAATACAAACTACCTTCAGAGAATACTATAAACACCTCTACGCAAATAAACTAGAAAATCTAGAAGAAATGGATAAATTCCTGGACACATACATCCTCCCAAGACTAAACCTGGAAGAAGCTGAATCCCTGAATAGACCAATAACAGGTTCTAAAATTGAGGCAATAATAGCCTACCAACCAAAAATAGTCCAGGACCAGACGGATTCACAATGGAATTCTACCAGAAGTACAAAGAGGAGCTGGTACCATTCCTTCTGAAACTATTTCAATCAATAGAAAAAGAGGGAATCCTCCCTAATTCATTTTATGAAGCCAACATTATCCTGATACCAAAGCCTGGCAAAGACACAACAAAAAAAGAGAATTTTAGACCAATATTCTTGATGAACATTGATGCAAAAATCCTCAATAAAATACTGGCAAACCGAATCCAGCAGCACATCAAAAAGCTTATCCACCACAATCAAGTTGGCTTCATCCCTGGGATACAAGGCTGTTTCAACATATGCAAATCAGTAAACGTAATCCAGCATATAAACAGAACCAAAGACAAAAACCACATGATTATCTCAATAGATGCAGAAAAGGCCTTTGACAAAATTCAACAGCTCTTCATGCTAAAAACTCTCAATAAACTAGGTATTGATGGGACATACCTCAAAATATTAAGAGCTATTTATAACCTTACACCATATAGAAAACTTAAAATAGATCAAAGACCTAAACATAAGAGCTAGAACTAGAAAACTCTTAGAAGAAAATACAGTCTGATTATCAGACTTGGCAATGATTTCTTTGATAAGACACCAAAAACACAGGCAACAAAAGAAAAGAGATAAAATGGACTTCATCAAAATTAAAGACTATTATCAAGAACGTGAAAAAGTAACTCACAGAATAGGAGAAAATAGTTGTGAATCATATATCTGGATAAGGGATTATCATACAAAATACATAAATCCTACAACTCAACAACAAAAAAACCCCAAAAAACCTGATTAAAATGGGCAAAGGATCTCAATAGGCATTTCTCCAAAGATGTGCAAATAGCCAATAAATATGTGGGAAAATGTTCCATATCAGTAATCATTGGGAAATGCAAATCAAAACCACAATGATACCATTTCACAACCATTGGGATGGATACTGTCAATAAATCAGAAAATAAGTGTTGGTGAGGATGTGGAGAAATTGAAACACAGTGCACTGTTGATGGAAATATACAATGGTACAGCTGCTGTGGAAAGCAGTGTAATCCTTTAACACAAAACTACAAAATTAAAATTGGTAAAAATTTAACATAAAAAATTTAAAAATTACCATACAATCTAGCAATTCCACTTCTGAGTACATACCCAAAAGAACTGAAGCAGGAACTCAGAAAGATTATTTATACACCAATGTTCATAGCAGCATTATTCCCAATAGCCAAAAGGTAGAAACAATCCAGATTTCTACCCATGGATTAATGGATAAAGAAAACATGGTATATACATACAATAGATGTTATTTGGCATTAAAAAGAAATGAAATTCTGACACATACTACAGTATGGGTAAACCTTGAGGACATTACGCTAAGTGAAATAAGCCAGTCAGAGGCTGAGACAGGAGGATCACTTGAATCCAGGAGTTCGAGGCTGGAGTGCAACATGACTGCACCTGTTCAGCCTGGGCAACAAAGTGAGACCCCCAACTCTTTAAATTATAAGTAGAACAAAACTTCATTAGCATTTGTTCTGTTGTCAGTCACTATTCTAAGCACTTTATATGCATTACCTCATGTTTTAACAATCAAAGCTTTGGTGACTGCCTACAACCAAACTTCTTTCCCTCCCAATTATATAAAGAGGCTAACTAGATTATTCAAATAGTATAAATAGTTGTGGCTACAGCTGGGATTTCTGAAAACAACAGCTCTAAGGTATTTGAGAAGAGGGCTTTTTTGTTACACAGCAAATTCCTTTTCCCTCAATAACATGTCTCCAATTTTGTACCACAATCACATACAAATACATAAAAACTGCATTTAAATAGTAAAAAAAGGCCGGGCGCGGTGGCTCAACCCTGTAATCCCAGCACTTTGGGAGGCCGAGGCGGGTGGATCACGAGGTCAGGAGATCGAGACCATCCTGGCTAACATGGTGAAACCCCGTCTCTACTAAAATACAAAAAACTAGCCGGGCGTGGTGGCGGGCGCCTGTAGTCCCAGCTACTCGGAGGCTGAGGCAGGAGAATGGCGTAAACCCGGGAGGCGGAGCTTGCAGTGAGCCGAGATCGCGCCACTGCACTCCAGCCTGGGTGACACAGCGAGACTCCGTCTCAAAAAAAAAAAAAAAAAAAAGTAAAAAAAATGAGCCAGTAATCATACTCTTTTAACTCTTGGTTGTCCAGTCCTGGATATTGCATGTGTTTCATTTTCTAGTTCACCCATCATAAACCCCCACAACTTTTGTTTCCAAAAATTTTTTAAATAACTTTACTGGGATTTTTTATTATTAAAAAAAAGATACACATGAGGAATAAAAGTAAAATTCTAAGTCCCCCAACTAACTGAATGGATCATCTTTTGGCCAAGGGGACCCAAAAGTGCCTTGAAAACTGAGTTCTTGGCCATGAGTGGATGGGGGAATCAGACACACCACATTATACCTCCTCCCTCCCTGGCTAACCACTATTTAGCCTAAAGGCTAAACAGAAACCAGCCCTTCAAAAGATGCCAGCACTGACACCAACCAACCACCTGATGCTTCTGGCCAAAAGGTTTGTGTCCTCTGCTTCACTTTTTGATGTCAGAGGGCTGAAAACTCTACCCTTGGATCATGCCAACGCTGCCATTTTTTGTACATGGGACCCATGAAGGGGCATAAAACTCAATTGTGTATGTGTCTTTCTCCTTTAATAAATATTCATGACTCCTCGTATTGCTTATTAAATATGTATATTCAGCCACTTCACTCAGCATAAATTCCTGTTCCCTTCCCCACCACCTTGAAGTTTTTGCCTCCTGGCCCGCCAAAGGCTATGCTTCCCAGCCTGTCAGAATGGCCATGCTGCAGGTTGCAACCACTGATGAGAAATACAGTTCTCCTTTCCAAATTCATGAGCCTCATCATTTCATCAGCTGATAAATACTATCATTGAAAAATATATACGAAATATTTTAAAACCTAAAAGTCACCTCAAATGGTTCTTTACTTGCATTAACAATCATGATATGGATTATCCCCAGATAATAAATGACCTAAAAAGCCATGCAAAGTAAGAAATAATAAATTATATATTGACATTTCAACTGAAAATTTGGCAACTGAAATTAACATTTTTAGCATTACAGATTTTTTATCCTGATGTTGAAAATAAAAGCCAACAACTGATCCTCACCAATTTCATGAAAACTTAAGTTTTAGCTACAGTTTTTAACGGTGTCTGCATACAACTTCTAAACTTTACACACTTAAAATTATCACCCAGAGCTATAGAATTTTCCAAAATGAGTTCTACCAAGACAACATTATTGCCTTTTCAGTCAAAGTGCTTTTGGGATTGTGGGCAAATGCAATTCAGATTTCATTCCTTTTGTTAATGTAAAATTATCAACAGACAACAAAAGTATTCAATGTAGGCAAGTCAGCTCTACACGAAGCAGAACACACAGCCATGCAAAAAAATTAACTTGAAGGGGTTCTATAAGAAATTTACCTAATTAGGCCACAGTGCCAAAAATATCTACCACCAGAATCATATCTTTAGGAGAACCATCCCTTTAGGTCACTGCATTATTTTCAGAATACATTTGCTAAAATGTAAATGTTCACAAGGAAGAAGGGAAATAAATGTAAAAAAGAAACGAAGGCGAATGAAGCATAATACACTCAAGTAAAAATTAACTGATAACTAAAAATAAGTAGGACTTAAGATTCTCTCCTTCAAGGAAAATAGGTTAGAGGTCAAACACTAAAAGGTTTAAATATCCAAAGTACTGACACTTAGGACTTACCGCTAAAGTCTGACTAGCTCTAAGTAGTGAATGCCCCATCAGCTTGGCCCACCATCACCTGGCTAGGAGACTGTGATAGAATGCTTGAAGAGCTAGCAGAAGTATAAAAATCAATAGAAAAACAGTGACACTGTTTCTTTACCCAAAATTACCACAGATAAAATTTAAAAATCACAAAAGCACTACACAAGGCACACTTGGCATATGCGTATATTTGATAGCTAAACACTTACACATAGTTAGTGGTAGAGTTTTGTATTCACTTCAAAAATTGCAGACCTCCTTTATAAGACTCCAAAGGAGGTGCTTGGGAGCCTCTACACTCACCTAATGACAACGAGACAACTTAGAGAATGTAAATAGAGACCGGTTGAGGTCATAATTAAATTCAAAATAACACTGTTTTAAAATACCATTATGAGCCAGGCCCAGTGGCTCACACCTACAATCCCAGCTACTCAAGAGGCCAAGGTGGGAGGATCACTTGGGGTCAGAAGTTCGACACTAGCCTGGGCAACACAGTGAGACCCTGTCTCTAAAAAAAATTTTTTTTTAATTAGCTGGGCATGGTGGAGTGCACCTGTAGTACCAGCCATTTGGGAGGCAGAGGCAGGAGGACCCCTTCAGTCCAGGAGTTCAAGGCTGCAGGGAACTACGATTTCACCACTGCACTCCTGCCCAAGCAACAGAGCAAGACCCTGTTCCTTTAAAAAACAAACACACACACACACACACACATACACACACAAAAACCCAACAATATGACAAGTTTTTTAAAATAGGCTGGGCGCGGTGGCTCATGCCTGTAATCCCAGCACTTTGGGAGGTCGGGGCCAGCAGATCACATGAGGCCAGGAGTTGGAGACCATCCTGGGTAATGTGGTGAAATCCCATCTCTACTAAAAATACAAAAAATTAGCTGGTCGTGGTGGTTAGTACCTGTAGTCCCAGCTACTCGGGAGGCTGAGGCAGGAGAATTGCTTAAGCCCGGGAGGGGTAGGTTGCAGCAAGCTGAGATTGTGCCACTGCACTCTAGCTTGGACAACAAGAGATAAACTCCGTCTCAAAAAAAAAAAAAAAAAATTTTTTTTTTTTAATAAGCTTTAAAAATAAATTCTGTAATATGAACACTGCTTAGCATTTTAAAAATTGCAATTAAGATGTCTTACCCTAGATTGGTCAAGAATTTGAAGTTTTTCCCATATTATTTTATCACTTTCAGATTTTTTCCAAGGATCATTCCATTTTTCAGAAACTTCTTTTTCTTTCTTCTTTAGAGCAACCTGTTCATCTGTAAATAATGTCCTTTTTAAAAACATGTACAAAAACTGTAAAAAAAGAACCATGTAAACAAATCATGACTTTCTTAATGCAGATACCAATACGGATCTAATCAAAACTTTTTTTTAGGAAGGAGATTAACTCACGAAGTAGAGAATAATTTTTTAGGGACACAGAATAAGAAAAAATTTAATCAGAACCAAAGTTAAGTATGGTACAATTTCATTATCACAATTACCAATAAGGAGCAATTTTTTTGGAATAAATTATTTTATATTTTGTCAATTATCATGAGGTTCTAGTTTCCTGTAATGTTCATTCAATTATTATTAAGAGAATTAAAAGCTAGAATTCTGAAGTAGAGAACTATGGGTTAAAATTCAAGTTCAAGAATTTCCTAGCTATGTGACTGTTAGCAAGCTGCTGGTAAGCTTTTTTTTTTTTTTTTTTTTTTTTGGATATAGAGTCTCATTCTGTCACCAGGCTGGACTGCAATGGCGCGATCTCAGCTCACTGCAATCTCCGCCTCCCCGGGTTCAAGAGATTCCCCTGCCTCAGCCTTCCAAGTAGCTGGGGCTACAGGAGCACATCACCACACCCGGCTAATTTTTTGTATTTTAGTGGAGACAGGGTTTCACCATGTTGGCCAGGATGGTCTCTATCTCCTGACCTTGTGATCCACCTGCCTCAGCCTCCCAACATGCTGGGATTACAGGCGTGAGCCCACCGCACCCGGCCAACTGCTGGTAAACTTTCTAAGCCTTGGTTTCTTCTATAAAATGGGGATAATACTAGTGCCTATCTCAATATAGGGCTTGGCACAAAGTAAATATTCAATAAATGTTAGCTATTATTTCTTAATTGCTAACAAGTAAAAAACGTAAAACCCTGTGTCTGACAGATATAGTCAAAACTAAACCCCCAATGAACAGTTCTTTAAATACAAATTCAATGATATATGGCCGGGCGCGGTGGCTCAAGCCTGTAATCCCAGCACTTTGGGAGGCTGAGACGGGCGGATCACGAGGTCAGGAGATCGAGACCATCCTGGCTAACACGGTGAAACCCCGTCTCTACAAAAAGAAATACAAAAAACTAGCCGGGCGATGTGGCGGGCGCCTGTAGTCCCAGCTACTCGGGAAGCTGAGGCAGGAGAATGGCGTGAACCCGGGAGGCGGACCTTGCAGTGAGCTGAGATCCGGCCACTGCACTCCAGCCTGGGCGACAGAGCGAGACTCCGTCTCAAAAAAAAAAAAAAAAATTCAATGATATATAAATTTAAATTCCAAGAATGTTACTGGAAGCATGACTTAAATAGAGGCGCTTTACTGAGACAAATTTAAAAAAAAAAGTAAACTGAGTTTTAAAATAATTAAAGCATAAGGCCGGGTGTGGTGGCTCATGACTGTAATCCCAGCACTTTGGGAGGCCAAGGCAGGCCGATCGCCTGAGGTCAGGAGTTCGAGACCAGCCTGGCCAACATGGTGAAACCCCATCTCTACTAAAGATACAAAAAGTAAGTTGGGCATGGTGGTGGGCGCCTGTAATCCCAGCTACTCAGGAGGCTGGAGCAGGAGAATCACTTGAACCCAGCAAGAGGAAACTGCAGTGAGTTGAGATGGCGCCATTGCACTCCAGCTTGGGCAACAAGAATGAAACTCCATCTCAAAACAACAACAACAACAAAAATGATTAAAGCACAAAACATTCCGGTCATTTCCAAGTAGTTCTTTTTCTTTTTTTTGTAGAGATGGGGTCTCGCTCTGTTGCTCCAGCAGGCGGATGTTGAACCCCTGGCCTCAAGCAATCCTCCCACCTCGGCTTTCCAAAGTGCTGGGATTACATGTGAGCCACTCACCTGGTTTTGCTTATCTCTTTTTCTATGTCACCCATCCCAGCCAAGTTAGTGATGGCCTCACAAGACTTACTAGTTTTTCAACTAGAGTGAAGCCCATCTCATGCCTTTGGCATAGCTATTCTTAAGAAATACAACTGCTAGGTCACACATTTTTGCAAATTGTGATATGCAGACCCCAAGTTTAGTCAAAGAAGTAATGGATATTTCTTAGTCACTAACGAAATTTCAAGACTATAACAGAAATCTGTAATTTCAAGCAATTCTCCTGCCTCAGCCTCCCAAGTAGCTGGGACTATAGGCGCACACCACCACGTCCAGCTAATTTTTATATTTTTAGTAGAGATGGGATTTCACCATATTGGCCAGGGTGGTCTCGATCTCTTGCCCTCCTGATCTGCCCGCCTCAGCCTCCCAAAGTGCTGGGATTACAGGTGTGAGTCACTGCGCCCGGCTTCAATACATATTCTTTAACCCAATAAAACTATAATAAAGGTATAAAAGTTACCTACCTAGCTCTTTCCTCCACTGGGCTTTTTTTGCTTCCAACGAACTTCTATCACGTTCCCTTTCCCCCAGAGTACTGAATATATCAGCTGGTTTCCATTCATTCTCTCTAAGGTAAAACACAAAAGATAATAGAAACTGTATCATACATTTCTATACAACTAACTCCATAAATATTAAGTAATAAGCTTTTAAATAGCTCTAAGTATTCAGAGTAACTATTTCACATGCAAGTAAAGGAAAAGCAAAACCATATTCCAAAGATGACCACACAATAGTGACAGACAGGAGTTACATACATGGCAATTTTTTGCTCACACTGCTTAGATGTATCCTGATGTTCATTTAAGACAGATTTACTTTCAGCTGGGACAGATGAAACCATTTCAGTTTTTTTGAATAATCCCATAATATTCTCATCCTTTGGCTGATTAGAGATACTGTTTAAATGTAGACTATATTGACCTAGGAGGTAAAATACAAGTTTTAAAATTACCACTAAATTACATCTATTTTAATACTTGACATAGTGCTATACAGTTCTTACATGTCTTATACGTTACTTAAATTAACTCTCAAAACAATCCTTGAGGTGGCTTTAAGCTTCCCTTCCCGTCAAAAAGAAAAAAGGAAGCAGGGTGTGGTGGCTCACACCTGTAGTCCCAGAACTTTGGAAGGCTGACGCGGGCAGATTGCTTAAGCTCATGAGTTAAAGATCAGCCTGGGCAACATGACAAAACCCCGTCTCTACAAAAAATACAAAAATTAGATAGATGTGGTGGCACGTGCCTGTAGTCCTAGCTATTTGGGAGGTTGAGGTGGGAGGATGGGTTAAGCCCAAGAGGTGGAGGTTTCAGTGAGCGGAGATTGTGCCACTGCACTCCAGCCAGATCCCACCTCAAAAAAAAAAAAGGAAACTGAAGCCCAGAGGTTAAATGGCTTGCTCATGACCACAGTCCTACAGTTTCTTATATCAAATAAGGAAGAAAACAAGCTAGCAACAACAGAAAACAAATCTCCATTTCCTCTTGCCAACATGCTTTTAAAAATAAAAACTGGCCGGGCGCAGTGGCTCACGCCTGTAATCCCAGCACTTTGGAAGCCCGAGGCGGGTGGATCATGAGGTCAGGAGATCTAGACCATCCTGGCTAACAACGTGAAACCCTGACTCTATTAAAAATACAAAAAATTAGCCGGATGTGGTGGCGGGTGCCTGTAGTCCCAGCTACTTGGGAGGCTGAGGCAGGAGAATGGCGTGCACCCGGGAGGCAGAGCTTGCAGTGAGCCGAGATTGCGCCACTGCGCTCCAGCCTGGGCGACACAGCAAGATTCCATCTCAAAAAATGAATAAATATATAAAAATTATAACACAAATCACAATCTAAAGGGGAATAAATACAAATATCTTGATAAATACTCATTACCTTGACATTACTTTTCTTATTTAGCTGTGAAATCAGTGGAAAACCTTTTCATGAATTGTCTCTATGTCCCAGCCATAATATCAAAATCAGATGTTTTACAGAGGGCTCATGGGCTGGCTCAAGAAATGTTCTGATTTCTTTTGAATGTGCTAGTTCTCCCAATGAAGAGAAAGCATACTTAATATGAATGTCTATATGATTAGGCAAATTCTGCTTTTAACTTTGTTGATATGATCTCTCATTATGCCTAATAAGCAGGTTGTTGCTAGAATTTTAGCCCTAAAGACAAAATCCAGCTCCCTCATTTTACCAAGAATAATCTATAACAAGAGAGTAAAGAATTCCATCTTGAGTATCATGGGAATATACAGGAGTTACTGGGTCCCCAAACCATTTGTGGGGCCTCTCCATGTGAACTGTTAATTTTTTATTTATTTCACTATTGCCTAATAAAATTTTAGATATTTCTATTGTCTTCATATTCGCAATTCCTTATCCCAAAGTGGAAATTAGAAGGCTTTTAAAAACATGATGCAATGCCAGGACTTGTGAAAGAGAAAGCTTGTAACACTCTACTGTTCATTCCAAATCTGTGTTAACTTTGTTTTTTAAAAAAAGTACTGCCAATTCTTAGCATGGAATGAGGAACAGGAAGATTAAATGCAGCAGCCAGGAAAGCAGTGTTTTTCAGCAACTCAAGTCAAATAGTCATAGTAAAGTTTCCTTAATTTTCACTGGAAATACCATAATCGGTTTTTTTCTTAACAATGTTTCATATAACTATTTTAAATATGAGTAAAGCTTCCTATATTCTAAAATAAATATAATAGTTTTTTGTACTAACATTTTTTCTAAAATCCACAGAAACTGGGTTTCTTAATATTCTGAGCACTAACCTTAAAATATGGCACAACTATAAAAATAATTTTGCACATCAGAGAAAGTCCTCTAAAAGAACAATTATTTTAATAGATTGACAGGTTAAATTAGAATTTAAGAGTCACAGTTACATAAAACCCAATGAATCTGACATTCTAAAACACACATTGAAAAAATCAAAATTCATGAAAACTTTAGAAAAATCTTACTTTTTGCCTCCTTTCCATTCTCAGTCAGGGAAAGAGATCTATTTCCTTGGTTTACAGTCATCAAAATCTGTTGTAGTTGGTCTTGTGTTAGACACACCAAACTGCTCTTCATGTTTTCAGCTGTGATGTGTTTTTTGTGAGGCTTCTGTTTAGCTACTAGAGATGTATTTACGGTGTTTCTAGTCTTCTGTATATTAGGGGTTGCAGGTGAAATCTCTTTCTGGATATGAAGACAGTCTTTATCTACACATTGTTTACATAAATCCTTAATGGATGAAAAAGTCATTCCATTTTTTTCACCTTTTGCCTGTGATGTTTCTGAACCAACTGTCTTCTTTTGCAAAAGCTTTTCACTTCCTATACAAGTATCTTGTGTTGATTTTAGAATGTGCCCAGTTTTTGTTCTTAAAGGACATTTTGCAATCTTGGTCTTATTTCCCATCTGTTAAAACACCAGAAGCTTATTCTTTATAACTGTCCAAGAAAAATCAACAATTATCTTTATTTATATGATCTGTGATAAATCAGTCCTCTAAACTTTTTTCCATTTTGCTATTTAGGTAATATAACCATAAGAAACTAACTCTTAATACTTCCAAATCTTCATCAACAACTAGAAATTATCTTACTTCAGGAACTTTTATTATAGTTGTTATAGGACAACTCCACTATACTCCAGCTTTGAATCTAGTGTCATTAGATTATACCACCTACATTACCTCTTTTCTTTTTTTTTTTTTAATAAAAAAAATTTTTTAACTACTTTCTTTTGACACAGCGTTTCACTCTGTTGCCCAGGCTGGAGTGCAACAGCACGATCTCAGCTCACTGCAACCTCCACCTCCCGGGTTGAAGAATTCTCCCGCCTCAGCCAGCTGAGTAGCTGGGATTACAGGTGCCCACCACCACGCCTGGCTAATTTTGTATTTTTAGTAGAGACGGGATTTCTTAGCCAGGCTGGTCTCAAACTCCTAACCTCAGGTGATCCACCCGCCTTGGCCTCCCAAAGTGCTGGGATTACAGGCGTGAGCCACTATGCCCAGCCATTTTTCATTATTATAAAGACAATGTTCAATGGATTTGTTTAGTATCAGCTGACTTCACAATTTATATGGGGCCAGGATCCCAAGACCAGTACAAATCAGAGAAAAGTAACATTTTTAAATATAAAACGTGGACTGGGTGCAGTGGCTCACACCTGTAATCCCAGCACTTTGGGAGGCCGAGGTGGGTGGACTGCCTGAAGTCAGGAGTTCAAGGCCAGCCTGGCCAACATGGTAAAACACCATCTCTACTAAAAAAAAATATACAAAAAACATAGCTGGGCGTGGTGGTGGGTGCCTGTAATCCCAGCTACTCAAGAGGCTGAAGCAAGAGAATTGCTTGAACCCAGGAGGCGGAGGTTGCAGTGAGCCGAGATCATGCCACTGCACTCCAGCCTGGGCAACAACAGCGAAACTTCATCTCTAAAACAAACAAACAAAAAATATACATATAAAATGTGCTACCTAGCACTAATATTACAAATACCTTTTAGTATGTCACTGATTCTCACATGCAGACATACTCATAAAAATTTTTTTATTGTTTTATAGTTCAACTAATCTTTGAGACTATTTTAAGTGTAAGAGTTTTAGAATCCATTATTTTAATAAATTACTTATGACACTGGACTATGTGTAGTTTCCCATTTCTCTTCCTATAAACCTAAGAAATTAGGCAAGTAACCAAGTTTACTTCATTACCATGGACTGAAGAAAAATGTAGGAGAGGCTAGGCACAGCAGCTCACACCTATAATCCCAGCACTCTGGGACGATGAGGCAGGAGGATCGCTTGAGCCCAGGAATTTGAGACAAGCCTGGGCAACACAGGAGGACTCTCGTCTATACAAAAAATTTTTAAAAATTAACTGAGCATGGTGGTGTGGGCATGTGCCTGTAGTCCTAGCTACTTGGGAGGCTGAGGCAGGAGGATCCCTTGAGCCCAGGAGGTTGAGGCTGCAGTGAGCCATAATTGTTCCACTGCACTCCAGCCTGGACAAAGAGAGAGAGCCTGTCTCAAAAAAGAAAAAAAAAGAAAAAAGAAAAATGCACAGATTTTGATAGAATTAGGAAAGCACTTTGACCACATATATGTTAAACTTGATGATAATGAGATAGAGTTCAGCTGTGTTTAAAGAACACACTATGGAGATTACAATAATTCAACCAGTGGGAAATGGGAAAAAAGAGAAAAAAGACTTTTGGCGTTGTAGTAACTCAGGAGCTTACCCCATTAGAAGGAACAAAGAAAAGCACTATGCAGACAGAATTCATGAATAACTTGCAGAAAAGAGAATTCAACATCTAGCTGCCGAACTGTGAAATTTGGGAAACTAAAAAACAAAATAAAAAAGGAAGAAAATACTACTGATTTTGGTGTTTATAGTCTGTGAAGAGCAAAAAGAAATGAGAAGGATCTCTGTAACCTCTATCAATATGGGAAGATAAACTTGAAAACAATCAATACAGAAGGGAAACTTAGGTTGCATCAGTATTTTGAAGTCCCAAATGCAATAGGGATAAACCCAATTTGCTTTAAAGCAGTAAACAATTTAGGCTCAACATTAGTTGAGAACATATTAGTTACTCTTAAAAAAAAAAAAAATCCTAAAACACCTCTTGACAGCTGATAGAATTTCTTAATTAAAAATTAAAAGTCTAGTAATCAAAAGTCCAAAACTAGTAACTTTATTATAGGCCTACCAAAAATCCAAGACTAGTAATTCTGTTCATTATAGGCTTATAAAAGGGATCTTCAGATGTTTTGAGTTGGTTAAAATGACAATAAAATGTCTTCACAAATGTGGCTTCTGTAACAAATCAGCCTGGAGAAGATAAAAATCAACCATTACAAATAGCTTTTCATCTAGGTACTTGATAAAGGCCACTGTATTTGTAAATGTGTTTCAAATAACAGCAGTTAGTTGCAATTTTTAACAGGGAAAGGGGTAGGAATAACATACAATCTGTAGTCTGTGATTAGGGGAGCATACAGGGTATATAACTATATGATAGAGAAAGAGAAACAATTTTTATATGTAGCTTGTGGAATTGTTCTGATCATCTTCACCTATTTATTGAGGGATATTTTGGGTACTCCAGCAACTTCTTCACCTTGATTAAACCTGCAAGTAAAGCCATCAAGGGCTTAGAGTTGAAGGGCAAAGTGATACATCATCCAAACTGGGTTCTATCCACAGACAAGTAAAGACTTTAAGACATTGTAAAGATAAAAGAAAAGGGGGCTGTAGTAAATTATGGAAGAGGAGAAGATAAATTCCTACTGATATTAATCTAAAAATTAAAAAAGAAATAGGTAACAAGAAAAGTAGAAGTATCAAAAAAGTTGGCTTTTTTTTGTTTTTGTTTTTTGAGAAGGAATTTTGCTCTGTTGCCCAGGCTGGAGTGTAGTGGTGCGATCTCGGCTCACTAGTGGTGTGATCTCGATCTACAACCTCCATCTCCAGAGTTCAAGTGATTCTTCTGCCTCAGCCTCCTAAGTAGCTGGGACTAGCACCACCATGCCTGGCTAATTTTTGTATTTTTAGCAGAGATGGGGTTTCACCATGTTGTCCAGGCTGGCCTTGAACTCCCGACCTCAGGTGATCCACCCACCTTGGCCTCCCAAAGTGCTGGGATTATAGGCGTAAGCCATCATGCCTAACCTCAAAAAAATTTTTTTAATGATAATTCCAGCCTATGCAACATAATGAGATCCCATCTCTACTAAAAATTTAAAACATTAGCCGGGCATGGTGGCTCATGCACATGGTCCCAGCTACTCAGGAGGCTGGAGGAGGAAGATATGCAGCCATGATTATGCCACTACACTCCAACCTGGGTGACACAATGAGACTCTGTCTCAAAAATTAAAATAAACATAGTGATAATGTATTTTGCAGAAGAAAAGCACAATAGATTCCTGATAAGGGAAAATAATTTAAAAGGAAAACTACCCTTAAGCTCAAGTGCAACCTTTTAAAGGAAAAAGCTAAATGCATGCTACAATTTGTGAATTCAATTTCCCCTTTGGTGTGGGCAAATGGACTTTGAGTATGAAAAGAAAAAACATTTGCTTAAAGTCTGAATATCTATTTTTAAAGATCTCTGGAGCTGCACTGTCCAGTACAGTCCATTATCCATTAAATTTCATTAAAAATTAATGGAAATTAGAAATTCAGTTGCTCAGTCATACTAGCTACATTTTAAGTGCTCAATAACTACACATGACTAGTGGCTTCCATATTCGATAATACTGACTTTATTAATGAACACTTCCATTAATACAGACGCTTTACTGAATAGCACTTATCTAGAGGAAGAGGTTCTATTGGGCTTTTTAAACCTAAAATGATTCAATTTCTGTGAAAGGACCAATCTGAAAGCAAGAAAATAACTTCTCACTATAATTCCAAATCCCTCACAACACTTGATATTTCCCAGGAATTATTTTCTAACCACTGTAAAGAAAACTGCATTTTACATTCGAAAACAGGTCAGGTCAAAGTCATATGGCTTACCTTCACAGAAATTTTTGATTTACGTTCTACAAAAGAAAAAAAAAATTACTAAACTGTCCACCAAAAACATACTAAGGTGGTCATGCAAGAAAACTGTAATTAATATTGTTGTAAGATTTTAAAGTGGCAATATTATCCTCGAAAGCACTAACTTTAGATCTTGACTGAGTGTTCTTTCCTAATCCAGTTCAAGTATTTACTTCTATTTTATTTTTGTTTTTATCTTTCCAAGGAAAAATATAAACAGAAAAAAATGCGAAGGAGAAGATACCAAAGTACACTGAGATTAAAAACGAATACTAAAAGTGACTTTAGCATTTTACTGTGGTCTTATTATAAACTTTTCTCAAATGATACATTCTTTACGTGGAAAGAACATAATTACATAAATTTCACTTGTATTATTCCTCAGGCAATAAGGATATTTGCTATATGCAAATATAATGAACACGCACTACACTGGGACATTAAATGTTATGAGTCCGAATACTGACAGTAGTAAGCAGTGTTGTAATCCGATTTGGCTAGAAGTAAATTTGAAGAAGTTTGAGGAAACAGCTTTTTTCAAAATATTTAAATATCACTCTATTACAAGCAAAAAGTCGGTTGAACTAATATAAATTTTATTTACGAATTTAAAATTTAACATTTCAGATTTCTGTAACATAACATACCATATGGAGACAATATTAGCTTGGTTTTTCCATCCAGTAATTCAGTTTCAAGCTTTAAACCATCTCTGCAATAAAAAAAGAAAGTTGTCTCTCATTTTTAACAAACCGCAACATTTTAAATAACCAGAAATTTTCATTTGAACCTTGACAATAAATCCATTATTTTGAATTTATGCAGAAATCTTGTACACATCAAACCAGTTTTTTTATTAAAAACTTTTGTTTTGCAATCCAAGATAAAACCCACAACTACAGGGAAAATTCTTGAAACTCTTCAATAATACAAGCATTGTTATCATTAACCTGAAACCTCATTTTGTTATTGGTAAACTATCAATTCAGTTATACCACCTTTTTTTTTTTTTTTATAATTCTAGACTGGAAAAAATAATGCTGTTAGCAAAACGCCTCACATAAGTTAAAGGAGCAAGATATATTTAACCACCATTCATTAGTTTCATAATGAACTCAAGACTAACACATTCTATGGAGTGCTGGAGCATCGTAAATGACTACTAACAACGCCATCAAGTTTAGTAACTGCTTGAGCAAAGAGTACCACTTTGAATATTTCAAATAATACATATTGATATTTAGTATGATATTTAGTATATTTATACGTGTATGTCAAAAGCAAAGGCATAAAGTAACAGCAGGCACTGCCAACAAAACTTGAATGTCTGTTAAGGTCCTAAAACTCCACTGAAAACAAAAATGGCAGCCCATACATACAGTCCACAATTCAGAGAAAATTAAATCCAGCAAGCCAGTCAAGGGAGAGAGAGGCTGGGAAAGGTCTGATTAGAAATGCGAAATTTGCGGTGCTGCTCAGGTAGGGGAAATCAAATTACCTCAACTATTAAAGGTAAAACACTGGAAAGAATAGGTTTTACGGCTTTCCCTATTGCAGGGTTATGAACAGATCATGTTTATGTTGGTGAAACGTCACCAAGAAAGAAAAGACCTTGAATGGTAAAGTATCTTCAATGACGCACTACACTGTAATCTCCTTAAGGGACACGCTATCTTATTTATTTCCATATCCTCAGATTCTAAAACATAACAACATTTGCTGAACGATGTGTAGTTAAGTGTGAGTTTGGTGGCTTTTCATCTTAAAATATCAAACCTGCGAGTGATTTAAGACCATGCACCAGTCCTTTTTATTTATTCACCCCTACGTAAGGAGCGCCTACTAGGTGTTAGGCGCTGGTACTACATCGATTTCTTGAGAAGCCTCGGTTCCCCGCCTCGTGCACCTAAAACTAATCTGGGCGCTCCAACATTCTGCAAGACTCCAAAAACAAGGTGGCGAAGAACCCGGGGCGTGGGCCAGGAGTCCTCCCCAGGAGCCTCCACGCTTCCTCTAACTGTCTCGTCATTTCTCTCCTTTCCTCCTCAGCTCTCTTCCCTCCTCATCCTGAGGTAAATAAGGGACCGAAACGGAAATCACGGGCAGTTTTAATGAGAGTCATTAAGTGAAAACGTAAGGTCTGTGGAGTCGCTAAGGGCCGACCCGTCTACCTCGCTCTTCTACCCGAGAACTGGGCTCTGTCCCTCTCGGCGGCGCAGGCTGGGAACGTTCTCCGCTAAAGACTCCAAGGGACAACCCAGATACACATGGCCCCCCTTTCCGCTGACGACCACCTTCCTTACCCCAGCTTACCCCAAGTTCATGGCCTGACCTCGCACTTTCTCCACAGAACGCTCCAGCCCCTTGTGTACGTCGGTTGCCGCCGCCGCTCAGCAAGCGCTACGCTAATTGGATATAGGGGTGCCGGCGAGCTGAGCAAGTGGGCCAATCAGGATGGGGCATGCTGGCTGGTGCGCTGAGCTGGTCCGGGGCTCCCAGGGCAACGGCTGCGTTCGCCGTTTGTGCCCCAATTGTGCCGTTTCCCTACGCGCAGCGGAATTTGGCCTGACCCGGCTTGTGAGTCTAAGGCTTCGGTGGCGGAGACTTAGGCTACTCGCAACTGTAACCTTGGAAAAGGCGCGCGCGCGCGCACACACAACACACACACATACACACCCTTTTTTGGGTCACCATTTGAAAGTAAGTTACAGACATTGTAACGCTTAACACTTTAACATTGCAGCATGTATCTCCTAAGAACAGATGTTCTGCTATATAACAACAGTACCATTATTATACCTAAGATCATTAATTTCATGATAGTATCTAATTTCCCTTCCCGATTTAATTTCCCCCACTTGTCCTAAGAGTATCTTATAGGCGTTTTATTTAGAAAGCAAGAGCCAATCAAGGATCACACATTACATTTGGTTGTTAAGTATCTTTGCACACTCTTTCCAGAAAAAAACAATGAGGTATATTATTAAATGCTAGACAAACCTTTACTTTTTTTTAATTGTAATATATGTGTTAAAATTTGCTATTTTTTGCCATTTTCAAGTGGTAATTACATGATACAATGTTGTGGAATACACCAGTATGTTTTTCCAAAACCTTTTTAATACCCTTAAATAAAAATTCTGTGCCCATTAAGCAATAACTTCCCATTCTCCTCTCCCCTCAATCCTAAGAAACCTCTAATCTTATTTCTGTCGCTAGGAATTTGCCTATTATAAATATTTCATGTCATAAAAGTAAAATCATACAATATTTGCCCTTTTGTGTCTGACTTCTCTCATGTAGCATAATGTATTCAAGGTGCATCCATGTAGTATGTATCAGAGTTTCATAACTGTTTATGATTGAATAGTATTCCATTCTGTGCATATATATACCACAGTTCGTTTACTCATTCATCCATTGATAGACATCTGGGTTGTTTCCATCTTTTAATTATTGTGAATAATGCTGTAGTGAACACTGATGTACAAGTATCTGTTTGAATCCTTATTTTCAATTTTCTTGGTATACACCTATGAGTGGAATTACTGGGTCACATGGTAATTCTATGATTAACTTTTCGAGAAACTGCCAAAGTGTTTTCATAGAAGTTGCAGCACCTTACATTTCTGCCAGCAGTGTATATGAGGGTTCTAATTTCTTCACCCCAACACTTGATTTTTCTGTCTTTTTGTTTTGTTTTGTTTTGTTTTTGAGACATGATTTTGCTCTGTCACCCAGGCTGACTACATTGGTACGATCATAACACTGTAACCTCAAACTCCTGGTTTTAAATGATCCTCCTGGCTTAGCCTCCCAAGTAGCTAGGGCTACAGGCATGCACCACTACACCTGGTTAATTAAACAAATTTTTTTTTGTAGAGACAGAGTCTCTTTATGTTGCCCAGGCTGGTCTCAAACTCCTGAGTCCCCCCTCAGACTCCCAAAGTGCTGGGATTATAGGCGTGAGCCTGTAGCCAGAATTATTTCTAAAACGTGAAATTGCTTAATTCACTCTGCTGCTTAAAATCTCTCAATATAGGAGACTGTCCTTAACTTGATAAGCAATATCTACAAAAAAAATCCCCAAGAGACCGGGTGTGGTGGCTCACGCCTGTAACTGCAGCACTTTGGAAGGTCAAGGCAGGAGGATTGCTTGAGTCTAGGAGTTCGAGACCAGCCTGGGCAACATAGTGAGACCCTATCTCTATTAAAAAAAAAAAAAAAATCCCCTAGAACCGAATATCACACTTAACAGTGAAAAAGTGGAAGCTTTTCCACTGAGATCGGGAACAAGAGCAAGGCAAGAATGTCCCTGCTTATCACTGCTTTTCAGCATCACACTGAAAGTCTAAGCTAATCCTAAGACTTAGCCTTAGTCCTAGCTAAGACAAGAAAAGGAAATAAGTATACAGACTGGGAAGGAAGAAATAAAACTTTGTTTGCAGATGACATGATTGTAGAAAATCTGAAAGAAGCCACAAAAAATCCTCCTGGAATTAATAAGTGAGTATAGCAGCATTGCAAAATGCAAGGTTAATGTGTATTAAATTGCTTTCCTGTATGTCAGTAATCAACAAATAAAAGCTGAAATTAAAAACGCAATACCATTCACATTAGCATCCCATCAAATGAAATACTTAGGTATAGATCTAACTATATATATATATAAAGTCTATATGAGGAAAATTACAAAACTGATGAAAGAAAGAACTAAATAATTGGAGAGATATTCTGTGTTTATAGATTGGAAGACTCAGTATTGTGAAGATGTCAGCTCTTCCGAACTTGATCTATAGATTCAACACGATGCCAATCAAAATTCCAGCAAGTTATTTTGTGGGTATCAACAAACCAAATCTAAAGTTAATATGGAAAGACAAAAGACCCAGAACAGCCAAAACAATATTTAAGATGAACAAAGTCGGAGGACTGACCCTACCCAACATCAAGATTTACTATAAAGCTACAGTAATTAAGATAGTGTCGTATTAGTGAAAGAATAGACAAATCTATTAATAAAATAGAGTGCCTAGAAATAGACCCACATAAGTAGTCAACTGGTCTTTGACAAAGGAGTAAAGGCAAAACAATGGAGGAAAGATGATCTCTCAACAAATGGTGCTGGAACAATTGGAAATCCACATGCAAAAATGTTAGTCTGACCCAAACCTTGCATTCTTCACAAAAATTAACTCAAGATAGAACAGAGTCCTAAATGTAAAATGCAGGACTGTATAACTCCTAGAAGAAAACATAGGAGAAAATCTAGATGACTTTGGGTTTGATGATAACTTTTTTTACAAGCCCACAGCTAACATCATATGATTATAACTGCTTAGATGCAACAACAAAGGCATGATCCATCAAAGAAAGAATTGATAAGCTGGACTTCATTAAAATTAAAATTTTCCATTTTGTAAAAGACACCAATAAGAAAATGAAAAGATAAGCCACATTCTAGGAGAAAATATTTGCCAAAGATATATCAGATAAAGGACTGTTATTCAAAATATACAAAAGATCTTTAAACTCAACAATAAGAACATAAACAACCCAATTTTAAAAATGGGCCAAAGACCTTGATGAATGCCTCACCTAAAAAGATGCTGAATACAGATGGCAAATAACCATATGAAAGATGCTATATGTCATATATCATCAGGAAATGCAAAATGAGACAATGAAATACTATTACACACCTATTAGAATGGTCAAACTCTAGATCACTGATGACACCAAGTGCTGGTGAGGATGCAATCTCGTTCATTGCTGGTGAGAATGCAAAATGGTATAGCCACTTGGAAGACATTTTGGTGATTTTCTTTTCGTTTTTTGTTTTTGTTGTTGAGACAGGGTCTCACTCTGTTGTCCAGGCTGGAATGCAGTGGCATGATTTTGGCTTACTGCAGTCTTGACCTCCTGTACTCAAGAAATCCTCCCCACTCAGCCTCCTGAGTAGCTAGGACTACAGGCGTGTGCCACCATGCCTAGCTAAATTTTGTATTTTTTTGTGGAGATGGGTTTTTGCCATGTTGCCAAAGCTGGTCTTGTACTCCTGAGCTCAAGAGATCTGCCTGCCTTGGTCTCCCAAAGTGCTGGAATTATAGGCATGTGCCACTGCACCTGGCATTTGTGGTTTCTTACAGAACTAAACATATTCCTACCATGTGCGTGACCCAGTAATTGCCTTCTTTGGTATTTATCCAAAGGCATTGAAAACGTATGTCCACAGGAAAACCTACACATGGATGTTTATAGCAGCTTTATTCATAATTGTCAAAACTTGAAAGCAACCAGGATGTCCTTCAGTAGGTGAATGCATAAACTGTGGCACATCCTGACAATGAAATGTTATTCAGAACTAGGAAAAAATGAGCTTGATATCAAGTCATGAAGAGGCATGGAGAGAATGTAAATTGATATTGCTAAGTGAAAGAACCAATTTGGAAAGCCTACAAACTGTATGAGTTTGATTATATGGCATTCTGGAAAAGGCAAAACTATGGAGACAGTAAAAAGATCGGTGGTTGCCAGGGATTGGAAGAAAGAGGGATAAATAGCCAGAACAGAGGATTTTTAGGGCAGTAAAACTACTCTGTATGATATTATAGTAGTGGATACATGTTGATATAGTTAGGCTTTGTGTCCCCACCCAAATCTCATCTTGAATTGTGACCCTCATAATCCCCATAATCCCCGTGTGTCAAGGGAGAGACCAGTTGGAGATAGTTGAATCATGGGGGCAGTTTCCCCCATGCTGTTCTTGTGACAGTGAATGAGTTCTCACAAGAGCTGATGGTTTTATGAGGGGCTCTTCCCCCTCTCCTCAGCACTCCTCCTTCCTGCTGTCTTGTGAAGAGGAGTACCTTGCTTCCCTGTCACCTCCCACTGTGATTGTAAGTTTCCTGAGGCCTCCCCAGCCATGCTGAACTATGAGTCAATTAAACCTCTTTCCTTTATAAATTACCCAGTGTTGGGCAGTTCTTTATAGCAGTGTGAAAATGGACTAATAAACATGTCATTTTCATCCAAACCCATAAAATGCACAAGAGCAAGAGCGAACTCTGTCTAATGGAAACTATGAACTTTGGGCAAGAACGGTTTGTCAGGATAAGTTCATTCATTGCAATGAATGTACTACTCTAGTGGGGGACGTTGACAAAGAGGTAGGTTGGGGAAGGGGCAGAAAGTATATGGGAAATCTCTGTATTTTCTGTTCAATTTTGCAGTGAACCTAAAATCACTCTTACAAAACAGTCTATTAAAAAACTCCCAATAATTAAAAAACCCTGTTGCTCCTGATACAAAGCGCAAAGGGCTTAACAATCTCATGAGTCCCATCTTGACCTTTTAAATTTCACCTCTCACCACTGCCCTCTTAACACACTGATCTTTCATTTCCTCAAATGTAGCCACACTTGTTCCTATCTCCCACCTTTGCGTAGTCATTTATTCCACATACTTTATTGAGTGCCTAATGTGTCCCCCAAATTGTTGTAGCACAAGGGATAAAGCTGTAACCAAAACAGACAAAATCCCTGCCCTCCTAGAGCTATTACTGTTTGCTGAAATGCTGTTCCTCAGGGTGCCCCTCACCTGAGCAACTTGTTCTACAGAGTTGTTGTTGAGATGTCACATCTTCCTGGGAGCCTCCCTTACTGTCTCCCTCTCTGGGTTACACCCCTCCCCCACTCCAGGGTGTACTCTGCACTTCGCTCCACAGAGCATTTGTGACTGTCCCTGAATGCCCACTAGAGTATAATCTCTGAGAGCAGGGACATGCTGACCTTGCTCTATTCCCCCCAAAGCCTAACACATGGGAAACTCTAAATAAATATCTGTTGGAAAGAAGATACATAAAAATTGCCATAAACCAATAACTGCCTGCTAGAAAAGGAATCATGTAAAATGGAAACATGCTACTTCTAAACCTGTAATGCGGCAACAGAGGTTCATAATTTATATATTAACTTAGACATATCAGAGAAAAGAGAACACTATGGTTGGTATAAGACTTAGCAGCAATGAAGGAGAGGTTAGCTGGGCAGTCCTAACTCTTAAATTTGGGGAAAATCTTTTTGAGAGCAAAGGTATTGTAATAGAACTCTGCATGAACTCTCCAGGATAATGTGTTGCTTTCAAAGACTTCTCTGGTCAGTCTTAATAAAACACACAGAAGTAAAAGGTGAACACATTTGTCTATGAGGAAAATGAATTGTGCCACCAATTAATTGTGTTTATGACAGGTCAATGTACATGGAAGCACCTTGCAGCATGCAGAATAATGGTGCCCCCAAAAATGTCTACATCCTAATCCCTGGAAACTGTGAATGTGTAACCTTACATGGCAAAGGGGAATTAAGGTTGCAGATGGATTTAGGATTGTTAATGAACCCACCTTAAAAAAAGGGAGATTATCCTAGATAATTTGGGTGGGCCCAATGTAATTACAAGGATCCTTAAAAGTGAAAGAGGGAAACAGAAGGTCGGAGAAAGAGGTATGACAATACAAACGGGGTTAAAGAGATGCTACATTGTTGGCTTTGAAGATGGAGAAGGGGAGCCACAAGCTAAGGAATGCGGGTGGCCTCTAGGAATTGGAAAAAGCCGGGAAATGTATTCTCCTCTAGAGCCTCTAGAAGACATTCATCCCTGGCAACACCTTGATTTTAGCCCGATGAGTCCCACATCAGACCTCTGAGTTACAGAACCATAAGATAATAAGGTTGTGTTGTTTTAAGCCACTAAATTTGTGGTAATTTGTTAAAGTTGTAATACAACTAATGCATATACGGTCATGTGCCACATAACCACATTTCAGTCAATGACGGCCCTCGTATACAGTGGTGGTCAGAGCAATAGCGATACAAGATAGCCTAGGTGTGCAATAGGCTGTCACCTAAATTTGTGTAAGTGCACTCTATGATGTTCACACAATGACAAAATCACCTAAGAAGCATTTCTCAGAATGTATTCCCTTCATTAAGGGACACATGACTGTACTTGTTCCATGAAGCACCCCTCCTTTCCAGTACAGTACCCAACAAGAGTTGAGACCCCAGCTCTAATTGAAATCTATAGAGATGAACAAATTGTGGGATTTGCTTTTGAGTTTTGAATGGCTTGGAGTTCTCCAGCTTTCCTTGTCTCTCATTTCTTGCACCACCCACACATATATACCATCTCATGCACAGAAACATGACTCAGAAAGATACAGTCTGTCACCAATATGTCTAAGATTTCTGTTTAGCAATACCATCTGAGATGGCTTTCTCTGGGGTCCTTTAACCTGGACCTTGCAGACTCCTCTTTGGTGCTATCTTCTGTTTTCTTTCTAGCCTGCCTGATATACATTTAAACTAGTTTATTTATTTTTTTTGAGACGGAGTTTCACTCTTGTCACCCAGGCTGGAGTGCAATGGCATGATCTCTGTTTAATAAAACCTCCTGAGTTTAAGCCATCCTCCTGCCTCAGCCTCCCGAGTAGCTGGGATTACAGGCACTCAACACCACGCCCGGCTAATTTTTGTATTTTTAGTAGAGACGGGGTTTCACCTTGTTGGCCAGGCTGGTCTCAAACTCCTGACCTCAGGTGATCCTCCCACCTTGGCCTCCCAAAGTGCTGGGATTTCAGGCGTGAGCCACCGTGCCTGGCCTTAAACTAGTTTATTCTTACATAAAAGTGTTGAAGGAGATGGGGAACTGGATTGCAGATGGTGTGGTGTCTCTGGCTCAATATTTTTCCTCCTGGAATTGTCTCTATTCAGGTTCATTATTAGAAGGGCACTTACAAGATGAGACCAGAAGAAAGAGGTTTAAGTTATAGTTAGCAAGAGTGGTCAGATGCTGGGGAGAATTGTAGTAAGAGCATTTTCATCATTTGTAGAGGGATATACTGCTGCATCTCATGACTGACTCCCCAGTTTTGTTTTCTAGCATCCATGGCCCCTGCTCTTCTCCCAGGCCCTACTTCTGATTGTTCAACCTCTCTCTTACCTCCCTTTAACTCTCGTTTCTGTAAGGATTGTAAGGGTGGGTCTGAAACTCCCAGTTTCTACTTCTTTCCTCAGCTATGCAATCTCCTGTTACAGCTGCCAGTTCTCACATGGCTGTGTGGAATCACTTCGAATGCAGCAGAGGCAATGCTACGTGTACTGTCCTTTCCCAACATGACTCTTGTGGTCCAATTTCCCTTCATTTTGTCAATGGCACAGCGGCTTTCCCAGCCCCTAGAAATCCATCTTTATGTCCTCATCCCCTGATGCTCCAGCTGTGACAGTCTACTTACTCCTCCCCAAATATACTTACTATCCTCACTCATTTCTGTGTCTCTTCTTCAGCTTTCCCTCTATCTAGAATACTTTTCTCCCCACATGAACCTGTAATGGGACAATGGGGGCTCATAATTTACATATTTCCATAGATGTACCAAAGAAAGGGAACACCATGATTGATATAAGACTTAGTGGCAACCAAGGAGAGATTATCTGGGCATCTGAGTCTTAAATTTGGGAAAAAATCTTCCTGGGAATAACAGGACTGTTTTGAAATAGAACTTTCTCTACTAATTCTCCAGGGTGAAGTTGCTAGCATGGAAACTTCTTCTCTGGTCAATCTTAAAGCACACAGAAGTAAAAGGTGAACACATTTACCTATTAGATGTTCATATTTGCCCATGAAAGGCTTTCCCAGTGATAAACATGACAACCATGAGGGTAATTTCCTTGGGTGGGAGTGGTGGCAATGAGACCAGGGAGACAAACCCAGCAAGTAACAATGGCATTGGTAATATTCATTTTTTAGTAAAGATGGTGGTGGAAACATAAGTTTGTTATATTATTCTCTATTCATTTTTGTGTCCCTGAAATATGTCATGTTAAAACCCACAGACACAATTCCTCCCCACACTGCTAATACGAGTTGAAATAAATAACTGTTAGTACATATTTTTCCCTGCATTCATTTTCCAAGAAGCAAAGTAATACAGGTTTTCCATATATATGTTTTGCATTTCTTAAACCCAGTTTATGTGGGTGATTTTAAACCTAATCTTGACACAGCAGATGGCAGTGTGGGTCCAACTTCATATACAACAATACCATATGGACATTTTCACAGATGAAATTTATTTTAGTTGAATAATCGTGGTTTTAAATGGTTAACACAGAAAATATAAAATTCTAGAAAATCATGACTCTCTTCTTGAAGACTTAGAGACACATTTTCTGATTATATTAAGCTCATTAAAAAATACTTCCTTAATAAACCCAAAGCTAATTCTTAAGTAGAAATAGGAATCATCATCTCCAAAGAGATTTTCATAAGATTTGAGTAATTGTATAAACTAGTACTTCAAGTTTGACTTTTGCAAATAAGCCCCCTTATATAAAATTACTTAAAAATCTTCACATTTTATTTATTTATTTATTTGTATTTTAATTTATTTATTTATTTATTTATTTGAGAAGGAGTCTCACTGTGTTGCCCAGGCTGGAGTGCAGTGACACGATCTTGGCTCACTGCAACCTCTGCCTCCTGGGTTCAAGCTATTCTTGTGTCTCAGCCTTTGAGCAGCTGGGATTACAGGCATGCGTTACCATGCTTGGCTAATTTTTGTATTTTTAGTAGAGACAGGGTTTCACCATGTTGGCCAGGCTGGTCTCGAACTCCTGACCTCAGGTGATCTGCCCACCTCAGCCTCCCAGAGTGCTGGGATTACAGGTGTGAGCCACCACACCTGGACAAGAATCTTCATGATTTATTACTGTGGTAAGATAACATTTTTGGCAAGACTTAAAAAAAAAACACAAAGAAAATTTTAAATAAATTTTTACTTAAGAACTATGGGTATGAAGTTTTGCCAGTACATTTTCTTAACATTCCCCCACTGCTTTCCTAAATTCCTTTGAATCTCCTGCTTTCCTTGCATTACCAAGAGCTAGTAGTACAGCAAGGTGGAGAAGAATGCAGGCTCTGATTAAATAAACCCAGATTCAAATTCCTGACTTGCTGCTAACTTTGCTGTGTGGTCTGGGGGAAGTTAATTGGCCTCTCCAAGTCGCAGTTTCTTTCCCCAATGGGGATAGTATTATAATTTGGCATTTAAGGTTTTTGGAGAGTTAAATGTGAAAATGTGTTCACACTATTACTACAGATGCCTGTTCTTGAGGATTTCCAGGTGCCAATCTCATTATTCTCCTCTTGTATGTATTCTCTCTCTTTCTCTGCCCTTCTGCAGAATGTGGAAAAACACCTGTCACCAGACATCTTTCTTTCCCAGCCTTTGGAACAATGTATCTCTGATATGCTGCCCCTTGTTAGGCCCTGATTGTTTTTTCTTTCTTTCTTTCCTCTTTCCCATTCTGAAACTCTACTTCTGTCTCATTTTGCTCACCAGTGTTCAGCTTTATTGACTCTGAATTTCCACAGAAATAAGTGACAGGCCTTGTTTACTCTTTCCCCACTGGGGATGCATCCAATCTTCTCTTTGGGTCCACCCATCTTTCCTATCATTCCCTGGGAAAGGCTCAAGAGAACTGAAAACTCCTTGCTTCAACTAGAAGATTCAGCAGATGGACTTTTCTCCCAATGTTAGAAATATTTGAAAATGGGCCACTTTAGAAAGATAGTTGAAGTATTAAATAGTAGAATTTTTTATTTTTTGGGAAGACTTTTGTGATAGTTTAATTTTATATTTTATATTGTACTGTTGGAAGGGAATGCATCTATTTTTGACAGTGTCATTAATTTTCCTAGACTACAAAATAGATCACAGCAAGAATTATCTAACTTTCTTTCTTTTTTTTTCTTTTTTTTTTTTTTGAGATAGGGTCTAGCCCTGTCACCCAGGCTGGAATGAAGTGGCATGATCATGGCTCACTGCAGCTTTGACCTCCCAGGATCAAGTGATCCTTCCTACTCAGCCTCCTGTATAGCTGGGACTACAGGCATATGCCACCGTGTCAGGCTAGTTTTTTAATTTTTTGTAGAGACAGCGTCTCACTATGCTTCCTGGGTTGGTATGAAACTCTTGGGCTCAAGCCATCTTCCTGCCTTGGCCTCCCAAAGCACTGGGATTACAGACGCGAGCCACCGCTCCCAGCCCCTACCTTTATTTCTACAGAGGTTCACTGGATAGAAACAAATATTGTAATCATGATATTCTTGAACAGGCAACAAAATGACCAATTGAGTGATTGTTTTAATAATAATACAATGAAATAAGTTCCTGTTTATTTAGTACTTATTATATTTGACATAGAACTAAGCACTTTAAAAGTGTCTCAATTTATTCTTAAACAAATGAAAACTCAGTTGTAGATATTAGTATTTTCTCCACCTTACAGAAGACAAAACTGAGGCTTAGAGAAGTAAAATAGCTTGATTAAGTCAGACGGTGAGTAAAGGTAGAGTCAAATTAGTCTACCTGGCCGGGTGTGGTGGCTCATGCCTGTAATCCCAGCACTTTGGGAGGCTGAGATGGCTGGATCACGAGGTCAGGAGTTCAAGACCAGCCTGGCCAAGATGCTGAAACCCCATCTCTACTAAAAATACAAAAATTAACCTGGCATGATGGCACGTGCCGGTAATCCCAGCTACTCGGGAGGCTGAGGCAGGAGAATTGCTTGAACCCAGGTGGCAGAGGTTGCAGTGAGCCGAGATCGTGCCAGTGCATTCCAGCCTGGGTGACAAAGCAAGACTCTGTCTCAAAAAAAAAAAAAAAAAAAAAGTCTACCTGTGAAGTCTAACTTCTTTTTTTTTTTATTTTTTATTTTGTGATGTTTATTATGGGTTACAGAATGTACAGTAAACACAAAAGCTAACATTTATTCAATACCTTCTAGCTCACAAAATATTAAGTGTAAAATTTTAGCTATTTTAAATTTTCTTTTATCTTTATTTCACAGGAACTTACCTCCTATATCTTTGAAGCTTCTTTATGTTTTTATGTTTAAGAGAAAAAGCCAGAAGTCCTTCATGTATGGTGTGGATGTTAAATACCAAACAATTTTATCCCCCTTAACATTCTGACCATCTTCTGAAGTCTAACTTCAATATCACTGTTAGATGGTATCTGGTCAGTACAAGGCAAATACTCCTGATGAAATTGGCCTTTAGACGCTAAGTTAAATCCAGTTTTTTCTTTTTAAAATTACAGTTCAAATTTTATTATAAAAATATGGGGGTGCCATAAAAAAGTTTGAAGCAAGGGAATAACGAGAGATTAGTATTTTAAGAAAAAATAAAATTTTGGTAAAGTGAGAAAATGGTATTGCAAAAGTTTGAGATAAGGTGATTGGTTGGTTAGGATTCCATTGGAAGACTTCCTCTTCTGGTCAAGAGGACTGGATTTAACCTTCCAATAGAAAGAACAAAAACAAATAATATACATAAAGCAATGGTTTTCAAAACACTGGACATCAGACAATAAAAGACAGAGATCCTTGTGAAATAGGAAACATGAAGGATAGACGAATCCTATAGCCCTACGCACTGCTTTGAGAGAGTTTCCAGACTCTGATGCAGGAAGAGGAAACCCAGGTGGAGCCCAGTGGTCTCCCTGAGTGAGGAGACCAAGCTGAGACTTTGGGGAGACCAAGACAAGTTCCTAGAACGGCACCACAGAGGAGAGAGCTGCACAAAGGCAGCGAAGCCTGGAGATGTGCAGAGGCTCCTTCAGTATTCAGCAAAGTGCTGATCAGCACGCGTGTGAGGCCAGGGACGTAACCATTCAGAAGAGTTAGAGAGAACAGTAGCTGGTACTCAGGCAGGTCGGGGAACAGTACCTCCTCCCATCAGCCAGACTGGAGAAACCCAAAATTCATGGGTAGATTAATCAGGAAGGTTTTGCCTCAGTATTGGAAGAGACTGAACACTGCTCCAGATCTCCCTAACAAGTCATAAAAGCTAGACCTGAAAGGATCAAACTCTTTCCAAGTAATTTAACTTCATCCCAGACTCAGGAAGATTTATAGGGATACAAAAAGTGTACCTTGTACCCAAACGAGGTAAAATTTGCAATGTCTGTCATCCAATCAAATATTACCCTACAAAGAAGCAGGAAAATATGGCCCAGTATAAGAATAATAATCAATTGAAACTGACTGAGAACCTACACAGATGGAATTAGCAGAGAAAGATTAAATTAGTTATTATAACTGGATTGCATATATTTTGAAAGTGAAGTAGAGGTGGGCACAGTGGTTCACACCTGTAATCCCAGCACTTCGGGAGGCTGAAGTGGGAGGATCACTTGAGGTCAGGAGTTTGAGACCAGCCTGGCCAATGTGGTGAAACCCCATCTCTACTAAAAATGCAAAATTAGCTGGCTGTGGTGGCATGCACCTGTAGTCCAGCTACTTGGGAGTCTGAGACAGGAGAATCACTTGAACCCAAAGTCGGAGGTTGCAGTGAGCTGAGATTATGCCATGGCATTCCAGCCTGGGCAACAGGGCAAAACTCCATCTCAAAAAAAAAAAAAGTGAAATAGAGACATAGAAAATATTTTAAAGACCTAAATTGAACTTCTAAGATGAAAAATACAGTGTCTGAGATGAAAAATATACTTAATGATATTAACAGTATTTTATAACAATTATATCTCAATGAAACTGTCAAGAAAAAAAAAATTCCATTGCATTTGTCCAAGGAGAGGTAAGGAGAGCCTTAACAGATAAGGGGTATATTGAGGTAAAACTCTGAGGATTTTCTGGCAGTTAGGTAAGGGTGTGGGGCAGAAAAAGAGTGGGAGATTGGGTGTCAAATGCTGCCATTCACAAGAACAAGGAATAAAGATGGAAAGATGTGAGTAGGAGGTAGAAAAAACATTGTTTCAGGCATATTGACTTTAGTGTGCTCCATAATAGAACTCTCAGGAACTCCAACGTTTAAGGGGTTGATGGAAAAACAGAAACTTATCAAAGGAAGTGAGAAGGCATGGTCCCAGAAATAGAAAACCAGGTGTAAGAGGCTTCATGGAAGTCAAAGCAGCTCCAAATTTCAAGGAAGAAATGATTGGCATGACCAATGCTGCAGGAGATTAAGCAGGAGAAAACATGAGAAGTGGCCCAAGTGGCTCCTGTACCTGAAAGGTAAGAAGTCACGGATGATCTCAGATATGTGACGGCAGGGACTGCATCTGTTTTGTTCACTACTATATACCCAGTGCATATTCCACAGTTTCTGGAACAGAGCGGGTGCTCAAAACCATTTGGTGAATGAGTAGATGAATTCAACACAGTTGGATGTATAAGATACCTGGTGCCTGGCAGAGCCTCTTTGTGATCTCAGCAAGGGAAGATTTAGTGAGAACAGAAGGCTGGAAGACTGGAAGCTAGACTACAGTGGAGACAGTGAAGACCGGAAAGTGAAGGGAAGAAGGCCACAGGAAGATGCAAGATGAAGACAGACTTTTATTTTAACGGGGAGGGAAGTGGAGAGGAGTGAGATCTGAAAAATATTGAGAACTTTGAAAAACATTGAGGTGGATAAACATGGTGTTTAAGGCTACCTGCTCAGGAGTCAAGTTGCCCAAGTCAAATCTTTTTTCCTGTCCTTACTCAAGTTAGTTACCTTCTCTGAGCCTCACTGCCCTGATCTGCAATAGTAGTCTCTATCACTTAGCGCTATTGTCAGGGTTTAATGAAGTAACACATGTAAAGTGTTTGGAGCCATCCCTGGCTCAGTGAATGCTAGCTGTGATCACCGAGAAGGTAGGACCATAAGAGACACACAAGTGCCAGGTTGCCTGGTCTGAAGGAGGGAGGATGGCTGGAGGTAGGTAAGCTCAAGATAAAGAAGAAGTTCATGGGACTGGAGTTTTACATATGGGACTTAACAAAACTGTTTGGATTTTGAGGAAGATTCTTTGGCTGTAGAAAGAACTACACATCACAGCTTGGAGACAAAGAATGAAGGAGGATTTGGAAAAGATGTGCTAGAAATGAACTAGAAGGGCAGTTGGAGAAGGGCTTGGCCTGAGCCAATGCAAAATAGCATTTCGAAGCAACCATTTACTGTGAGCATTTGTGTTGGTTAAATGTAGCACATTCCTTTAGTTACAATTCTGAAATTCATAGCATTCATCTCCAGTCTTCAGAAGTACTGCAACATAGAAATCTTTACATCTGATTAAGGTAAAAGAGATAGGAAAATATAACGGTTGGAGTTCTTTGGCTAATTTAAGCAAAAATAAACAATTTTGGAGTAGCTTACAGGATTTAAGGAAAGTTGAAGAACCAAGTCTTAGTGGCTGTCCAGGACCCAATAGAATAAAAGCTGACAGTCATCTTCTCAGGGGCCCATGCCATTGAGATGATGGCCTCATCTGCACCTCTCAGCCTAAGTAACCCCTTAAGATTCAAATTCTTGGGAGAAGACAGGTCTGATTGGCCTGACTCAAGGCACGTGGTCATAATCAGTTTGCTTTCTGAGTGTGTGATGTTAGTCCCCAGCATTCAGTCTTCAGTAAAGTTGGCAGGACTGGGAAAGGGATGATTCCGGGAAAACCATCTAGTGTGTTGTTTTTCTTTTTCTTCTTTCCTTTTTCAGTGAATATTTTATGTACCTGCTATGTGCCAGGCACTCTGTTAGAAGAAAGAGATATAAGTAATAATGCGCCAAACCAGACACAGTCTGCTCCTCTGGAGGGTTGGACTGTGGGAAATTGATCTTTTTTTTTTTTTTTTTTTTTTTAAGAGACAGAGTCTCACTCTGTTGCCCAGGCTGGAGTGCAGTGGCACAATCATAGCTCTCTGCAACCTCAAACTCCTGGGCTCAAGTGGTCCTTTCCCACCTCAGCCCTCTGAGGAGCTAGGACTGTTGGCATGTACCACCGCATTTGGCTAATTAAAAAAAAATCATAGAAGCTAGGCACGGTGGCTCATGCCTGTAATCCCAGCACTTTGGCAAGCTGAGGTGTGCAGATGGCTTGAGATCAGGATTTCAAAACTAGCCTGGGCAACAGCAAAACCCCATCTCTACAAAAAATACAAAAATTAGCCGGGCATGGTGGCATGTGCCTGTAGTCGCAACTACTTGGGACGCTGAAGCAGGAGGATATCTTGAGACCAGGGGATCAAGGCTGCAGTGAGCCTTGATCCTGCCACTGCACTCCAGCCTAGGCAACAAAGTGAGACCTTGTCTCAAAAAAATTTTTTTCGTAGAGACAGACTCTCACTATGTTGTCCAGACTGGTCTTGAACTCCTGGCCTCAAGTGATCCTCCTGCCTTGTGCTGAAATTACAGCATGAGCCACTGCACCTGGTCTGAGATTGCCATTAGTTCAACATCTAACTTAATAATTATACAATTGCAAACCAAAGAACTGCTCTAAAGGAACTAAATGTCTCCAAGAGAGTGTATAATAAAGGAGTCTGATATAACCTAGGGGCCTGGGGAAATACTTCCTGTAGATAGAGATGTCTGAATTGAGATCTGAAGAATGAATGAAGAGCATGGCAAACAAGACTAACAGCATGTGCAAAGGCCCTGTGACTGGAGGGAACCTGTTATACCCTTGGTTGAATATAAATTTTGCAGTAAAAATTAAGTCAAATTTTATCAAGCTGTAGCTTTCTAAGGCATAATAATGATCATGTTATATGACAAATAATACAAAAAAAACATAATTTAAAGCCGGTTTAAGAATTTTATTTAGATGAACTGTTTTCTGTAGGGAATCATTATATGGAATTTGTATAAACTATAAGAGCCAATGTAGATGTTTTCATATCTCTGTAATCATCAATTAAACATGACTACTAAATATAATTAAATGTTTATCACAGATGTAATAGTTTCACTTGAGTTTTAAAAAGTCTAGCAATATATTACTAACTGTAACATAAAATAGTCATGAAAATACAGGTCAGGCCGGTTGCAGTGGCTCACACCTGTAACCCTAGCACTTTGGGAAGCCGAGGCTGGCAGATCACTTGAAGTCAGGAGTTTGAGACCAGCCTGGCCGACATGGCAAAACCCTATCTCCACTAAAAATACAAAAATTAGGCTGGTGTGGTGGCATGTGCCTGTGATCCCAGGTACTCAGGAGGCGAGGCAGGAGAATCATTTGAACCAAGGAGGTGGAGGTTGCAGTGAGCTGAGATCACACCACTGCACTCCAGCCTGGAAGACAGAGCAACAGTCTGTCTCAAAAAAAAAAAAAAAAGTCAAATTTTGTAATTGTGTTTTAGAAAAATTTCTCATGCATAAACACCTATTTTATGTAAAGTTGATACACACAAGCATTTTTAATATTAGTACAAAGTTTAAATATCATATTGGGCCATATTTTTTAATTCACAGGATTTGGAGAAAATCCTTTTGAAAAGTCATTCGTCACTACCATTCACCACCATCTAGTTTTAGAACATTCTTGTTACCACAGAAAGCTTCCTCTACAATTTATGTGTTTTTCTTTTGGAACAACTATCACCTCAAAAAAGAGTAATTATGTGTAAATGACTGGAGTATAAAATGCTTGTTGAATAGGCAAGCTAATCAATCTCAAAAATTAAATCTCAAGCGGCCGGGCATGGCGGCTCACGCCTGTAATCCCAGCACTTTGGGAGACCGAGGCGGGCGGATCACAAGGTCAGGAAATCGAGACCACGGTGAAACCCCGTCTCTACTAAAAATACAAAAAATTAGCCGGGCGCGGTGGCGGGTGCCTGTAGTCCCAACTACTCAGGAACTTGAGGCAGGAGAATGGCCTGAACCCGGGAGGCGGAGCTTGCAGTGAGCCGAGATTGCGCCACTGCACTCCAGCCTGGGTAAATGACATCCAATCCACACTTTTACATAAGCCCCAGGCAACCTGTGATCTGCTTTCAGTCTCTATATAGAAGTTTGTGACCTAATTAAATTCAACTGAACAGGAGAAAAATATAGGAGAAGTTTTGTATGCTGTGGCTCCACATGTAGTCCCTTGCACATTGTAGGTGCTCAATTAATGGAGTCCCCTGGTATGTGCTATGTATAAATGTCTGTTGAATGTATTATAATTACTTTTTAAGATTTATTTCCTTCTTGTGCCAGAGTGCGAAATACTGTATCCTCAAGAGTTCCAAAGGGGAGAAAAACAATCCAATTTATCCTTCTAGATGCTTTATTCAAATCTTCTTGGATAATGTTTCCATTGTCAATGAGAGCACTTTGTAATTGTTACCTCGTCGATTGTTCCTTTCTATAAGTATAAACGCCATTAGCTTGTAAAGTAGGAAAGTAGAGAGGATATCGTTTTTCAAGTTTGCATGAGCCCATCTGGGTTTACTATTGAAGAAATAAGCCAAAGTAGTTTCATTTTATCATATGTACATCCTTATTTCTCTTTTCTTGATACATTAATTTTTTTCTAAGTAGAAGAATTACTATTGATTTTTGAGACTGAATCGCCAATTGAAGAGTAAGCATTTTATCATCTAGTCATCTATAATTACTTTTTTTCAGGTTATAGATGTTTCACAAGAGAAACAAACATAAATTTTACAATGTGTGGTCAAATTATGGTAAAGCACTCATTTCCTAATTAGATGACCTAATATGGAACTTTCACAATTAACACGTTTAGGATTTTACTCTCTGTATCGTTTATGGATTAGCTACATATGGAACTTTCTTTTTCTTTTCTTCTTCTTCTTCTTCTTCTTCTTTTTTTTTTTTTTTTGACTTTCATTATAGTTTTACTCATATGCATGCATCTGTTATGGGCCAAATTGTGTTCCCGTGCCAAATTCATATGTTGGAGTCCTAACCTCCAGTATCTCAGAATGTGACTGTATTTGGAAATACGGTTGTTGAAGAGATAATTCTGTTAAAATGAGGTCACATGGGTGGTCCCCAATCTAATATGACTGGTGTCCTTTTAAGAAGAGGAAATTTGGACACAGAACGTGTACAGAGGGAAGACCATGTGAAGACATTTAGAGAAGAGAGCCATCTATAAGCCAAGAAAAGAGGCCTCAGAAAAAATCAAGCCTGCTGATTCAAATTTTGAGCCTCCAGAATTATGAGAAAATAAAATTGCGTTGCTTAATCCATTTTGTTATGGCAGCCCTAGAAAACTAACACAGTATCTTTAGCAGTATTTGATTTGCTTTTGAATTTTGTATAAATGGATTCATATTCTTTTTTTTTTTTTTTTTTTTTTTTTTTTTTTTTTTTTTTTTTTTTTTTGAGACAGAGTCTCGCTTAGTCGCCCAGGCTGGAGTGCAGTGGCGCGATCTCGGCTCACTGCAAGCTCCGCCTCCCGGGTTCACGCCATTCTCCTGCCTCAGCCTCCCGAGTAGCTGGGACTACAGGCGCCCGCTGCTTCGCCCGGCTAATTTTTTGCATTTTTAGTAGAGACGGGGTTTCACCATGTTAGCCAGGATGGTCTCGATCTCCTGACCTCGTGATCCGCCCGCCTCGGCCTCCCAAAGTGCTGGGATTACAGGCGTGAGCCACCGCGCCCGGCCAATGGATTCATATTCTAAGAAATCGTCTGTACCTTGTTTTTTTCACTCAATGTCATGGTTTCTGAGATTCAACCAAGTTGATGTTTGAGCAGTAGTTCATTCTTTTACTGCTGTATAGTACTTATAACAACATGCTGTGCTTACATCAATTTACCTATTAATTATTTTTGTTTGTTTGTTTTTTGTCTTTTTTTTTTTTTTTTTTTTTTTGAGATGGAATCTAGCTCTGTCTCCCAGGCTGGAGTGCAATGGCGAGATCTCGGCTCACTGCAACCTCCACCTCCTGGGTTCAAGCAATTCTCCTGCCTCAGCCTCCTGAGTAGCAGGGATTAAAGGCATGCCGCCACGACCGACTAATTCTTGTGTTTTTAGTAGAGATGGGGTTTCACCATGTTGGTAAGGCTGGTCTGGAACTCCTGACCTCGTGATCCGCCTACCTCGGCCTCCCAAAGTGCTGGGATTACAGGTGTGAGCCACCATACCCGGCCAATTTATGTGGTTTTATTAGTCTGTTACTTTTCATTTTATTTGTTTGTTTGCTTGTTTGTTTTTTGAGGCAGAGTCTCACTCTGTCGCCCAGGCTGGAGTGCAGTGGCGCGATCTCGGCTCACTGCAAGCTCAGCCCCCCGGGTTCATGTCATTCTCCTGCCTCAGCCTCCTGAGTAGCTGGGACTACAGGAGCCTGCCACCACGCCCAGCTAATTTTCTTGTATTTTCAGTAAAGACGGGGTTTCACCGTGTTTGCCAGGATGGTCTCGATCTCCTGACCTCGTGATCTGCCCCGCTGCGGCCTCCCAAAGTGCTGGGATTACAGGCGTGAGTCACCGCGCCCAGCAGTTTTCATTTTATTTCTTATAAATGACGCTGCTGTAAATAATTTCATTTCTGTTTCCTGCTCATAAGATATATGTATCCTCACCTTTACCGGATAGGGCCAAATCACTTTTTAAATAGTTTGCAATTACGTGCCCACGAGCACTGTAAAAGCATTTCTGTTGTTTCAAATCCTCACCAAAATTTTCTGTTTCAGAGCTGTAATTTTTGCCAATCTGGAAGATTTGTAATGGTATCTCATTGGTTTTAATTGGCATTTTCCTGATTATTATGTGTGTGTGTGTGTGTGTGTGTGTTTTGTTTGTTGGTTTGTTTTGAGACTGAGTCTCGCTCTGTTGCCCTGGCTGGAATGCAATGGCACAATCTTGGCTCACTGCAACCTCCGTCTCCCAGGTACAAGCGATTCTCCTGTCTCAGCCTCCTGAGTAGCTGGGATTACAGGTGCCTGCCACCACGCCCAGCTAATTTTTGTATTTTTAATTGAGACAGGGTTTCACCATGTTGGTCAGGCTGGTCTTGAACTCCTGACCTCAGGTGATTCACCCTCCTCGGCCTCCCAAAGTGCTGGGATTACAGGCGTGAGCCACCGCACCCAGCCTTTCCTGATTATTGATAAGATTTTCTATTTTTTAATGGGTTGATTGGCCAGGATGGTGGCTGACACCTGTAATCCCAGAACTTTGGGAGGCTGATGCAGGAGAATCACTGGAGGCCAGGAGTTCAAGACCAGGTCAGGCAACATAGAGAGACCTTGTCTCTACAAAAAAAAAAAAAAAAAAATCAACCAGTCATGGTAACATGTGCCTGTGGTCCCCAGCTACTCAAGAGGCTGAGGCAGGAGGATTGCTTGAGCCAAGGAGGTCAACACTGCAGTGAGCGGACTGTGCCAGTGCACTCCAGCCTGAGTGAGAGAGTGAGACCCTGTCTCTAAAAAACAAAATTTTTACAACTTTTGTCATAAAGTCCTCTTTTGTTTTTTCCATCATGAAGTCTTGAAAATCTTTTGCTAGATTTATTTTAATGTACCTCACAGGTTTCAGCCTTGCAAATGGTGTCTGTATAGTTGCTTTTGCTTCTGTAAACAGTATGGCTTTTAAAAACAATATTGGCTATTTATTACTCTTATATCTGCTTTTAAACTTATAAGTTATATTTTATAACTATTAATTTCAGTAATTTGTTAGTAGATTCTTTTGGGTTTTCTGTGTAAGCAGGTATATCATTTTCAATTTAAACGTGTGGTTTTTGAGAACACTTGGACACAGGAAGGGGAACATCACACACCAGGGCCTGTTGTGCGGTGGGGGGATGGGGGAGGGATAGTATTAGGAGATATACCTAAAGTAAATGACGAGTTGATGGGTGCAGCACACCAACATGGCACATGTATGCATATGTAACAAACCTGCACATTGTGCACATGTACCCTAGAACTTAAAGTATAATTTTTTAAAAAGTGTGGTTTTTTTTCTTGTCCAATCTTAGTATCTTTAATTTCTTTTTCATATATTACTCTGCTGACTAGGATCTCTAACATAATACAAACTAGGAGTGGTGATAGTAGGCCGACTTATATCTTCTTTGTTTGTTTGGTTTTTTTTGAGACAGAGTCTCACTCTGTCACCCAGGCTGGAGTGCAGAGGCATGATATCTTGGCTCACTGCAACCTCAGCTGCTCGGGTTCAAGTTATTCTCCTGCCTCAGCCTCCCGAGTAGCTGGGACTACAGGTACCTGCCACCGTGCCTGGCTAATTTTTCTGTTTTTAGTAGAGACGGGGTTTCACCGTCTTGGCCAGGCTGATCACACCTGCCTCAGCCTCCCAAAGTGCTGGGATTACAGGCGTGAGCCACCACGCCCAGCCCCAATATCTTCTTGTTTTTAACAGGAATGCTCAGTATTTCACCATTATGAAGAGTATTTGCTGTAGATATTTTATAGTTCTCCTTTTGAAGGTTAAGGAAACTCACTTTCATTCTGAAGTGGATGAGAACTTTTATTGTACATATTAATTTTATCAAACACTTTTTCCAGACCTATTGGGTTGATCATTTGGTTTTTTCCTTCTTTAATCTAGAAATGTCACTAAATACACTAACACGTTTTTTGAATGTTCAACCAGTTTTACATTTCTTAGATAACCGTACCTTGGTCGTGATATATAGTGTAAAATTTAGCTTATCAATATTGTATTTATGATTCTTGTTTTGGTATGCATGAGGGTAACTGGCCTGGAATTTTCTTTTCTTGCATATTCCTTATCTTGCTTTGATGTAGAGGTTATTTTAAGTTTATAAAGGACTTATTTCTCCTTTTTTATTCTCTGGAAGAGTTTGTGTGAGATTGGAATTATTTGCTCATTGAAAATTTTAATATGTGTATCTTTACCTTATGCATAACCTTCAAAGTTAGGTGTAGAAGCAGAC
Organism: Theropithecus gelada; assembly: GCF_003255815.1. Classification (NCBI taxonomy): domain Eukaryota; kingdom Metazoa; phylum Chordata; class Mammalia; order Primates; family Cercopithecidae; genus Theropithecus; species Theropithecus gelada. The sequence goes on from NC_037669.1 coordinate 83,602,140, forward strand.
ATATGGGGACTGACATTTGCAAAGCTGAATAATAAATCAGGATTAAAATAATTGGTGTTAACAACTCAGTTTTCCTCCAGGATTCACAACTGTACCTAACAAGAGAAAAAGAGAAAGTGATTACTAATTGTGAGGATCTTCTGTAAGTTGAATGTTTCTTTGGTGAGCATTTATGCAGATAGGAAAGATAAAAATGAAAAGCTTTGAACTTCTGTTGAAAGAAAGTGAATCCTTATTTATGGCAGACAAATTGAAGCTGATTGCCACCTTTCTCCAGTCATGCATCTAGCTTCTCTCATTTGCCATCAGATAGCTCAGATTGATGTGCACTGTCAGTCCTTAGGATGTTGTGTTGCCATAGACACTTGCCCAATTCTCAAATCCTCTTTATTCCACTCATTTCCTTCACAAAAGGAGTGCTGATTGAGGTCAAACAAATTCATGCAAAAAAAAAAAAATGTGTACATAGAAGAAAAAACAGAATTAGAATCTGGTTGAGCTTCTTTCCTTCCTAAACCCCCACCTCCAGATTCTTTTCTTAGCTAATGAAAGGAGCAACTTGCTTAATGGCATATACATACATTTCTCTACTCTTTCTAAACTCATTCAATAATTCTTTAAATAAAACTAAGCCATAAAAGCAAAGCGTATATAAAAATTAATTGAGAAGTTTTCTGTCACAAATTTATTTCTTATATAATTGCATCATTCTTCATTTGTTTGTACTGAATGGCATTATTAATAATTTTACCTTGTATTAATGTTGCATTTCATAGATTACAATCAATGTTGTTGTATATTGCTTTTATGTGTTTCTAGTGACATAAATGAGTATCATTCCCATTTTACAAATGTGAATCACCTCAGAGTAGTCATTCATTCCCCAATGGGAATCAGATTTAGTTAAATTTATATTTAATACATCATGTACTTAATTAAAAGAGTATTAAAATTATTGAGAACTTGATTAGCATTATTTTATTGATAACTAGGACTTGCCTAGGAAAAGAAAAAAAAATAGACCCTTGGAAAACAAAAGCAGATTTATGCTATTTAAAATATTTCTTTTTTTCTCCTCTTGCCTGGAGAAGTAAAGTGAGAAAAACATCATGAAGCTGCTTGTCTTTGCCAATGTTGAGGTTGAATCTACCTTAATATTGCATTATTATTGGAAACTTTTGTAATATGTGGTGGCTCCATTTAGATACTGCTTGTTAGGAGCTGAACTGTGTTTCTTCAAAATTTATATATTGAAGCTGTAACCCTAACCTTGGCCGTTAGGTGGACCCTAACCTAACCTGACTGGCGTCCTTATAAGAAAAGGAAATTTGGACACGAGAAGAGAGAATTAAGATGAGCACAGAGGAGAAAGACCATGTGAAGACACAGCAAAAAGGTGCTCATCTGCAAGCCAAGAAGAGAGGCCTCAGGATAAACCGAATCTGCCGACAACTTGATACTGGACTTCTAGCCTCCAGACTACAAGAAAATTAATTTGTGTTGTTTAAACCACCCAGTCTTTAGCATTTGTTATGGCAGCCTTAGAAAAATACTACACCACTCAAACACATTGCATATGGGGAGAAGGAATGATCAGTTGTCAATGAGAAGCATTCTGAGGCCCCTTCAATTTCTTAAGTCCCAAATTAAGCCTTTCAAAAAGAAGTCTCCCCATAAACTAAAAAATAAAGATTGACATATAACTATAAATACTTGAAGAATCATTTCATGAATAGCGTCCTTTATTTTGGACAAATGGCTCCAAATGAGCTGCTCATTACCAAACCCTTGACTGAACCACATTATGCAGAAGCATGGCAAGGGTTCAGCATTATTTGCAAATTAACAATGAGTTATAAGCAGCTCTATATTCTTTTTCTGGCCCTTTCTGGGCCAGAAGGAATTATTTAATTTGGAATTCATTTTTCTAATCAAGTAAATGTTTAATAAAGTGGGTTTTCTGAAACAGCAAATTCACATAAAAATATATTTTAGGTGCTATGTTTCGTATTTTTAATAATTTATTGAGGTGAAATTCATATAACATAAAATTAAAGAGTTTAAAGGGAACAATTCAGTGGCATTAATTACAGTCACAATATTGTGCAACCATCACCTCTATCTGCTTATAAAACATTCCTGTCACTCCAAAGTAAGATTCCTTACCCATTAAACCTTGTGCGTCATTTTCTCGTGTCCCAAGGCAAGTTAACTTCGTTAACACACCAGGGTTAATAGTGTTGGATTTTTTGTCTTTTAAAGTAGATGACTTGGGATGCAGCTTCCAATTTTGGTTTAGTTGGAAGTCATAAGATAGGATGGTAGTGATATCCATGTCAGAGGTGTGGGAAGTATATTAGAATGTTGCCATTTACTATATCCCATAGCTGAGCTTTTATAAAAACTTAAAGAAGCAAAGTGAGATGGGAGGTTCTAATCCTGGCTCACGGTATTGAAATTTATACCAAATAACATTTTCCTGAGAGCTGCCTTTGTAGGTAGAAGTGTTGATTCCTTCGACAGATATTTGTCAAGGACTGCAGGCTGCAGGGGATTCAGTGGTGGACAAGTGAAGTTTGGAAATTGTGGTGGAACAGGTGACAGTCTGGTAGGGAGGACAGCCAATTAAACAAGCCATACTATGAAGTGTAATAAGAACCTAAACAGTGGAAATACACGTCAGGAACCCCCGACTCTACTAGAGAAACAAAAAGCATCTTGGCTCAAACCCCTATTTTTCAGGTGTGGAAACTGAATGCGGAGAAGGGAGGTGACTCACACTTTGTTAGTAACTAAGCCAGGAATAAAACTCTTGTTTCTCAATTCTGCTTTTTTTCTTTTCTTTCTTTTTTTTTTGAGTCAGAGCCTCACTCTGTTGCCCGGGCTGGAGTACAGTGTGGTGCCATCTCGGCTAATCACAACCTTGATCTCTTGGGCTCAATCGATCCTCCTGCCTCAGCCTCCCAAGTAGCTGGGACTACAAGCACATGCCACCACACCCAGCCAATTTTTCTGTAGAGATGAGGTCTTAGCATGTTGCCCAGGTTGGTCTCAAACTTCAGGCCTCAAGTGATCCTCCTGCCATGACCTCCCAAAGTGGTGGAATTATAGATGTGAGCCACCATGCCCGGCCTTCAATTCAGCATTTTAAAAACAGAATCTTTGCTATCCTTTCTTCCTAAATTAGTTTGAAAAATATGATCTTTGCTTTTAATTTCTTTTTTACTCACATAGAAGTTAGTTTGATTGTTCAAAAGCCTGAGAAGGGTGCTGCAATTGTGAAGGTCAATTACTATGCAGGCATTCCATGGCACAGTTAGTGCACTCCAGCCACTGTGGGTTTGTTCTGCAGACAGGATTCTCCTCATCTGATCCAGACCACAGGATCAAGTCTAGAGTTGTTGGATGTTATGATTTGGCTCTGTGCCCCCACCCGAGTCTCATCTCCAGTTGTAACCCCCAGGTGTCAAGGGAGGGACATGGTCGGGGGCGATTGGATCATGGAGGTGGTTTCCCTCATGCTGTTCTCATGATAGTAGTTAGTTCTCATGGGATCTGATAGTTTTATAAGGGTCTCTTCCCCCTTCTCTCTGTCTTCTCTCTTTCTTGCTGCCTTGTGAAGAAGGTACTTGCTGTTTCTTTGCCTTCCACCATGATTGTAAGTTTCCTGAGGCCTCGCCAGCCATGCGGACCTGTGAGTCAATGAAACCTCTTTCCTTTATAAATTACCCAGTCTGGGGTAGTATCTTTATAGCAGTGTGAAAATGGACTAATACACCTGACAATGCTCACATACTTCCAGCAGACCCTGGGCAACTTCAGCCCCATGGCCCTTTCTCCTCAGACCAACTTTAAACCTGGACTTCACTTATGAACTCAGCCTTTCTCTAAATCACAACTGCCTTTAAAGTCTAATACATTATGTTGCTTAACAGTTGGTTATGTGATGACATAAAGAAAACTATATTTTAGTTTTTATCATGCATTGGGTCCAGATCACATAGCAATTGGTGGTTCCTTGGATTTTTATTTCCTGTGACCTGAGTAAGGCAAGCAGAGACATGCTAGTTTGACAGGTCAGCTTGTGAGCAGCCACCAGCAGTCCAGGGCTTGAGGGATCCTGAAAGATCTTCCTTGGAGATCATTTGGAATGACACAATTTCAGGGTTTTAAGGAACCTTAAAATTATCACCTAGTTCAACCAAATACCCTTTTAACTGGTGAATGTCATTTACTGTTTATTTGTTGGATGGACATTTAGCCAGTCTGGTGTCCTTCCTTAATTGCTCCATTGAAACTGCTTTTGATAAGTTCACCAATGACTTTCGGGCCAAACGCTGGTCCCTTTGGTTCTCATTTTACTCAATATCTCTCAGGATTTTAACATTGTTAATTATTTTTCAAGCTCTTGGCTTCTGTGACATACTTTGTTTCCTGTTTTCCTCTTAGATCTTTGATCAATGGTTTTCAATTAGGGACAATTTTACCCACAGAAGACATTTGGGAGTATCTGGAGGCATTTTTGATTGTCCAACAGGGAGTAGAGTGCTTCTAGTGAACAGAGGCCAGGCATGTTGCTAAACAAATGCCAAGGACAACCCCCCGAGACAAAGGATTATGGAGGCCCAAATATCAATTGTGCTGAGATTGAGAAACCTTGATCTTTGATCACCCCTTCTCTTTTCTTCTTCAGGGAACCCCCATATTATAATTTTTTTAAATTTTGGAATTACCCAAGTTTCTTTAACCTTTCACCTTCCTCTCTTGATGCATTTTCTTTGGTGCACACCATCCATTTCCATGGCTTTGACTCCTACCTATACCCATGTCTTCAGCTTTGACATTCCTCTTTGACTCCAACCTATTAAACAACTACCAAGTAGATATTTCTGCTTTTATATCCTGCAGACACAGTGTATTAGGCCATTCTTGCACCACTATAAAGAAATACCAGAGACTGGGCAATTTATTAAAGAAAGAGATTTAATTGACTCATGGTTCTGCAGGTTATACAAGCATGGTACCAGCATCTACTCAGCTTCTGGGGAGGCCTCAGGGCTTTTACTCATGGCAGAAGGTGAAGCAGGAGCAGGCACTTCGCACGGTGAAAGCAGGAGCAAAGAGAGAGTGAGGGTGTGGGAGGTGCAACACAACCAGATCTTGTGAGAACTAACTCACGATTGCAAGGACAGCACCAAGCTACGAGGGATCTGCTCCCATGACCCAAACACCTCCCACCAGGTCCCACTTTCAACATTGGGGATTGGCAATTCAACATGAGATTTGGCAGGGACATACATTCAAACTATATCATTCTGTCCCTGGCCCCTCAAATCTCATGTCCTTATTACATTACAAAATACAATCATGGCTTCTCAACAGCCCCCCAAAATCTAACTTGTTCCAGCATCAATTCACTCAAAAGTCCCAAGTCCAAAGTCTCATTTGGAAATGGATTCCTTCTACCTATGAGCCTGCAAGTTCAAAATCCAACAGGGCAGTCATTAAATCTTAAATCTTAAAGCTCCAAAATAATCTTCTTTGACTACATATCCCACATTCAGAGTACACGGGTGCAAAGGTTGGGCTCCCCAGCCTTGAGCAGCTTCACCCCTGTGGCTTTGCATAGTTCAACCTCTGTGACTGCTATCACAGATTGTTGAGTGCCAGTGGCTTCTACAGGTGCAGGGTGCAAGCTGCCAGTGGATCTACTATTCTGGGATCTGGAGGATGGTGGTCCCTTTCCCACAGCTCCATTAAAAAGTGTCCCAGTGGGGACTCTGTATGGGGCATCCAACCCTACATTTCCCTCTGTTCTGCCCTAGTGGAGGTTCTCTGTGAGGATTCCATCCCTGGCTTTCTCATACATCATCTGAAATCTAGATAGAGGCTAGCCAGCCCCTTCACTATTGCCCTCTGTGCACCTGCAGGCTTAATGCTGTGTGGAAGCCACAAAGGCTTATGGCTTGCACCCTCTGAAGCAGGAGTCCAAATTGTATCTGGGGCCCTTTGAGCTCAGGCTGGAGCCAGAGTGGCCGGATGTGGGGAGCACTGTCCCAGGGACACAGGGAACACTGTCCCAAAGACTGCACAGGGCAGTGGGGCTGGGAACCTAGCCCATAAAACCATTCAGTCTTCCTAGGCCTAAGGGCCTGTGATGGGAGAGATGGCCTCAGAGATCTCCGAAATGCCTTCAAGGCCTTTTTTTCCATTGTCTTGGCTATTAGCACTTGGCTCATTTTTAGTTATGTAAATTTTTCTAGCAAATGGTTGCTGTACAGCCTGCTTGACTTTCTCTCCTGAAAAAGCTTTTTCTTTCTCTACCACATGGCCAGGCTGCAAATTTTCCAAATTTTATGTCCTGCTTTCCGTTTAAATATAAATTCCTACTTTAAGTCATTTATTTGCTATCAAATCTGAGCATTGGTTGTTAGAAGAAGTCATGCCACTTCTCAAATGCTTTGCTACTTACAAATGTCTTCTGCCAGATATCCAAAACCATTACTCTGAAGCTCAAACTTTCATAGAACCCCAGAGCATGAACGGAATGCAGCCAACTTCTTGGCTGAAGCATAAAATGGGTGACCTTTGCTCTAGCTCCCAATAAAATTCCTCATTTCCATTAGAGACCTCATAAGCCTGGACTTTATTGTCCATATCACTATCAGGATTTTAACCAGGCTATTAAAAATTCCAAACTTTCCCTTGTCTTCCTGTCTTCTTCTGAGTCATCTGGACTCTTCTAAATCTTCCCATTACCCAGTTGCTTTCACATTTTCAGTTATCTTTATAGCAATGCCCACTCCTCCGGTACCAATTTTCTGCATTAGGCCATTCTTGCATTGCTATAAAGGAATACCTGAGACTCGATAATTTATAAAGAAAAGAGATATACTTGGCTTATGTTTCTGCAGGCTGTACAAGCGTGGCACTATCATCTGCTCGGCTTCTGGGGAGGCCTCAGAGAGCTTTTACTCATTGTGAAGACAAAGCAGGAGCCAGAACAGGCACATCACATGGCGAAAGCAGGAGCAGAGAGAGTGGGGAGGAGGTGACGCACACTTAAACAACCAGATCTTGTGTGAATTCACTCACTATTGTGAGGACAGCACCAAGCCATGAGGGTTCCACCCCTATGACCCAAACATCTCCCACCAGGCCCACCTTCAACATTGGGAATTACAATTCAACATGAGATTTGGCGGGGATATATATTCAAACTATGTCACACAGCAAACCTAGCAGTGCACCAAACAAACTGGTTATCTTCCCCTCAAGTCTGCTGTTACTCCTTTTCCTCTGTCTAGGATTTCTTTTCTTAACAGCTCCCAAATCTCCAGGGTTGGTTCTCAGGGCTCTCACCTCAGGTGTACAATTTATGTGTGTCTCTTGGAGACTTAAGGACTCTCAAACTATTGCCCAGGATGCTGCCTGCTCCAGAATTTGCTGCTCCTGTCAGATCTAGAGACCTGGCACCATCTCCTAATAAAACCTGTGCAGTTGAAAAGACACCCAAGTGGCCACATATATCTGTTTTTTATGATCTCTCATTCATGCTGTTGCTGGCAAAACCAGCACTTGGAATGTTATCTGTAGTTGGAAGAGATGTGACTTGGGCTGATCTGCCTGCCCTGGTGGCTTTTGTTGCTGCTGTTGCTGCAGCCAAACCCAACGTAGGCCTTAATGGCCCCTGAAGGAGGTACACATCTTCACTCCAAGTTACACTTAAAGAACAGGGCTCTTGGGCCGGGCGCGGTGGCTCAAGCCTGTAATCCCAGCACTTTGGGAGGCTGAGGCGGGCGGATCACGAGGTCAGGAGATCAAGACCATCCTGGCTAACACGGTGAAACCCCGTCTCTAATAAAAAATACAAAAAACTAGCCGGGCGAGGTGGCGGGCGCCTGTAGTCCCAGCTACTCGGGAGGCTGAGGCAGGAGAATGGCGTAAACCCGGGAGGCGGAGCTTGCAGTGAGATCTGGCCACTGCACTCCAGCCTGGGCGGCAGAGCGAGACTTCGTCTCAAAAGAAAAAAAAAAAAAAAAAAAAAGAACTGGGCTCTTTGCTGGACTGGTGGGCCTGTGTGTTACAGCTCATTAGTTTTTTGCATACTGTCAGTTCCTGTGGGCTGATGTTTACCACTAAGAAGCAGAGATGCATGAGGCATGTACTGATTTAGCTGCCTACCGGGCCTATTTTAAAGGTTTCCATCCAATTGACTTCTGGTACAGAGGTCAGTACTCATGGTCCTTCCCAACCACACAATATTCCCTCTTGGGAGCCTCCTCATCCCTTCTTCCCATCTCTATAACCTTGATCACAGCCCTCCCTGGGCTGGGCCAGGTCACAAAAAGTGGACTGAACTTGGATCCTGGAGAAAAGGATGACTTGGACTTGGTTTAAAATGTTCTTTTCCTCATTATAACACTGAATCAGCAAGTACTCAGTGCAAAGGACATACATGCAGAGCCCATTGAGAGGACACAGCTTCCAAATGGCCTCTGCATTCCATAGAAGTTCCTCTTAAAGCAGAGATCCTAGCATTTTTCATGGAGTAAGGAAACTGGGGTAGAAAGAACCCTAATCCCCAAGCTCATCAATGGGCTCAGAGTGGGGCCATGTCAGGTCTGAAACACCTGCTCTCATCACATAAGAAAATGTCTTCTGTATTTGTTACTTCCATGTTCTATTTTTTTAAGTTGTGCCATTGGGTTTAAAGTAGGTCTTACCATGCTCTATCTTAACCTTAAGCCACCAGATAATTTTCAATAACTTTTAACTTCAAAGTAATCAGAACCTTAGTTTCAGCATGAACAAGATTTTTTGGTTGCGAGTAACAAAAACAACCGATTCTGGTCAATCCAAATAAAACACAAAAACAAACTCAAAACAAGGATTTAAAGGAAAGATATGAGGTAGCTCAAAGAATAAGAATCTACACAGGTCCTGAAATCTAGGAATCAGAAACTAAGAACGCTGTTGGAATGATTATGTTGTAACCTTTTTCTGTCCTTGTGTTTTATAGTTAATACTTCAGATTCCTAGGAGAAAACATCTGATTGGTCTTGCTTATTGCACGTGTTCATCTCTGGACTAGGTAGGGCTATGATTGACAGTCCACCAAAACTGCTCTAAGTGGTTTCTGTATATTCAAAGGAAAGTCAGGGTGCTTTTACCTAACAGAGCAAGAATTCTCAGCAGGTAAAACCAGCAGATGTCCATTTGTTCCCTGTCTTAATCAGTTTGGGCTGCTATAACAAAGTACCATAGACTGGTGGCTTATAAACAACAGAAATGTATGTCTCACAGTTCTGGAGACTGGAAGTTTGAGATCAGGATGCCAGCATAGTTGAGTTCTGCTGAGGGCCCTCTTCTGGGTTGTAAACTTCCCATTTCTCATGAAATGGCAGATAAAGAGCTAGCTAGCTTTCTGGTTTCTTCTTATAAGGGCATTCACTAATCCCATTTATGAAAATTTCACCCTCATGGCCCAATTACCTCCCAAAGGCTCTACCTCCAAATACCATCACATTGCATGTTAGGATTTCAACATATGAATTTTGGAGGAAGACAAACTTTCTGTCCATAACAGTCTTCTTCCCAGGAGGCTGCGCAGGCTGAGGATTTTGGTACAATTCCTTCCTCCATAGTTTTTTGCTCTGAAGGCCAGTGTGTTAGGAGAAGGGTGGCTGGAATCCATCTGCCTTTAGGATTGGAGACCTGGGTTTAGTGAGGTTTTCTTGTTCCATCATATTCTTGAAGATTAGACTACATTTTATAAATCAGTCTTTTATTTATTTGTAGCCCTGAAATGTAAAACCAATATTTTAAAATGTATTTTCAGGTTTATATTATCCTTCAAAGCTGCAGGCAAGATTTTTTCCAGATCAAAGCACTGAAATGCCAGGAAGGAAATCACCTAAGCCCAGTCATGTCCAGAGAAAATGTTATGTGCATTGAAATTGATAGAGAAAGCACTGGAGCAGTGCAATCTTAAATCAAATGCAAAAGTAAAAGGAAAATGCTAAATACAGAAAGTAGAATCTAGTAATTATAATTCCATAGTCTCCTGATCAGTTATTTGCTTATTTATTGACTCCTTAAATATTTATCAAGTGCCTCCTCCTGCACCAGGCATTATGTTGGGTGCTGAGGATGGATACAATCCCTGACCATACAGAGTATATCCTGTAGTGGGGATCACATTCTAGTGTTATGTTCATTTATAATAAAACCTATAGCTTAAATATTCAAATATTTTAAATACCCAAGTCACAAAACTATGCCAAAGTCCACTGAGGAGCTCAAAGGAAAAATTCACACTTCACATGTGGGAATAAATACTCAGTATTTACTTCTCTAACTCCTTCCCACCCTTTAACACATGCTCCCATTTCCCCTAATCTTGTTTCTTTCTCTTTAAAAAAATTAGAGAAATTAAGTAAGGTAAAATTTTCCAAAAATTTAAGTATGTGTCTGCAACACTCAATTTAGAGTAACTAAATCTTTCAAGGAATTACAGTGGAGTTCTCCATGAAATAATGTGGCTTTTCCCAATACTTGAAAAATCATATTTGTGCTTAGGATTTTTTTCCTTTAGATTTATCAGGTTGGTTGTTAAATACACCATGTGGTTAAAAAAAGAGGTATGAGGAAGCGTTTGGAGCTGTCTGGAGCAGCAGCTACAGCAAGACACTGGAAGTTTCTGGGCCTCTCCCGTTAGGCCATGGCTGAGCTTCCAGCAGGAGGCTACTGCCCAGGGATGCATGCATGAGTGAAGATGGTTAAACCGAGCACTCAGTGAGGACAGAGATACCCTCTGCCACAGTCATTGCTGGCATCCTCAGCATCAAGCACTGTGACTGGCAGAGGGCTTGCACTCAGTAAGCTTTTATTACATGAATGAATAAAAATAAAAAAGGTCCTTTGAACAAGAGAAGAGAAAATTTGATCTCCCTGGATTTATAATCAGATGATTTTAAAAAATTTTTACTTTAATTCTGGGATACATGTGCTGAATGTGCAGGTTTGTTACACAGGTATGCGTGTGCCTATGGTGGTTTGCTGCATCTATCAACCTGTCATATAGGTTTTTTTTTTTTTTTTTTTTTGAGACGGAGTCTCACTCTGTCGCCCAGGCTGGAGTGCAGTGGCCGGATCTCAGCTCACTGCAAGCTCCGCCTCCTGGGTTCACGCCATTCTCCTGCCTCAGCCTCCCCAGTAGCTGGGACTACAGGCGCCCGCCACCTCGCCCGGCTAATTTTTTGTATTTTTTAGTAGAAACGGGGTTTCACCGTGTTAGCCAGCATGGTCTCGATCTCCTGACCTCGTGATCCGCCCGTCTCGGCCTCCCAAAGTGCTGGGATTACAGGCTTGAGCCACCGCGCCCGGCCTCAACCTGTCATATAGGTTTTAAGCCCCACATGCATTAGGTGTTTGTCCTAATGCTCTCCCTCCCCTTACCCTCCACCGACAGGCCCCTGGTGTGTGATGTTCCCCTCCATGTATCCATGTGTTCTCATTGTTCAACTCCCATTTATGAGAGAGAACATGTGGTGTTTGGTTTTTTGTTCCTGTTTAGTTTGCTGAGGATGATGGTTTCCAGCTTCATCCATGTCCCCGCAAAGGACATGAACTCATTCTTTTTTATGGTTGCATAGTATTCCATGCTGTATATTGCCACACTTTCTTTATCCAGTCTATCATTGATGGACATTTGGGTTGGTTCCGAGTCTTTGCTATTGTAAATAGTGCTGCAATAAACATACGTGTGCATGTGTCTTTATAGTAAAATGATTTATAATCCTTTGGTATATACCCAGTAATGGGATTCGTGGGTCAAATGGCATTTCTGGTTCTAGATCCTTGAGGAATCGCCACACTGTCTTCCACAATGGTTGAACTAATTTACACTCCCACCAACAGTGTAAAAGCGTTCTTATTTCTCCACATCCTCACCAGCCGTCTGTTGTTTCCAGACTTTTTAATGATCCCCATTCTAACTGGCATGAGATGGTATCTCATAGTGGTTTTGATTTGCACTTCTCTAATAACCAGTGATGATGATCTTTTTTTCATATGTTTCTTGGCTGCCTAAACGTCTTCTTTTGAGAAGTGTCTGTTCATATACTATGAACAGAAGTGTCTGTTCAAAAAGTACCCACTTTTTGATGTTATTTTTCTTGTAAATTTGTTTAAGTTCCTTGTAGATAAGCAGTTGATTTTTTTTCTTTTTTGAGATGGGGAGTCTCACTCTATCACCCAGGCTGGAGTGCAATGGCGTGATCTTGGCTCACTGCAAACTCTGCCTCCTGGGTTCAAGCAATTCTCCTGCCTCAGCCTCCTGAGTAGCTGGGATTACAGGCATCTGCCACCATGCCCAGCTAATTTTTGTGTTTTTAGTAGAGACGGGATTTCACCATGTTGGTCAGGCTGGTCTCGAACTCCTGACCTTGTGATCCGCCCGTCTCGGCCTCCCAAAGTGCTGGAATTACAGGCATGAGCCACCATGCCCGGCCGATAATCAGATGATTTTTAACAGCTCCTTTGAGTAATTGGTTGATTCTGAGCTGCATTTAATATACTAAAGACCCAAAGCCCAATAAAAGCAGGCAAAGAATTTGGGTGTTTAGAGACCTCTGTTTTTTTTGAGATGTAACCCTAGGTGACTCTTTGGTTATATTTAAAGTAAACTTTAATGCCTATTTAGCCAGCTCTCTGATTTAACTGCACATTCTTCTTGATTATAAGTTAAATTTTGACTTCATAAGATAATTTGAATTCCAGCTGTGTATATTTGGAAGTTATTATTTTGGGACATTTTACTAATTAAGAAAGGTTTCTGTACCTGGTAGGCATAAGGGAGGTTTTCCTATATAGGTGATGGTAATTGAATTTCATCTCACTTGCCAATTTTAATGGATTGGTTTGTGTGGGGTGCCAGATTGAGAAGGATTCTGAGGCCAAGCCTGAGCTCTGTAGAGAAGGTTACCATGCATGATAGATGATCAAGGTCTTCTTGGCTGACAGAGGCAGGAGGCTAGAACATGTCCTTCATAATTTCTATCCCTGCTCCACAAACTATCATACAAGATCAGCAGTGCCTCTTCTGTGACCAGAGACTGAATGCAACCAAGATCTGCAAACCAGGGGAGTGATTAGTAGACACATCAACATAACCCCATCCTGAGGGAGTCATTTGTTGTTAGCTTGATGACAAATAGCCTGAAATGAAATTATTGAGGGAATCTGATTCCTTATTAGAAAGACGAAGACGTAAATCAACACAAAATTGTAAAGTCTAAGAAGTCACTGGGGAGTGTTCTGGAGAAGGAGTCTTCTGGAAAGAAAGTTAATAAGCCTAGTAGAGTAAAAAAATAGCTTGGGGATTGGTACCAGATAAATACAATTGTCATCAGCTATGTGCCTTTGGATAACTCAGCCTTTCTTCCTGGGACTGCTTTCTCCTCTCTAAATATGGATACTAATACTTGCTCTGCAGACGGTAACAAGTATATATAAAAAGGGCCTGGCACAGAGAACAACTCCAGCGATAGCCATTTTCCCAAAGAAGTGTAAATTGCCGGATATCTTTGGACATTATCCTTTAGATTTGTTTCTTAACAAGTTTATATTTTAAACATGCTTTGGGGAACCTTTCTATTTAGAAGATCCATGAGTGTCAGCTATTGCTGGCTTTATGAATATTTAAAGAAAGCAATATAACTCCCTGGCAATAGTTGGCACTGGCAATTCCATGTAAGAGATAATCTAGAGTTAAGCTAAATTACCGGTGACTTTTGAATCTACTCATATGTGTCCTCTGACGATCCAAGCTGTCTGTTGATGCTTCCACTGCCCAGTTCAAATAAACTTTATCCCCTCTTCAGCTGCCATAGTACCACAGCATATAGATCAGAAGAAATTACATCAAAAGCACAGATACATACTCAGAAAAGGGACAAACTCTGGGCTCAGGGAAAGATGGTGTTGTCAGCACCCTTTCACATGACTCTTGTAATTTCAGTTGCTCTTAGAAACAGATTTCTTTACGTGGAAGTTGCTTTTTAAATCCAATTTATACTTAGACTTATCTACAGAGTTATCTCCAAAGGAGTTCTAGCAAGGAGAACTATGCAAACATTGTTTATTGGATGGAACTGTTTTTCTAGATCACTTTAGAATTTCAAATATGGAAATTCAGGTAGGAAAAGATCATTATGAAAATGGTATGTCTCCAAAGAGATTTTATCTTTATTTACTTGGATGTAGGAAAGCAGTCTACATATCTGCTTCTGTTTCCACATGGGAGAGAAAGTTGGAAAGCAGGTGAAACGTTTATCATTTGCCTATGGCTTTAAAATGTAAAAAATTTCCAGTTAGGCCTACGGAGGTAAAACCTGCTTTATAAAAAATCCATTAGGATACAGGAATATCTAAAATGTAGAATAGGACATTTGTGTGTTGAATTATTCAGACAACCTGGAAAAATTTACCATGGAGAAAGTAAAAAGAAAACATACAGGTGCACACACACACACTGCTGATTGGTAAGAGAAATGGTGTGCATGCACATCTGGGAAAAGAAAGTTACACAGAAATGTGAGATTTTTAAATTTCAAGAGTCATTTTATAGCACTTTCAGGCTTGGGAGGCAGTAGAGTTCCGTGGTTATGACGTTGGACTCTGTAGGCTGACAGATCTGGCTGCAAGTCTTAGCAACCTAGGAATATGGGTTTTGTTTTCTCATTCTTCCCCCACTCCAAGCTCTCTGATAGTTCTTTCTTTTCTTCTTTTTTTGTTTCTTTTCCTTTCTTTCTGTCCTTCCTTCCTTCCTTCTTTCCTTCCTTCCTTCCTTCCTTTCTTTCTTTCTTTTTCTTTCTTTCCTTTCTCTTTCCTTCTTTCTTTCTTTCTTTTTCTTTCTCTCTCTCTTTCCTTCCCTCCTCCCTCCCTCCCTTCCCGCCCTCCCTTCCTTCTTTCCTTCCTCCCTCTCTTTTCCTTCCTTCCTTTCTCTCTCTTTTCCTCCCTTCCTTCTTTCTTTCCTTCCTTCTTTCCTTCCCTCCCTCCCTCTTTCCTTCTTTTCCTTTCTTTTGCTCTCCTCTCCTCTCTTCTCTTCTTTTCTTTTCTTCTCTTCTCTTCTCTTTCCAGGGTACCTCTGTCACCCAGGCAGGAGTGCAGTGGCACCATCTCAGCTCACTGCAGCCTCAACCTCTCAGGCTCAGGCTGTGATCCTCCCACCTCAGCTTCCCTAGTAGCTGGGACTACAGGTGGGTGCCACCATATCTGGCTAATTTTTTTGTATTTTTTGTAGAGATGGGAATTTTACCATGTTGGCCAGGCTGGTCTCGAGTTCTACATATTCTCAGACACCCACAGTTCATATTTAGTTTTTATGAACGAAATTAGCAACACTGTCAAATAATATTTCATATGGTCTGTTTGCATAGCGAAACCTTTTTTCTTCTTGAGACTCAGTAGGAGACTGGCATTTGCCCCTTGTATTTGGTCACTTTTGTCTATGTTCAAGCCTATTTAGGTGAATTAATTTTCATATGTCCATATCAGAGTCTAAACTAAAAGACAGATGTTACAGTGGGGGAAAACTATTTCCTCTAGCTAAGCTGCAAAGGATTATGTAATCAAGAGGCATCAAGGAGCTCTGGAACCAATGGCTTAATATTCTTGATATATGGTGCTGATTGTACAACTCTATACATTTGCTAAAAATAATTGGATGGCACACTTACACGGTTGACTTTTATGGTATGTAAAATCTACCTCAATAAAACTGTAAAGAAAACAAAAGCATTGATATATTTAAAAAAAAAAAACCTACAAAACAATTTGGAAAAAAAGCAACAATTCAGTTGTGAAATGTGAAAGACATCTAAGTAGGAAGTAGATGGCCAATAAACATAAAAACAAGTTCAATGTCACCAGCAATTAGGAAACTGCACTCTGAAACAGCAATAAGAGCACTCGTCATCTATCATTTGGCAGATTTTTAATGTCTGAATTCAAACTGTATAAATTATTTGAATAGGTAGTACATTTAAAGGGTTCAAAGATAAAGATGAAAATAGGTATGAAAAATGTATGTGGAAAGTTCCCTTTCCACCTCTTTCTGCCAGATCTGTTATGCCTTTTCCCTCAATGCAATCCGTTATCAATATCTTGTGTAATTTCCCTGATGCTGTCTTTAATGTACATACAGTAAAATACATATATTTACTACCACCACTTTATACACTAGCGGCTAGGCACTGTATCAATTGCTCTGCATCCTGCTTTGTTCCTCTACCTTCAAGAGCTTCCCCAAGGGATATATACAGTGAGTCTTTGCTATTTTGTTAATAGATGCATAGAACTTCATTGTGCAGATATACCACAATCTATCTAAATGTTTCCTTATTGGTGAAATATTTTTTCAGTATTTTTCCATTAACACTGCAGTGTACATTCATGACTTCACATAAGTGTGAATATGTCTGTGGAGCAGTTTTTGGATGTAGTTTTGGTAAATGTGGAAAAACGTTTAAAGGTTGATTGCATACAGCATCAGTGAGGGTTTAGATAAATGAGGAGCCCACGGTTTTTTTGCAGGGGAGCACAATCTTACTGTATAACAACACCAGAAATGTATATACCCTTTGATCCAAAAATTATATTTCTAGAAATCTCCCCCACAAAAATCCTTATATATGAACACAAAGTTATATGTTCCAGGATTGTTCGAAATAGCAAAACATTGGAATCAACCTAAATATATAGCAATCTTAGTAGTAAACAAATTATGGTACATTTATACTACAAAATATTCTGAAGAAGTAAAAAGAAAGAGGTAGATCTTTATAAACTGACATGGAAGAGCAACTTTCTGAAATTTGTTAATGTGAAAATCATGTTGCCTGTGTGTTGTGGTTCCTCATAAGATAGATGGATAGGTAGATAGCGATCTAGATATCTATCTAGATATCTCATAAATCTTTTTCACTCTTCTTCCTTCCCTTCTTCCCTTTCTCCCCTTTCCTCCCATCCTTCCTTTCTACAAACGCATAGGAAAAGAACTGGGGACATATATATGTATTCACACACACACACACATATAAGGTATTATTCTATGTGACTATATTTGTATATTCCATTTTCATATTGCTATAAAGTATACCTGAGACTGAGCAATTTACAAAGGAAAGAGGTTTAATTGACTCACAGTTCCACATGGTTGGGGAGGCCTCAAGAAACTTAAAATCATGGTGGAAGGAGAAGGGGAAACAAGGCACGTCTTACATGGTGGCAGGAGACAGAGTGTGCAGGGGAAACTGCCACTTTTAAACCATCAGATCTCATGAGACTCCCTCACTATCATGAAACTCCCTCACTATTATGGGGAAAACCACCCCCATGATCCAGTCACCTCCCACCAGGTCCCTCCCTTGACATGTCAGGATTACAGTTCTAGATGAAATTTAGGGTGGGGACACAGAGCCAAATCATATCTATATATATACACACACACACACATATATACACACACTGTTAGTGAATGTGTGTGTATACATATAAACACACACACTAATATTATACTAATGTTAGTATATATCTAATGGTAATATACCAATGTTAGTATATACATGTTAGTGTGTATATATAATGTATATATAGTATATATGTATTATATATTATATTAATTATATAGCACATATAACATATAATATATGTATATATGTATTATATACATATATAATGTATAATATAATGTGTATATATACACATTATATTATACATGTATATACACACATTATACTATGCATACATATACACATTATACTTATACACATAACTATATGTATATAACTATATGTATGTAAGTATAATACGTATATGTATATATAGTATAATGTGTATATATACACAATACACACACACACACACACACTAACATTTAGCAGTAGTTCCCTAAGGAGAGAGAAAAAGGATTGAAATAGAATGAAAGGGGAATTTCTACTTTTTATTGCTTTTTTTTTGTATTGTTGAATGTTTTTACAATGAGCACATATTCACATATAACTCTGTCATTTAACAAATGATATTTTGAAATACCAAGAAAAATTCTAGTATAAGTTATCAACTGCCCCCTAAGACTTTCTTTTTCTTTCTTCCCCCACTCTGTTTTTTGTTAATCATGAGAATTTTCAAGTATCTATAAAGTACAGAAAATAATATTACAGACAACCATGTACCCATCATCCAAATTTAACAGATGTTAACATTTTGCCAAATTTGTTTCAGATTCTTTTCTAACTAAAAGACAGAAAATGTTACTGATAATAGTTAAAGGTTTGTGCCCTACACTCTCGAGGTGGTGATTTTCTTGGAGTTGTGTATTATTTATAATTTTTTGGATCAGAAAATAAGGTGCCCTTAGATGATTTAAAAGAAAAAAGTCTTAAGTGCAGTTTTCCACGTTTTGTAGAAAACTTCCTGTAAGTGGGATTAGAAATTGCATCTTTCTTTTTCCTTTGAACCACTTGGAGGGTTTGCCATTTCCTGTTCATTCTCCCCTTCTGGCCCCTCATTTCACTCCCATCTCCCTGAATGAGCATCTCCCCGAATGAGCATCTCCCCTGGGCTCTTGACCTCTTCTCTCTGTTCCATTTTGGCAGCCACTGCCAGACTATCTTCCTAAAGCAAGGTTTCTCAACTTTGTTACTACCGTCATTTTGTGTGGATAATTCTTTGTTGTGGGGGCTGTTCTGTGCATTGTACAGTGTTTAGCAGCATCCCTGGCCTCTAACCACTAGATGCCACTAGATGCCTTCCCGAGTTGTGACAACCATAAACGTCTCCAGCTATTGCCACATGTGCCCCTGGGGAGCAAAATTGCCTGTGGTTAAGAATTACTGTCCTAAACTGTGACTTTTGATATTACTTCCATGCTCCTAAAAGTCCCATGGTTCTCTACTGCCCATCACATCATGTTCAAACTCTCCTCACACCTGTCACTGCCCCACGTGATTTCAAGTCACCTCTGCTCCCATCTCCTCCTGGTTTCGTGCTTCCTCCCATCAATCAGTCACTACCTCCCTGCTCTCCTAGTCCTCTTGTATTAGGCTAAATCTCACCATTGGGCTTTCGTGCATGCTTTCCTGCATCTTACGGTGTCATATCTGTTACTTTCTGCCTGTCCAACTGTTGCTTGCCTTTCAAGGTCAAGCGTAACTCCCATTGCTTCATATAATGTTTCCTGATTTCTTTGGCCCTTAATTGTGTCCTCTTGATTTGGAAGCAGTAAGCTCTGGTGGGTCAGTGAATGGACCTCAGGATCAGATGAATGTGGGTACAGCCCTGACACTCCTACATGAGAGCTGTGTGACATAGGCAACTAGTTTAGTCTCTCTGTGCTTTGTCTCCTCAATGGCATAATGGGGACAGCCATCCCTACCTTACAGGGTGGTTGAGAGGATTAAATTACATTTTGTAGGCCCCACTTAGCTCCTGAGTATATAAACTACTTCACATGTGTTTGTCTTAACTGGGCAAATGGAATAAAATTTGTTTGTTTGTTTGCGACAGGGACTCTGTCACCTAGGCTGGAGGGCAGTGGTGGAGTCATAGCTCACTGCAGTCTCAATTCCTGGGTTCAAGCAATCCTCCCACTTCAGCCTGCCAAAGAGCTGCAATTACAGGCATGAGCTGCTGCGCCTAGCCAGAATGAAGTTCTTTGAAAAAGGAGATTGTATGTTAAACTTCTCTGTCGTCTCTTGTGACAGATGCTTTGTAGATATACAGTAGGTATCACTGACTGCATGGGGAAAATGCAGCAGTACATATGTACCAATTACTATACTGCTTCTGTACGTACTCACAACTTTGGGGGTCCTTGATCTTTCATTCCTTCCAAATGAGTTTCAGAAGGATTAGGCTTATCACCTTGATTTTTAAAAAAATTATCATTGGTGTATAATAGGTGTATATATTTATGGGGCACATGTAATGTTGTGATACAGGCATACAATGTATAACAATAAAATCAGGGTAATTGGGGTATCCACCATCTCAAGCGTTTATCATTTCTTTGTGTTAGGAACATTCCATTTTCAGCCTTTTAGTTGTTTTGAAATATACAATAAATTATTATTGACTATAGTCACCTGTTATACTACCAAATTCTAGATATTATTTATTCTATCTAACTATATTTTTGTACCCATTAACCATCCCCACTTTATCCTCTACCCTTCCCAGCATCTGGTAACCATCATTCTACTCTCTATTTCCATGAGATTCATTGTTTTAATTTTAACAATACATATCACCACGGGCTAAGTGAGGTCCCACATATGAGAACATGCACAATTTGTCTTTCTGTGCATGGCTTATTTCACTTAACGTAACGTCCTCCAGTTCCATCCATGCTGTTGCAAATGAAAGGATTTTCTTTTTTTAATGGTTGAATAATATTCCATTGTGGATATGTGCCACATTTACTTTATCCATTCATCCGCTGACAGACATTTAGATTCCAAATCTTGGCTACTGTGAATAGTGCTGCCATAAACATGGAAGTGCAGATATTTCTTCGATATACTGATTTTCTTTCTTTTGATATATCCCTAGCAGTGAGATTGCTGGATCATATGGTAGCTCTATTTTTAGTTTTTTGAGGAACTTCCATACTGTTCTCCACAGTAGCTGTACTAATTTACATTCCCACCAACAGTGTATGAGGGTTCCCTTTTCTCCACATCCCTGCCAGCATTTGTTATTGCCTGTCTTTTGAACAAAAGCCATTTTAACTGGGATGAGATGATATCTCATTGCAGTTTTGATTTGCATTCCTCTGATGGTTAATGATGTTAAACATTTTTTCATACACTTCTTGTCCATTTCTATGTCTTCTTTTGAGAAATGTCTATTCAGATTTTTTGGCTTTTTTTTTTTTTTTTTTGATGGAGTCTCGCTCTGTTGCCTAGGCCGGGGTGCAGTGGTGCAATCTCAGCTCACTGCAGCCTCTGCCTCCCGGGTTCACGCCATTCTTCTGCCTCAGCCTCCCGAGTAGCTGGGACTACAGGCGCCCGCCATCACGCCTGGCTAATCTTTTTACATTTTTAGTAGAGACGGGGTTTCACCATGTTAGCTTGGATGGTCTCGATCTCTTGACCTTGTGATCCTCCCGCCTCGGCCTCCCAAAGTGTTGGGATTACAGGAGTGAGCCACCACGCCTAGCCTGCCCTTTTAATATTATTTATTTATTTAGAGACAGAATCTCGCACTGTCACCTGGGCTGGAGTGCAATGGCATGATCTGGGCTCACTACAACCTCCGCCTTCTGGGTTCAAGCAATTCTCCTGCCTCAGCCTCCCGAATAGCTGGGATACAGGTGCACACCCTCACATCCTGCTAATTTTTTGTATTTTTAATAGAAACGGGGTTTCACCATGTTGGCCAGACAGGTCTCGAACTCCTGACCTGTGATCCGCCTGCCATGGCCTCCCAAAATGTTGGGATTACAGGGGTGAGCCACCATGCCTGACATATTTATTCATTTTTGAGACAGAGTCATGCTTTGTTGCCCAGACTGGAGTGCAGGGATATGATCATGGCTCACTGCAACCCCAACCTCTCGTACTCAAGAGATCCTCCCACCTCAGCCTCCCTAGTACCCGGGACCACAGGTGCACACCATTATACCTGGCTAGTGTTTGTATTTTTGTAGAGACAGGCTTTTGCCATGTTGCCCAGGGTAGTCTTGAACTCCTGGGCTCAAGGAATCCACCTACCTTGGCCTCCATAAGTGCTGAGATTATAGGCTTGAACCACTGCACGCAGGCCCTTTTGCCCTTTTAAAAATAGAATTATTTGATCTTTTTCTATAGAGTTGTTTGAGCTCTTTGTATATTCTGGTTCTCAATCCCTTGTCAGATGAGTAGTTTGCAAATATTTTCTCCGATTCTGTGGCTTGCCTCTTCACATTGTTGATTGTTTCCTTTGCTGTGGCTTGCCTCTTTGCATTGTTGATTGTTTCCTTTGCTGTAAGGAAGCTTTTTTAGCTTGATATGATCCCACTTGTCTATTTTTGCTTTGGTTGCCTGGGCTTTTGAGGTATTATTCAAGAAATCTTTGCCCAGAACAATGTCCTGGAGAGTTTACTCAATGTTTTCTTTTAGGAGTTTCATAGCGTCAGTCTTATATTTAAGTCTTTAATCCATTTTAATTGAGTTGTGTATATGGCAAGAGATAGAGGTCTAGTTTCATTGTCTCTTGTACAATGTTTAGCAGCATCCCTGGCCTCTAACCACTAGATGCCAGTAGATGCCTTCCACATTTGTGACAACCATACATGTTACCAACTATTGCCACATGTGCCCCTGGGGAGCAAAATTGCCTGTGGTTAAAAATTACTGTCCTAAATATCCACTTTTTCCATCATCATTTGTTGAAGAGACTATCGTTTTCCCAGTGTATGTTCTTGGCACCTTTGTAAAAAATGAGTTCACCATAGATGTGTGGATTTATTCCTGGGTTCTCTATTCTGTTCCATTGTTCTATGTGTTTGTTTTTATGTCAGTACCATACTGCTTTGATTACTGTACCTCTGTAGTATAATTTGAAGTCAGGTAATTTGATTCCTCCAGTTTTGTTCTTTTTGCTCAGGATGGCTTTGGCTATTCTGGGTCTTTTGTGATTCCATATAAACTTTAATAATCTTTTTCTATTTCTGTGAAGACTACCATCAGGATTTTGACAGGGATTGCATTAAATTTGTACACTGCTTTAGATAGTATGAACATTTTAACAATATTGATTCTTCCAGCCCATGAACATGGAATATCTTTCCATTTTTATGTGTCTTATTTCATTTTTTATCAATGTTTTATAATTTTCATAATAGAGATTTTTTATTTGTTTGGTTAAGTTTATTCCTAGGCATTTTATTTTATTTGTAGCTATTATAAATGGAATTACTTCCCTGGCTTCTTTTACAGATTGTTCACTATTAGCATATAGAAATGCTACTGATTATTGTATGGTGATTTTGTATCCTGTAATTTTACAGAATGTATTCACCAGAGCTAACAGTTTTTTTGGTGGAGTCTTTAGATTTTTCTAAATATAAGATCATATTGTCTGCAAAGAAGGATAATTTAACTTCTTCTCTTCCAATTTGGGTGCCCTTTACTTCTTACTCTTGTCTAATTGTCCTAGCTAGGAGTTCCAGTACTATGTTGAATAACGGTGGTAGAAGTGGGCATCCTTGTCTTGTTCCCTATCTTAGAGGAAAACCTTTCAGTTTTTCCTCATCCAGCATGATATTAGCCATGGGTCTGTCAGATATGACTTTTATAATGTAGAGGTATGTTGTTCTGTACCCCATTTTGTGAGAGGTTTTATCATAAAGTTTTATCATAAATGTTGAATTTTATTGAATGCTTTTTCAGTGTCAATTTAAATAATCATATAATTTTTGTCCTTCATTCCATTGATACGATGTATTACATTGATTGATTCGTGTATATTGAATCATCCTTGCATCCCCGGGATGAATCCCATTTAGTCATGATTAATGATTTTTTTTAGTGTGTTATTAAATTTGGTTTACTAGTCTTGTGCTGAGGATTTTTGCATCTATGTTCATCAGAGATACTGGCCTGTAGTTTTTTTTTTTTTTCCACTGTGTCTCTGTCTGGTTTCAGTATAAGGATAATACTGAACTTGTAGAATGAGTTTGGAAGTATTTCCTGTTTCTTGATTTTTTGAAATAGTTTGAATAGGGTTAGTTTTAGTTCTTCTTTAAATGTTTGGTAGGGGCAGGGTGTGGTGGCTCATGCCTGTAATCCCAGCACTTTGGGAGGCTGAGGGAGGTGGATCATCTGAGGTCAGGAGTTTGAGATCAGACTGGCTAACATGGTGAAACCCCGTCTCTTTCAAAAATACAAAAATTAGCTGGGAGTGGGAGTGGTCGTGGGCGCCTGAAATCCCAGATACTCAGGAGGCTGAGCAGGAAAATCGCTTGAATCTGGGAGGTAGAGGTTGCAGTGAGCCGAGATTGCACCACTGCACTCCAGCCTGGGTGACAGAGCAAGACTCTGTTTCAAAAAAAAAAAAAAGAAAGAAATTTAAAAAAAAACTAGGTGGAATATAAGAGTGAAGCCAATGGGTCCTGGGTTTTTCTTTGTTGGTAAACTTTTTATTATGACTTTACTCTCATTACTTGTTATTGGTCTATTCAGGTTTTGGATTTCTTCAAGGTTCAATGTTGGTAAGTTGTATGTGTCTAGGAATTTGTCCACTTCTAGGTTTACCAATTTATTGTCATGTCATTGCTTATAGTAGTCTCTAACGATCTTGTGAATTTCTGCAGTGTCACTTGTAATGTTTCTTTTTTCATCTCTGATTTTATTTATTTGGATCCTCTTTTTTTCTTAGTCTGGCTAAGGTTTTGTCAATTTTGTTTATCTTTTATCTTTCACAAAATCAACTTTTTGTTTCATTGATCTTTTAATTTTTTTTTGTTTTAATTTCATTGACTTCTGCTCTGATCTTTATTATTTCTTTTCTTCTTGGAATTTTGATTTTGGCTTGCTCTTGCTTTTCTAGTTCTTTAAGAGGTATCATTGGGTTGTTTATTTGATGATTTTCTGCTTCTTTGATGTTGGTGCTTATTGCTATAAACTTTCCTCTTAGTACTGCTCTTGCTATATCCTATAGATTTTGGTATGTTATGTTCCCATTTTCATTTGTTTCAAGAAATTTTAAAATTTCCTTATTGACCCACTGGTCATTCAGGAACACATTTTTTTAACTTCTGTGTGGTTGTATGGTTTCCAAAACCCCTCTTGTTATTGATTCATAGTTTTATTCCATTGTGGTCAGAGAAGACGCTTAATACAATTTCAATTTTTTTTTTTTTTGAAACGGAGTCTCGCTGTCGCCCAGGCTGGAGTGGCGCAGTCTTGGCTCACTGCAAGCTCCGCCTCCTGGGTTCACGCCATTCTCCTGCCTCAGCCTCCCAAGTAGCTGGGACTACAGGCGCCCGCCACCACGCCCGGCTAATTTTGTGTATTTGTAGTGGAGACGGGGTTTCACTGTGTTAGCCAGGATGGTCTCCGATATCCTGACCTCATGATCCGCCCACCTCGGCCTGCCAAAGTGCTGGGATTACAGGCGTGAGCCACTGCGCCGGCGTAATTTCAATTTTTTAAGACTTGTTTTGTGGCCTAATTTGTGGTTTACCCTTGAGAATAATCCATGGGCTGAGGAGAAGAATGTGTACTTTGGCCAGGTGCTGTGGCTCACACCTCTAATCCCAACACTTTAGGAGACTGAGGCAGGTGGATTGCTTGAGTCCAGGAGTTTGAGACTAACCTGGGCAACACAGTGAGACCCCATCTCTTTTACAAAAAACACAAAAATTAGCCACGCATGGTGAGGCATACCTATATTCCCTGCTACTGAGTCCTCCCTTTAGGGGGCCGGGCATGGTGGCTCACACCTATAATCCCAACACTTTGGGAGGCTGAGGCTGGTGGATCATTTGAGGCCAGGAGTTCGAGACCAGCCAGGCCAACATGGTGAAACCTCATTTCTACTAAAAATACAAAAATTAGCCAGACATGGTGGTACACGCCTGTAGTCTCAGCTACTCAGTAGGCTGAGGCATAAGAATCACTTGAACCTGGGAGATAGAGGTTGCAGTGAGCCAGACAGTGCCGCTGCATTCCAGCCTGGGCGACAGAGCCAGACCCTGTCCAGAAAAAAAAAAAAAAAAAAAAAAAAAAAGGCTTACATGAGCCCAGAAAATTTAGGCTGCAGTGAGCTGTGATTGTGTCACTGCATTCCAGCCTAGGTGATAGAGTGAGATCCTGTCTCAAAAAACAAACAAACAGAAAAAAGAATGTGTATTCTGCAGCTGTTGGATGAAATGTTTGTAAATATCTGTCAGATCCACTTAGTTTATGGTGCAGATAAAGTCCAATGTTTCTTTGTTGATATTCTGTCTGGTTGATCTGTCCAGTGCTGAAAGTGGGGTGTTGAGGTCTCCAGCTATTATTATGTTAGGGTCTATTTCTCTCTTAACTCAAATAGTATTTGCTTTATATATCTAGGTGCTCAGAGCTGGGTGCATATATATTTAGAATTGTTACATTCTTTTGCTGAATTGTCCCCTTTGTCACCTTGATTATTTTAAAAATAAATGTACTGTGCCAATTGGTTGTTGCCTTGTTTAAATGAAATAATGAATTGCCCAAGGATTGGTGAGGATGATTCATTTCGTGATGCTCTTGGAAATACAGATAGACATTATGGCACTCAAAATCTTCAATTCTATGGCTTCTCTTTGGGATTATCCTCTGTTAAAGTGCTGAGTGTTACTAGTGTTTTGAATTTCTTCTTCATAGACTCATAGTTAAGAATACATATTGAGAATTCAGACCATGATTGTAATTTCAGCTCTTCTGCATACTAAAAATCTGACTTCAAGAAAATTTTTAAAAACCCCTCTAAGCCTCCATTTCATTATGTTTAAATTGAGGAAACGATAGCCCTTCCTTTATGGGACTGCTATGGGATAATATATGTACAGTCTTAGCACGGTTCTTGGCACATGCCAAATGTTCTGTAAATGCTACCTATGTACCATTATTTTTTCTCTTTACAAATATTCATCAGGCATCAACTATGCTCCAGGCAATGAACAAAACAGAAATGGCCCTGCCCTCAGAGAGCTTACGTCCAGTTTTTATTATTTTGAGGGTGGTAGGTGGTTTTAAGTAGAGGGCACATTTGACTCTGCAGACATAAAAGTC
This sequence comes from Theropithecus gelada, assembly GCF_003255815.1. Lineage (NCBI taxonomy): Eukaryota > Metazoa > Chordata > Mammalia > Primates > Cercopithecidae > Theropithecus > Theropithecus gelada. The sequence continues at coordinate 83,628,947 of NC_037669.1, forward strand.
CTTTTAGAAAAATGACTGTAAGAACTGATCTAAAAATTCAAATAAGAATTATTAGAAAGAGACTTGATAAATAACAACATTATTCTACAGTCATTTTCAATACTTGGAAATAAACCTGATATGGATGTAAAGTCTTAACCTTCCAGAAAGCCTCTTATGTCAAATATCATTTTTATTGTTGTGCAAATGAATATAGTTGACAGTGACATATGAGAGAATCAGTGTATAGAATCACAGAGCCAGAGCCAACCATTTAAATTAACCCACACCCTGCCCTGTGTGCTTTCTGTGTAATGGACTGAATGTTTATGTCTCCCCTACCCTCCAAATTTATATGTTGAAAGCTAACCCCCAATGTCATGGTATTAGGGAACTTTGCGAGGCAATTATGGTGGGGCCTTTGGGAGGTAATTATGTCATAAGGTAGAACCCCCATGAATGGCATTAGTGTCCTTATAAGAGGCCCTGAAGAGGCCTTTCCTTCCACCATGTGAAGACACAGTGAGAAGGTGGCATCTGTGAAAATGCAGGTCCTCATCAGACACTAAATCTGCTGGTGCCTTGATCTTGGACTTCTCAGCCTGTAGAATTGTGAGAAATAAATCTCTGTTGTTCATAAGCCACCCTGTTTGTGGTATTTTCTTATAGCAGCCTGAAAGGACTAAGACATCACCCTCCTCTGCTGCTCACATTATATCCCAGGCATGGGAGATTTTTCCATGGCCATGTGTGTATATTTTGTTTTCTTTTTAGACTTAGAAACTTGTTTATAAAAGCATGATGATAAAGTAGCATGAATGTGACGCTCTTTGCTTCCTGGCCCCTAAAACATGCATTTTTGTATATGTTTCTTTAATTTAATTATAAAACAGAACACGTAGTGAAAAAATGAATGACAGATCCTTCACTCTCTGGGGGCTAAAAGAATCCTATAGAGCAGAGGAGCTGCTCCCTGGGGTCTTCTCTGCCTTTTCTGGGTCTCTATTTTGTGGTAAAGGTAACTTCTGGTGACACGACAACTGTAAAGCCTGGGACTTCCTGACTTGGCATTTCACGAAAGATTAACTGATAAATTCCTCTTCTAGGAATTGATCTTAAAAAAATAATGATAGAGGCTGGGCGCGGTGGCTCACGCCCGTAATCCCAGCACTATGGGAGGCCAAGGCGGGTGGATCACGAGGTCAAGAGATCGAGACCATCCTGGCTAACATGGTGAAACCCCAACTCTACTAAAAATACAAAAAAATTAGCCAGGCGTGGTGGTGGGCACCTGTAGTCCCAGCTACTCAGGAGGCTGAGGCAGGAGAATGGTGTGAACCCAGGAGGTGGAGCTTGCAGTGAGCCGAGATCACAGCACTGCACTGGAGCCTGGATGACAGAGTAAGACTCCGTCTCAAAAAAAAAAAAAAAAGATAGAGATGCAACATGATCTAGTTATAAAGATGTTCATTGCAGTATTGTTTATAATAAAAATAGAGACTCCCTAAGTACCTAAGAACACAGATTAGTTAAGAAAACAGTGGTAAATCCATATGTTAAAAAAATATAATTTACATGAAAAGATGTTCAAGATGTGATGAAATAAAAAAGTAGGCTGCTGCCAGGCACAGTGGCTCACGCCTGTAATCCCAGCACTTTAGGAGTCCAAGGCGGGGGCAGATTATGAGGTCAGGAGTTTGAGACCAGCCTGACCAATATGATGAAATCTCATCTCTACTAAAAAATACAAAAATTAACCAGGCATGGTGGCACATGCCTGTAGTCCCAGCTACTTGGGAGGCTGAGGCAGGAGAATCGCTGGAACCCAGAAGGTGGAGGTTGCAATGAGCTGAGGTTGCATGTGCCACTGCACTCCAGCCCGGGCGACAGAGCAAGACTTAGTCTCAAAAAAAAAAAAAAAAAAAAAGTAGACTGCAAAACAGTAGGCACAGTAGGATCCTAGCTTGTTAAAAAGGACATATGTCTGTGTTAGCTTGCACACATAACAACTGACTAGAAGGTATATACAGTGGGTCCCTGTGGGTGATGAGATTACAAGTAACTTGGATTTTCTTCTTTTTGGTTCTCTATATGCTCTGCAAATAACTAGTGGCAGCTTTCACTGGTACCTGTTAAGTGCTGATTATGTCTCCCCAAATTCACATGCTGAAGTTCAGGATATGACTATTTGGAGATAAGAATTTTAAAGAGGTAATTGAGTTAAAATAAGGTCATATGGGTGGACCTAATTTGATATGACTGGTGTCCTTATGAAAGAGGGAAACTTGGACACAGACATATATAAAGGGAAGACCATGTGAAGACATAGAGAGAAGATGGCCATCTGCAAGCCAATAAGAGAGACCTTAGAAGAAATCAACTCTGCTGACACGTTGATCTTAAACTTCTAGCCTCTGAAGCTGTGAGAAAATAAATTTTTGTTGTTTAAGTCATCTAGTCTCTAGTATTTTGTTACAGTTACCCTAGCAAGCTATTGTAGTACCCAAACCCCAACAATCTTTATGCCTTCCTCCTCTCTAATGGAACTCCAGCTTGGTTTAGGTATCCACCTTCCTCCACGAGAAACGGGCTGAATCCCTATCGCCCATGCCAATGGCGGTAGGCCCCTTCCCTTGACAGATGTTGACTTATACATGCACATGTGACTCAGTTATGGGTAATCAGAAGTGAAAAATCTTGAGAGTTTCTAAGTTTTCCTAGAGCATTAGACACATCCTAAGGCATAGTCCCTTGTTTGGTTTATATTTTTGCTGGATATTGTCATATCTGCCTAAGGGTGGCAGCACCTCGAGATCATGAGAGAAGCTGGCCTGATCTCATGATCAGAGGGTCACTTTGCCTTGTGAAGGACAGAAAAGCAGAAAAATAAAAAGAATCTGGATTGATGATGTCTTTGTATCCCCAAATAAATCACCCCCATGGAGTCAAACACCTGAAGAATTGTTTCATGAGATAATACAGTTTATTTTTAAGCCAGTTTAAGTTTGTTTTTTCCTTGCTTGGAGCCCAAAGCATCCGAATGGGTACAATTGAAACCCAAAACAAAATGCAAACGAGTGCAAAATACGTTCTAGAAACCCTCAGATACCTTTAGGCCTCTACCTAAAAGCATGGACTCCACATCTAACAAACTGCTCCAGCAAGAAATGGCCTTCTTTGGCTAAAGCATAGGTGCTAGTTTAAAAACTCGTTCTGTTCAGAATATTGACAACCGTGGAATACACATTTGAATGCCCCCCACTCAGGTTCCCATGTTGCTGAGTTCTACTCAGTGAATACAAGTGCCCAAGGTCCATGTTGCATAACAACTTCAGAGATTATTTAATTGGAGCCGCTACTTCATCTCAGCCATTTAACATTTGAATGCCTGTGGAATATGCAACCCAGGACCCTGTCCTGTTGCGAAGCTGTGGGACTACTAAGCATATGGAATTAAGACCTGCCTGCAAACAGATTATATTCAAGGTAGGATAAGACAGACGTGTGAGGGAATCCCAAGACAAAGCAAGACCATGTATAGGTAAGTAGGATAGGCAGAGGGGTAGACACAGGATTAGCTTCCACTGGGGATGGGAGGAAAGGACCAGAAAGTCAGGATTGTTCCCTAGTTCTACATTTTTTTTTTTTTTTTTTTTTTGAGATGGAGTTTCACTCTGTCACCCAGGCTGGAGTGCAGTGGCACAATCTCGGGTCACTGCAACCTCCACCTCCTGGGTTCCAGCAACTCTCCTGCCTCAGTCCCCCGAGTAGCTGGGACTACAGGCACGTGCCACCACGCCTGGCTAACTTTTTTTTGAGACAGAGTTTTGCTCTTGTTGCCCAGGCTGGAGTGCAGTGGCAAGATCTTGGCTCACTGCAACCTCCGCCTCCCTCCACCTCTCCTGCCTCACTCAGCAGCCTCCTGAGTAGCTGGGGATTACAGGCATGCGCCACCATGCCCGGCTAATTTTTGTGTTTTCAGTAGAGACAGTGTTTCACCATGTTGGCCAGGCTGGTCTCAAACTCATGACCTCAAATGATCCAACCACCTCGGCTTCCCAAAGTGCTGGGATTACAGGCGTGAGCCACTGTGCCCGGCTGCTGGTCCCACATTTTTTGTAAACCATTTGCTGTGTTTAGGCTTTTACTTCATTCAGGTTCCTTTGCTAATTTCATCCCCATGGAGAAGTCTTTGTTATCTAGAGTGTCCCACACATCATTCCCCAATTCCCTGCTCTCCACTCACACTGCTTTTAATTTTCTTCATAGTACTTTTGCCAACACCACATGTATCTCTCTAGGAGAGATTGTCTGTCAGTTTTTATCTCTCTTAATTTAGCTCCCCTGTACAAATCAACCAAAGCTGTGAACTCTGGGAGACTTTGGAAGTTAACTGATTTTCACTCTCTTGCTGGAAACAGATCTTAAAAAACTTGCTTATACATGGACATAGAGACATATATGCTAAAGTGTTCATTACAATATTGTTTGCAATAGAGAAAACTAGAAAACAACTCAAGTGTCCATTAATAAGCTAGTTATTACATAATTTATGATACATCCATACTATGTTTCTTAGTTAAAGAAACATAGTTGCATAAGTTATGATACATAATCCCTGTTACAGTTCAGGCTACTATAACAAAAGTACCATAGCCTGGGTGGCTTAAACCACAGACACTTACTTCACACAGTTCTGGAGGCTGGGAAGTCCTAGATCAAGGTGCCAGCAGATTTGGTAGCTGGGGAACCCCATTTCATGGTTCATATATTGCTGTCTTCTTGCTTAAAGAAGGGCAAGAGCTCTGGGGTCTCTGTATTTTTTGGGGCGGGAGTCTCTTTTACAAGAGTATGAAACCCATTAGGAGGATTTACATGACCTAATCACGTCGCAAAGGTCCCATTTCCTGAAACCATCCCATTGAGGTTTAGGATTTCAACAGGAATTCTCAGCGTACACAAATATGCAGCCCAGAACACTATGGAATACTATGTACTAGCTAATGTGTAATTAACAGTAATAAAATAAGAGTATGACCAGCCTCAGCAACATTGTAAGACCTGGTCTCTAAAAAAAAAAAAAAAAATTACCTTGGCAGGGTGCTCACCTGCAGTCCTAGCTGTTTGGGAGGCTGAGGTGGGATGATTACTTGAGGCAAGGAGTTTGAGTTTCAGTGAGCCATGATCATGCCACTGCACTCCTGCTTGGTTGACAGAGTGAGACCCTGTCTCTTAAAAGAAAAAAAGTAGCTAAATTTACTAAATGCTTACTTATATTTTATCATTTCTTTTCCCTTCCACCACTGTAAGACGTGTACTTTTTTAAATCCCTAGTTCACAAATGAATAACTGAGGCACACAGAGTTTAAGGGATTTGGTCAAGATCAGATAATTAGGAAGTGGCGAAATCAGGATCATGACTAGTCTGAGGCTAGCACACACAGCCAGCCACTTCTCCATAATGTCTTACAAGAATATGTAAGAGACATGTATATGGAGATTTTAAAAAATCTCCTAGGAATTTTATTAACTAAAAATAAAAGCAAATGGGCCTAGAATGAGTCCATTCACAAAACAAAAGGTGTTGGTAAGTAAATATATGTATGTCTTGTGTATTATCAGTGCTAACTTCCGAGGTGGGAAGTAGGAGAGGAAGGATAATGGGAACTTGCACATTTACTCTGTATTTTTAAGATGCTTGGATGTTTTATAACAATGTTTTCATGTGTCACCTGAATAAAGGCACCCCTTATTTTAGTGCACTTCACTTTATTTAGCTTCGTGGATACTGTGTCCTTTACAAATGGAAAGTTTGTGGCAACCCTGCCTTGAGCAAGTCTGTTGGTGTCATTTTTCCAACAGCACGTGCTCAATTCATGTCTCTGAGTCACATTTTGGTCGTTCTTACAATATTTCAAGCTTTTTAATTATGATTTTATCTGTTATGGTGATCTGTAATTAGTGATTTTTGATGTCACTATTGTAATTGTTTTGGGGCATCATGAACTAGTCCCATATAAGATGGCAAACTTAATTGGTAAATTAAGTTTGACTGAGTCTTCTCACATCTGTCCATCTTCTCTAGCTTCCCTATTCCCTGAAACACAACAATATTGAAATTAGATCAACTAATAACCCTATGGCGGCATCTTAGTGTTGAGGTGAAAGGAAGGGTCACACATCTCTTTCTTCAAATCAGAAACTATTTCTAGCTTTAATGTCTAGATTAAATTTAGTGAGACAGGCATATTGAAAGCCAACACAGGCCGAAAGTTAGGCCTCTTGCACCAAAGAGTTAGCCAAGTTGTGAATGCAAAGGAAAAGTTCTTGAAGGAAATTAATAGTGTTACTCCAGTGAACATATGAATAAGAAAGTGAACAGCCTTATCACTGATATGGAGAGAGTTTGAGTGGTCTGGATAGAAGATCAAACCAGCCACAACATTCCCTTAAACCAAAACCTAATCCAGGGCAAGGCCCCAATTCTCTTCAGTTCTATGAAAACTGAGAGAGGTAAGGAAGTTGTAGAAGAAAAATCTGACACCAACGGAGGTTGACTAATGAGGTTTAAGAAAAGAAGCTGCTTCTATAACATGAAAGTACAAGGTGAAACAGCAAGTGATGGAGAAGCTGCAGCAAGTTTTCTAGAAGATCTAGCTAAGATCATTTATGAAGGTGGCTATACTAAACAACAGATTTTCAATGTAAACAAAACAGACTTCAATTGGAGGAAGATGTCACCTAGAATTTCCATAGCTAGAGGAGAGAAGTCAATGCCTGGCTTCAGAGCTTCAAAGGACAGGCTGACTCGCTTGTTAGGGGCTAAGTCAGCTGGTGACTTTGAAGCCAATGCTTATTTACCATTCTGAAAACCCTACAGTCCTTAAGAATTATGCTAAATCTACTCTGCCTGTGCTCTACAAATGGAAAACCAAAGCCTAGTTGAAGGCGTATCTGTTTATAGCATGGTTTACTGAATATTTTAAGCCCACTCTTGAGACCTGTTGCTCAGAAAAAAATATTCCTTTCAAAATATTACCACTCATTCACAAAGCCTCTGGTTACCCATGAGCTGTGATGGAGATGTGAGGCAGCACTCCTTTCTCGGGGGCACTAGCTGCAGAGGGTCTGTTCCTGCAGACCCCTGATTTGGTGGTGGATGAATAAGCGTAGACTGACACACAGATATTCTGCTTTGCCAGTCCAGCTGAGGGTCCGAGGCCACTCACAGACTCCAAGAAGAGTCCTGTAAAGAATGGCAGGCACTGCCCTGAACAGTTCGTGCTCCAGGCATTTATTTAGTATAGAATTAACAACGGAAGCTTTGAGTCAACACACTTGTGGATAATTTGCATGGTTAAGAGAGTAGTTCTATGAATGATTAAAGCTCAGGTACTGTGGTCTAAAGTAAATACCATTACGGGATAATTTTCCTGGTCAACGTCCCCCGCCCCGGACCATCTGGCTCAAAGGTTAGTTAATGGAGGTAGGGTAGACAGACTTAACAGAGGAAACCTCTATTGTCCCTAGTATTTACCCTATGACCTAATGCTCTAAGGTAAGAACAGGCTGCCTTTAGCCTGTTCAATTATTACATGCTATGTAACCTTTCAGCCTTCCAGAAAGCTTTGTGACTGTTCCCTGTAACTTTCCCTAATATTTCCCTTTAATATTTCTGCCACCATCCTGAGTGAATCCCAACAGAGATGTACAAAAGGATTAATGTTTTCCAGCCTGCTAATACAACATCCATTCTGCAGCCCATGGATCCAGGGGTAATTTTGAGTTTCAAACCTTATTATTTGTAGAAATCCATTCCATAAGGCTATAGCTGCCATAGATAATGATTTCTCTGATGGATTTAGGCAAAATAAATGGAAAATCTTCTGGAAAGGATTCTAGATGTCATTAAGAACATCTGTGATTCATGGAAGGAGGCCAAAGTAGCAACATGAACAGGAATTCGAAAGAAGTTGACTTCAGCCCTCATGAATGACATTAAGGGGTTTAAGACTTCCATGGAGGAAGTTATGGCAGACGTGGTGGAATTAGCAAGAGAACTAGAATTAGATGTGGAGCCTGAAGGTCTGACTGAATTGTCACAATCTTACGATAAAACTTGAATGGTTTAGGAGTTGCTTCTTATGGATGAGCAAAAAAAGTTGTTTCTTGAGATGGAATCTACTCCTGGTAAAGATGCTGTGAACATTGTTGCGTGACAACAAAGGATTTAGAATATCATATAAACTTATTTGGTAAGGCAGCAGCAGGGTTGGAGGGGATTAGCTTTAATTTTGAAGGAAGTTTACTGTAGATAAAATGCTATCATACGGCATCACATGCTACAGATAAATCTTTCATGAAAGGAAAAATCAATCAACGCAACAAAGTTCATTGTTGCCTTATTTTAAGAAACTTCCACAGCCACTCCAACTTTCAGCAACCTCCACCCTGATCTGTCGGCCAGCAAAGATACTATCTTCACCAGCAAAGATACTATCTTCACCAGCAAAGATATTATGACTTGCTAAAGGCTCAGATGATCATTAGTAATTTTTAGCAATAAAATATTTTAAATTAAGGTATGTACTTTTTTTCAGAGACAGGGTCTCACTCTGTTGCCCAGGAAGGAATGCAGTGGCATGATCATGGCTCACTGCAGCCTCAATCTCCCAGGCTCAAGTGATCCCCCTACCTCAGCCTCCTGAGTAGCTGGGACTACAGGTGCACAGCACCATGTCCAGCTAATTTTTAAACTTTTTTTTTTAAATGAGTTCTCACTATGTTGCCCAGACTAGTGTCAAACTCCTGGGCTCAAGCGATCCTCACACACTTGCCTCCCAAAGTGCTGGAATTACAGGTGTGAGCCACTTTGCCAGGTCAGTACATTGTTTTTTGACATAATGTTATTGCACTCTTAATAGACTACAATATAGTGCAAATATAACTTTTATATGCACTGCAAAACCAGAACTTTTGTGTGGCTCACTTTATTCTGATACTAGCTTCACTGTAGTGGTCTGGAACCCAACCTGCAGTATCTCCGAGGTCCACCTGAAATTTTAAAAACAGTTGTGCAATAACGAAAGCAACCACTAGAGGGCTCAACAAAGCTGCTTACCATGCCCTCTAGAGGTGGTGCCAAGAGAGCTGTCCAGGTGCTGAAGTGTGTAGAAAGGTTGCTCACTGGAGTGACACTAGGGAATCTAGAATGTGTCTTGGAGATTCCACTGTAGAGCTCTGTGGCTGGAAATCAGTTGGCGTTAGGTGTAAGGCAAGAGTACAGAACTGCTCTGGATTCTTTAGTCCTTTCTATTATTCCAACATGAATCAAACCTAGCATGTTAGGGAAGGGTAAGCGAGTAATAGTATTTTCATATGCTTCTCACCCAAGAAAAGAAAAGACTTTGCAGTCATGAATCCTGGTAACGGTGGAAGCCTAGTCAAGGCGAAAGCTTCAGGTAGCAATAGAGACTAAGAATTTTTACCTAGTTCTCTAATGGTTGCTAAAGGATGTGGTCTAGGAAGAGAAGATTTTTGTTTGTTTGTTTGTTTTTAACTTTTTTTGAGATACAAGGTCTCACTCTGTCACCCAGGTTGGAGTCCAGTAGCACAATCATAGTTCACTGCAGCCTCCAACTCCTAGGCTCAAGTGATCCTCCTGCCTCAGCCTCCTGAGTGGCTAAGACTACAGGCATGCATCACCATACTCAGCTAATTTTTAAAATTTTCTTTTTTATAGAAATGAGGTCTCACTGTGTTTCCCAGGCTGGTCTCCAACTACTGGCCTCAAGTGATCCTCCTTCCTCAGCCTCCCAAAGTGCTGGGATTACAGGCATGATCCACTGCACCTGGCCTGAGAATTTTTTTTTGTTTGTTTTAAAGATTTATTGCCTGAATTAACTTAAAAAAACCTAAATTTTAAAGTCTGTTGTCACATAGTTTGTAAACAATAGCCAGGCCCTTCATCCCTTCATCTTACTATTTTATAAGAGATTATACATTCAAATGTAAAAATAAGAAATCTGTAAAAATGAAAACTATCTGCATTGCCCAAATTTGCTGAAGGATTGGGCAAATAAGTATGGATGTATATTACTCCTGAGGGTTTTAATTGTTGCAACATTTTAGAGGGCAATTTGGCAGAATCTATCAAAATATCAATGGGTATTCTTGTATTTTTTTTTTTTTAAATACAGAGCCTCACTTTGTCACCTAGGCTGGAGTGCAGTGGTGCAATCACAGCTGACTGCAGGTGGTGCCATCACAGCTCACTGCAGCCTTGACCTCCCGGGCTCAAGCAATCCTCCCATCTCAGCTTCCCGAGCAGCTGGGACTACAGGCATGTGCCACCACACCTGGCTAATTTTTTTTTTTTTTTTTTTTTTTTAAGATATGGGGTCTTGTTGCCCAGGCTGGTCTCAAACTCCTGGGCTCAAGTGATCCTCTCACCTCTGTCTCCCAAAGTGCTGAGATTACAGGAGTGAGCCACCGTGTCTGTCCTGGGTATTCTTTTTGACCCCGCAAATCCATGTTAGAAATTTAACTTAAAGTAATATAAATAAATAGGAAGCATCTTTTTATTGCAATCATGCAGAAATTATACCACTGATGTGGTAAAAAATTGGAACCAATGTAAATGTTATCAGTAGGAGATACGTTAAGTTATGGTTCAGCAATTACTATGCAGTCATTAAAAGCATTGATTTATATGAATAGGCAAGGAAACATATCCACAATACTTTGTTGGATTAAAAAATAGAGGGCAGAGAATGGTATGCATAGTATAATCTATTGAGGCAGACACATTTGTAGATGTATGCACAGAAGAATCTAGAAGGCCATACGCTAAAGTATTAACAGTAGATTTTATTTAGAGACCGATCTACCAAGGGAAAGGTGAGGGCCTTTTCACCGTTTGGTACACATTTGTACCATACAATAAGCATGTACTATTTACACTTTTAAAGAGATAAAAAGGAACTGTGTAAACCAAAATATTGAGGCAGGGAATATTACTATTCCCTGTGTTTGTATCCTTTTAAATTTTTATTCCTTTCAGTTTTAAATTTAACACCACTAGATAATTTGTTTCTTTTTTTTATCCTTCTGGTTGTCAGCAAAGGACTTTATTAGAATACTTTTTAAAAGTGAGACGAGGCCAGGCACAGTGGCTCATGCTTGTAATCCCAGCACTTTGGGCGGCCGAGGTGGGCAGATCACCTGAGGTCAAGAGTTCGAGACCAGCCTGAACAACATGGTGAAACCCTATCTCTACTAAAAATACAAAAATTAGCCAGGTGTGGTGGCGCATGTTTGTAATCCCAGCTATGTGGGAGACTGAGTCAGGATAATCGCTTGAACCTGGGAGGCAGAGGTTGCAGTGAGCTGAGATCATGCCATTGCACTCCAACCTTGGCAACAAGAGAGAAACTCCCTCTCAAAAAAAAAAAAAGTTAGATGGATATTACCCCCAAAATTTTTCATTAAGAATCAAATCACGAAAGTCTCCTGGCAGCTTAACTGATCAGTTCGCATATCAATTCTGCAAAAGTTATCATAACAGACAGCTATGGATGTATAAACCACTAACAAAGGTTTTAGGTACTGGTCTATTGAATCCAAGGATCTGAGAATACATAGCTTAGGTCTGTATTAACTTGTAAGAGTCATCTTTAAATTGACTTATGCAAAATTCAATTAGTATTGATTAAGCTCTTGACCTTACAAAGTGTATTAGTCTGTTTTTGTGCTGCTGATAATGACATATCTGAGACTGAGTAATTTATAAAGGAAAAGAGGTTTAATGGACTCACAGTTCCATGTGGCTGGGGAGGCCTCACAATCATGGTGGAAGGTAAAAGGCACATCTTACATGGTGGCAAGAGAGAATGACAACCAGGTGATAGGGGTTTCCCCTTATAAAATTGTCAGATTGTGTGAGACTTATTCACTACCATGAGAAAAGTATGGGGGGAACCACCCCAATGATTCAATTATTACCCAGTGGGTCCCTTCTGCAACATGGGAATTATGCGTGCTACAACTCAAGATGAGATTTAGGTGGGGACACAGCCAAACCATATCAGAAGGGGTAGTGAGGTTTTGGGAAGTGGAAAGTCTGTTTAGCATTGGAAAGATTCCTGGACTAGACACAGTAGGAATCCTTTGCAAAGATTCTAAATTAAAGGGTGAGTATTGCAACAGATTATTCATAAACATGATCTAAGGCACCAGATTCATTAATGTTTGTAAACTGTACAATCACTGGATAATTCCTCCAACTTGTATCATGGGGTGGGGAGAATGAATCACCACAAAGGCTGAAATCCTGGGACAGGATTGCCTGCATGCGGTAATTAGAAGTTTTCTAATAAAATGTTAGTTGTCTTTTGCTACGATGTGCTCAGAATCGTGTTTGGCAAGTCCATCTTTTAACGTTTCTTCCTCCTTACATTTAATGCATTCAGTAAATAGAGCATATTGTAGTGGATGCTTTGGATACATCAGATTGCTATTCAAACTGAAACATAACAACTAATGGGTCTAGAAAACATTATTAAGGTAAAAAGCATTCCACCCTGGAGTGCCAGTGAAGAGAGAGGGGAACCTGGGTTCCATTATTTATCTCTTCCAACCAGTACAGTGCTGTGTGCTCATCTCAAAACAAGAAAAAGTGAAAGGCAAGAGACATATACTTCTTCATATACTACAGAACTGAATCTGCAGTGATTTTATACTTTTTGGGCGAGATCACTTTCCTTTTCCCAGGTGTGGCTTTACAATAAAATAATAATAATTCTCTTTTAATGGAGCATTTACTATATGCCAGACAAATTTATCTAACTTAATCTTCACTGCACTCTCATCAGATACATTCTATTTAAGAGTCAGAATTTATTCCTTGTTTACTGATGTGAAAAATGAGGATTAATGTATCTGAGGAACACAACTGTTGACTAGCAGTAGTTTACCATTTATTTAAGCAATTCAGATTTGTTAAAACCCCAGAGTCTATACTGCTTCCTTCTAGGCACTTTAGAAAAAAAGAGGCTTGTTTAACCTGATTGTTTTTTCCTATGGGTTAATAATGTGCTTTGGGAGATAAGACACATACTGATAAAGCAAGGTGTGAACAAGGGAGCATTAAATAAAATAGACTTAAATCTCATATAAAGACTAAAAACAGGACAGTGTAAACTACCAAAGAGGCAGGCTGGGTAGAAGGCCAAAAAACTCTATCAGGAAGTGTCTTAGTCAGCTTGGGCTGCCAGAACAAAATACCAAAGATTGGGTGGCTTAAAAACAGAAATTCCGCTGGGTGCGGTGGCTCACGCCTATAATCCCAGCACTTTGGGAGGCTGAGACAGGTGGATCACTTGAGGTTAGGAGTTTGAGCCCAGCTGGGACAACATGGTGAAACCCGGTCTGTACTAAAAATACAAAAAGTAGCCAGGCGTGGTTGCGCACACCTGTAGACCCAGGTACTTGGGAGGCTGAGGCAGGAGAATCGCTTGAACTTGAGAGGCAGAGGTTGCAGTGAGCCAGCATTGTGTCACTCCAGCCTGGACAACAGAGCAAGACTCCGTCTGAAACCAACCAACCAACCAACCAACCAACAAAAAAACCAAAAAACCTCAGAAGTCCATTTGATCTGGAAAGTCTAGGATCAAGGTGCTGGCAGGGTCGGATTCTCCCAGCCTGTAGATGACTGCCTTCTTGCTGTGTCCTCTTCACATGGTCTTTACTCTGTGTGTACACACCCCTGGTGTCTTTTCTTCTTCTTACAAAAACACCAGTCAGATTGGATCAGGGCCCCACTCTCATGAGCCAGTTTAGCCTTAATTACCTCTTTAAAGGCTCTATCTCCAAATGCAGCCACACTGGGGGTTAGGGCTTCCACATAATTTGAATTTGGGAGGGACATAATTCAGTTCACATTACAGAGACTCAGTGGGGTAGCAGTGGGTTGTGCACAGGACCAGGGGAAGGTTGGAGGAAAGATGGTGCTGTAGTAGTGGCTGAACGTGCACACCATCTGTCAGAAGGTCAGGGAAGAAGCCCTGCACTGGGATAGTATTTAATGAGATGACCTCAAAAACCCTGTCCAAGTATGAGATTCTGTGAATTATAGGCCAGAGACTTCTCCAGCTGGCAGAGATCTTTCAGGAAGAGTGCTTGATAAACACTCTTGACAGTGTGGAATGAATCACTGATGCTAAGTTGAACCTCAATGTGCATAAACAATTCATTTCCCCCAGTTATAAACATAGTGTTGTACATAAGCTTCTATCCCTGTGCAGGATTTCTGTAACACAGAAGGTCAAGGGTTTTGTTTTCTTGGATAAGGACATTTATGCCTCTTTAGAGGAGCATCACTTTTAATTGGATCTGATTTTAAACTTCTTGAAACTCTGGAACACAAGACAAATGATGAGTGCTTGGCAACATAGTCTGTGCTTAGCAAATACTTAACGACTTGCACTAAGACAATGAGCCCTTCTCCCAAAAGGTTTCTTATTTTACTAAATATAAAGAACAAAAATGTATACTATGGCTTGTAGATGGCAGACACCAGATTTTTTAAAGCGAAAAGTCCAGATGTTTTGGATCATGTTGAGTCTCCCCAAGATAAGCCCTCCAGCTGTGCAAGGAAGTCTGGACTCATGGGAACAAACATGGCCCTCACACAAACTTGTCTATTTCCTACTCTATTCCAGTTCTTACAGAGGCAGGCCTTGTGGAATGTTTTTCTTTGGCTTTGAATTTCTCTAGATAATGTGCATTAAAGTGAAAAGTCGATATCTGTAGTTCAAGGGCAAAGGAGACCATAAGGTACTGAAAAAATTAGAGTTCTGCAACCCAAGAAGGCTGCCGTGTGGTGCTGGCATATCAGGCCACAGCAGTGGAGTAAGCCAATTCTTGAGGTGAAAGCCACAGGGAGGGAATTAAAGCAGCTCCAAACCTCTTACTCAGCACATGCTGTTATTCATGCAGAAGCGGGGATACCAGTAAGACTCAACGTGCTAACTCAGTGTCAGTCTACAATTCATATTATTAATAGAGAAATCCTTCAAAGGACTAACACTTAATCGGCCAAACACCCTTAATACGTTTGGGTGAGCACACCCAGATATAATTTTTGCCGTGGGTCGTGGAAAGGTAATTTGCCCAATCAAGGGCACAGCTGGAATTGAGAGAAACACTTCCACTTGCAAAGTGTACACAGGCTGCAGAGACCTTGAGAACACTGCCTTCCAGCCGTGACCTTGGGCAAAATGCTTACCTTCTCTAGGCCTTCCTCAGTTTCCCTATCTGTAAAATGGGGATTAATTGGGGGAAATGGGGAATGCTCACTTTGTAGGTGGCCTGGGGGATTAAATATCAAAATGAATGATGCCTTTGTCCCAGAACCCTGATACTTCATGAGTATTCAATAAATGTGAACAGTAATTAAGATAGTAACTCAGGGTCTCCTGTTTCCATTCAGAGTAGTAAGCATTACCAGTTGCTTTTAAGCAACTAGGCACTATCTTTCATATTTAAGTTTATGACCACAAAGACTACTAGAAGAGAGAAAATTTAGAAAAATTTATTTAAGAAACAGAACAGGAAGTTCTGCCTAGTATTTTGAAAAAAAAAAATGCTACTATTACTCTAGGATCTTAAAATGAGGATCTCACTCTTGTGATTCTATTGATGACAATTGTGCACACATTGAATCGAAACATTGTGTGATGGTCACTATGTTAAGGGCTTTGACTGAAATATTTCGTTTAATCATTAAAATAACCATAGGAAATAGGCTCTTATCCCTATTTCACAGATTAGGAAACGAAGGCTTTGAGAGATTAAGTAAATTTCCAAAGGACTCATTGCTAGCACATTGGTTATCTATTGCTATGTAAGAAATGATTCCAGACCCAGGTGCAGTGGGAATTGAGGCAGGAGGAGATTGAGGCAGGAGTGTTGCTTGAGGCTAGGAGTTTCAGACCAGCCTGGGCAACATAGTGAGACATGTGTCTCTTAAAAGAAACCTTAAATTAAAAAAAAATGCGATGATTCCAAAACTTAGTGTCTTAAGATAGACATTTTCAGGGCCAGGACTAGGGTGAAGTAAGTGAGGTATAAGTCTGGAGTGCAAAATTTAAGGGGATGCCAAAACACTCAGCAGGAAAGAGAAGCAATATTTTTAAAAATCAAAATTAATGCCAAAAAACCCCCATGCTGAACAAAATGGAATAATTTTAAATAAACATAAGATCGTTAATACTGACCTTTCCTTTTGCCTCAGACTCAGCATTGTTAGTGATCCTGTCTTGCTTTCAGTTTCCCCATCCTTCAAATAACCTTATATTCTCCAACCTCTACTTCCTCATCTCAAATTTGTCTGCTTATCTCCATCTCCAAAGCCACTATTTTAGTCCAACCTCTCTTTGTTTTTTGCTTGTGCTACCGGAATAGTCCCTGCAAATATCCTTTCCACTTCTGCTCTGGGTTCTCCAGGAAGAACCTGAGATGATTTGCATGCAGGAAGCTTAGCAGGGAGTGCACAGGATCCACATGGAAGGGCAGTGAGAAAAGCCGGACTGGGCCAATGGAGAGGTAGCATTGTGAGGCAAACACTCATGACAAAATCCTCAGCTGATCTCACAGGAAGTGCTGAAGTTGTCTGGAATGACTGTGGACTCCTCCTCACCAAACAAAATCACAGGCCTTTATACCAGCACCTGCCCCCTGATTACCACATACATAATAGACTTGTCATTGCATGCAGGATTCCCCCAGGGAGGACCACGTCCTTAGGCTGGGCAGCTCTCTTCAGCCAAAGTGAATTCCCAGACAGGGATCAGCTGAACAGTTGCCAGTGCTAAAAGATGCCAGGAGACCGAGTGCCTCAGTCTTGAAGCAGGTGATAGATGGGGGCATTGGGATGGCTTATCCACTCCCTCTTCCAATCTACCTCCTTCTGCAGGGGCCTCCCTTCAGCTGTTGGACAAACTGAGAGCTGCCCCATCCCTAAGCCAGAACTTCACCTTTCTCAGCCTGAAATGCTCTCCCACTCTTTGCCTTTGCCTTCCCAGCCTCCCGAGTAGTTGGAACTATAGATGTGCACCAACATGCCTAGCTAATTTTTAAATTTTTTTGTAGAGATGGGGTCTTGCTTTGTTGCCCAGGTTGGTCTTGAGCTCCTGGGATAGAATCTTACTCCGGCCCTGGCCCCCTGAAATGCTGGGATTACAGGCAAGAGTCATAGCACCCAGCCCAAAGTTGAGTTATTTCTAAATGGAATTTGAGTTTTCTGTTATTTTGTCCAAGTTATGGATGAGGAAATCAAGACTCAGGGGGAAGAACTTGCTCAAAGTTATGAAGACAACGGGTATGAAAATGGGATCCCAAACCATACAAGGTAGATGACTACAGACAAGTTACTGTTGACAGAACATTGATATAGACAAGCAGGGCTTTTCTGTCTGGCTTCTTGATGAATATCAGTAAGTCCTGGGGATCCAGAACTTTCCAGTGGCATCAAGTCATGACAGGGAGCCAGCTAGCTGGAGCTGCTGCTGTTTCTTTCTACATAGTGGGGGTATTGAGAGGCTTGGGATGTAGACTTTCTACATAGTTGGGTACTGAGAGACTTGGGATGCTCCTGGGACTGCCTAATATACTTAATCCTCACCTTAAACAAGCAAGGCCATCCCTATGAACATTTGGATGCCGTTTGGTAGATGCTCCAATATAATTTTCTGAAATGAAGAAAAGCTGGCATCTCCTGCATGGTCCTCATCTGATGCATTGGCATTCCCCAGGCCGATTTTGCATTAGTAAAATAGCTAATAAGTCATATTTTTCCACCCCACTGTTGGTGCTGTTCTGGGTTTTTGTTCATTAAACAGAAGAAATCATCATTGTATATACAATGACTGCGGACTCCTCCTCACCAAACAAAATCACAAATCTAAGCTTCCAGTAAAAAGCACCAATTAAATACCCGTCAATAGGAAATAAATGGTTGTTAGCACAGAAGAGACTAAAAAGCTATCATCCGAATTCCATACCTTTTGTTTATTACAGTATCTGTCCTATATATTACTATGATGTGATAGCAGCCACCTTTCATTGATTGCCGATATATAACAAAAGTGGTGCTAAAAGCTTTATATATTATATGATTTAATTCTCAAAACAACATTATGAGGTGGTATAATTTTATCCCCATTTTTCTAATGAACTGAGGCTTAGAAAGGCTCTCATGCCTCAAAGCTGGCCAGTCTGGTGAACTACTCTGCCATGCTATATACAACAATGAGAAATGTAAGAATAACTTAAATGTTCCTTCAACACACTTGACTGATTTTTTTTTTTTTGGCATGCAAAATCTTAAGATAATGCATTTTTAAGGTTCAGACCACTGAATTACTTTTAAGAAATGCCTTTCTGGCCGGGCGCGGTGGCTCACGCCTGTAATCCCAGCACTTTGGGAGGCCGAGGCAGGTGGATCACGAGGTCAGGAGATTGAGACCATCCTGGCTAACACGGTGAAACCTCGTCTCTACTAAAAATACAAAAAAATTAGCCGGGCGTGGAGGCAAGCACCGGTAGTCCCAGGTACTAGGGAGGCTGAGGCAGGAGAATAGCGTGAACCTGGGGGGCAGAGCTTGCAGTGAGCCGAGATCACGCCACTGCACTCCAGCCTGGGTGACAGAGCAAGACTCCGTCTCAAAAAAGAAAAAAAAAAAAGAAAGAAATGTTTTTCCTTCCCCCGGAGTTGTTAGTTACAGAAAACAGCATACGGTTTTGGTGAGCAGTAACGGCTTTGATATGAGGAATGTCCAGATCTGGGGAGAGCCACCTTGTGGGATACGGTCCCTTGTCCTGCAAATGGGGAATATTGTGTCCCACCTCCCATAATTGTAGTGAGTGCTAAATGAGAAGACGTATCCAGGTAAAGTTCTTGACTCAGTGCCCAGCACCCAGCAATTGTTCAGCGAGTGGTGGCTGGCTCTGTTATTATTACGGGAGTCCTTCAAGTCCAGCTGAAGAGTTCTCCAGTGTTTCATCTTCCCTACCCCTGGTCCCATAGCTTGCATATACACTTTCATTTATTTAAGGCTTATATCACATCTACTTCCAAAAAGAGTTCAAGATGGGAGTTTTAAGTCAATCTCTATGTAATCTTTAGCTATAAATTGGTTGGAGGGGTCACAGGTCCCAATTCTTGTCCTAGCCATGTAAACTAGGCAAGCCTTGTGCCTCATTTTCCTTATTTGTCAAATAGGGATAATATCAGCACTAAGCTCCTCAAAAGGTTGTTAGGAGGATGAAATAAATCAAACAAATGGAAAGCTAAAATGTGCTACCAGCGGTCATTAATATCAGCTTCTAGTGGGCTTGTAAATGCTACAAAGGACATGTTCTGCAACAGAGAACAGCGTCAGACCATAATGAAACTCAGTGACAGATTAAAGCCTTATCTGTTTACTGCTGGGTCTTCCCCTGTGGACAGCCAATGAGAGAGGGTCAGCGGTCCTGGTTTCTACTTCCTCTAATGGACTCCCTGTGGTACGATTATTCACCTAAGGTCAAAGGGCAAGTCTTAAAGGCAAAGACCAACCAGAAACCTCATTGGCTTGCTTATGACATTAAAGTACTTCAGCCCCTTGGGGAGAAGATGCTGTGAATAGGTTTACTTTTAATTATGTACTTTCTCAAATTAATGATCAAGGTAAGGAGGAAGCATACAGATACTCAAAAACATATTAAATATATTGCTGTTATTCTTGATAACCTGGAAAAAGTTTCCACTGCTCAGAAGCTGAGGTTCATTTATCATTTTATGTTTTAGATGCTGGTCTCGTGGAAGAAATATGTTCTTTAACCTTTGTTACTACTGGAGACTACGTCTGCTCCCCAACCTCCGCCTTTATTTATTCAGCGTTTGCTTTGAAGACTGCCAGCTGCCTTTTCTCCCACAAAGTAGACTGAATGGCCAGAATCACTTGGGCACTGCTGTTGACGATTAAAACTGGAACATCCAACCACAGCCCACTCCGAGTAGGTTGGTACAAATTTATATCCTATGGCTGTGTGGGCAGCACCTTCTGAAGAGACAGCTGCTTGTTTGAAGGTTGGGATGGGCGTTCTGGAGCCGTTTTAAATGTGTCAGATGGTAGGAGGCTCAGTTGTCTCGCAGTTGGTCAAGAGTTTGAATTTGTGAGGCAGATGACCCAGTTAAAGCTTGACCTTACTAGCTGTGTGAGCTTAGGCAAGTCACCTCATCTCTCTGAGCCTCTTTCTCTCTTTCTCTCTGTCTCTCTCTCTCTTTCTCTCTTTCTTTCTCTCTCTCTCTCTCTTTCTTTCTTCTTTCTTTCTTCTCTCTCTCTCTCCCTTCCTTCCTTCCTTCCTCCCTTCCTTCTTTCCTTCCTTCCTTCCTTTCTCTCTCTTTATTTGTTTCTTAGATTTCTTCCACCAAACTCTTTTGTTTTATAGTATGGCTAGAAAGGTAGCTGTTTCAGAGGATTTTTCTAAAGTTTAAATGAGAGTAAACCTGTAAAGCACTTACATTAGTGCCTGATAGGTAGAAAGCACTCAGTGAATATCAACCATTGTTATTAATGATGCATGTGAAGTGCTTGGCACAAGTATGTATATGAAGGGTGGCAGTTGTGACTATTAATACTGTTGGTGTTGTCCCTTGTCATCTGGACCTCAGATCAGCTCCACTTCTGCTCCCTTGTCTCACAAACCTTTACTTGATGGAAATGGCTCAGTTACTTTCTGCTTAGAAGCTCCCTCTGTACAAGACTCAGACATGACTTCCTGGGGCAGTGGGTGGGAGATCTTCACCAGTATCTGAAACAGACTGCAAGCTCTCCTCACTCCCCACAGTCTTAGCCCTAGACTAGTGTAGCCCTCCTTTTCTCCTTCTCAACCTCCCTCCCCATCAAATTCCCCCAAATCTCTCCTACACATCCTGAGGTTTCTTGGTGAATTTCATTCTTCCTCCTCCATTCGAATGTGTAATTGACTTGCCACTAGAGCTCAATCACAGATAGCAGGTGTCCCACTCTCAGCCTTGCTCAGTGTTTGGATCAAAACTGAATTAGGTGTTCTCAACCTTGGCTACATATTAGATTTGTCTGGTGGAGGCTTCTAGAACATATAGCTGCCCCACTGTTGATTAAATACATCAGTGGGAGTGTCCTAGGTATCTGTGTATCTAACAATTTCATATATTAACTATGTCAGGTACTGTGTTTAGAGCTTCTTATGAGTTAGCTCATGAAATCCTCATAACAAATGTATGAGATATGTTTATCCTTATTCTACCTAGAGGCTAAGTGTGCTGCCCAGGGTCACCTGGCTGAGGGGTGTCTTGGTCTCCAAAGCCATGGTCTTCTAATTACTAAGCTACTTCCCCAAAAATATGTTTCAAGAACTGACTGAATATCTGAGCTTCGCTGATAGTCTCACATACTTTGATGCTGGAAAGAGCCTTTGGGCCCACTGATATTGGTGGGTGCCTGATTTCAGCTGTAAGGCTAGAGGAGGTGGTGGTGTTGAGGTGATACCCACTATTTTCACACTCTTACCCACACTTCATCTGCAAGGTAAGGCAAGTGTTAGTCATGTTCCCAGAGACCCAGGGTGCATGGGCATTTATTTTAATTAGAAGCAATTAAAGAATTACTCCTTATGGTGTGAGTATTTCCTTGCCCAAAGAAGAAAGGCTTTGGGCTTTGGCAAAGTAGACAAAACATTAGATTCTTTTCCATCTCTTGTTTTATATTAAAAATGAGGTGGATCTATGGGTTTAACCTATACTTAAATTTACTTTATTTAAATGTTTTGCTTTTCAATGACTTTAAGAATTAACAAAGAGGGTATAAAATAACTACTGTGGAGTAACCCTCCAGAATCTTATAAAACCACTACTTTATTATGAAGTGACACAATATATTTACACACATATACTTGCACACACCCCTACACATACTTACAAATACATTCACATATACTTGCTCACAATTCATACACAGAATGAAGACAGAGGTTTATTATACTTTTTAATGGAGCAGTAAGCCTCATTTTGGTTTCAGAATTAGTAAATATTGACTTATTCACACATCCATTTATTTATTAATTCATTTAACAGATATTTATTGAGCATGTGCTTAGCTAAGGGTTGAGTACGAAATAAATGTAATGTATGATTGCTTACCATCTGAGTGGCAAAGCTGTTACATTTCTATGTATGATGGTATGCCCAAATGAAGCCAACTTGACCTTATTTCCTTTTTGGGTTGGATTGGCAGACCAGAATTTCACAGACATGTTATAGGCAAAATATATCCTGATATGGACAAAGCATTTGACAAAGTATCTTTTGCATCCATAGGGACAAGGTGGCAAATGTGAGCTGGACAGTAGTTTTAGGCCACTTGAGGGCAGGAATGAGGGCTTACCCATTCTTTATATATGTTGCCTAGCTCAGAGCTTAGTGTATAGAAAGCATTCAGAAAACATTTGTCAACTGAGTGGAAAATAAAGTCATGGCACCTTAAACAATTGTGCTGAGAAGGCTTTTTAATGGCTCAGTGTTAGACTGAAGATAGGTCTGTCATGGAATATCACAGACACAGAGCCCTTTACCCAGGCTGGTTGGTTTGGTTTTGTTTTGTTTTGTTTTTTGTTTTTGAGACAAGGTCTTGCTGTCACTCAGACTGGAGTACAGTAGGGTGGTCTCAGCTCACTGCAGCCTCAACCTCTCAGACTCAAGTGATTCTCTCACCTCAGCCTCCTGAGTAGCTGGAAAAACAGGCATGTGCCACCACACCTGGCTAACTTTTGTACTGTTTTTGTAGAGGCAGGTTTTCTCCATGTTGCCCAGGTTGATCTTGAACTCCTGGGCTCAAGTGATCCTCCTGCCTCAGCCTCTCAAATTGTTGGGATTACAGGCATGAGCCACTACACTCAGCCAAGACTTTTTAATAGTAATTTAAATAGGATAAATCTGGGAAGGAGATCAGAATTCACACTGAAATGCCAAATAACTAAGCTTTTAAAATCTAACACATAAAATTTAAGAACAACAAATGTCACATGCTGTGTTTGCTTAAAAAATTAATTGCATAACATGAAACAATAGCTCTGAAAGACACATATCCTTAAGCCCTACAGTTGCTTTTAGGAACATGCCCTAAAGGAATAATCATAGATAGGTACAAAGATTTTACTACAAGGCATTCATCAAAACGTTGTTTATAGTACAGACAAATTGAAAACAAGAGAAATGTTCAAAAAGACAGGTTCAGCGGACACTGCCAGTTGCCCTCCCAATATTCATTTCCCCAAATTCCTTATTAATAAACCTGAATTTTATTCAAGGCAGCAAAGTGACCCATCAAAGAAACTATATTTCCCAGTTTCCTTTGCAGCTAGAGGTTACCTTATTAAACCAGTAAGATGTAAATGGAAGTTGCTTAATATCAACTCACCTATAAATTAAAAATGAAAAGAGACACAATAAGCGCTAAAGGCAATTTATCTCTGGATAGTAGTATCATGGAAGATTTTTATTCTTCTTTCTTTTCAAGAGTTTGCAAAAATTTCTTGTATTGAACATATGCTGCTCTTAAAACTGGAACACAAGAACAATAAAATTTACCTTTAAAAGAGTTCAGTTGAACTAAGTCATTAGTCTGAGGGGACTGCTAACCTGTGTGAAATTCTTCCTTGCATACATAGAATTTTAGGGTGCAGACATGGGAAAGAAATGCCTCTTGTGAGCCTACACAGACTGGGGTGTTTTTCCTGTTACCTTCTTTCCCCACTGAAGTAGCTCTTCTTTTTTCATTTTTGGAGATGGGGCCTTGCTATGTTGCCCAGGCTGATCTTGAACTCCTGAGCTCAAGTGATCCTCCTGCCTCAGCCTTCAGAGTACCTGGGAGCAGTAGCTCTATGAGTTTGAATTAATCATCTCCTGCAGAAATTGATTCAATCCTGGAAGTTCATTGTGACCTGATCAGCTAGATGTCACAAGGCACCTTATAGAATAAATGGCCAAAGAAACCGGGAGTTAGCCTAGAAAAGGCTAAATGGGGCTGTTGTCTTCTGATATTTGAATGCTTGCTATGTAGAAGAAAGAATATGGAGAGTTTACAACTCTCTCTTTATATGAATCAAGCACGGGGCTAAGTGCTTGACGTGAATTTATTTTTTAATTTTGACCACAGGTTAAGATTTAGTGTCTAGGTTAAGAAACTGAGGCTCAGAGGGGGGTGAAGCAATTTGCCCAAGATCACACAGCTAGTAATACTCAAAAATGAGTTCGTCTTATGCTGGAACTAGAACTGTTAGCCTTGGTGCATCTCCCAAGGAGCAGAATGATTGTGATGGGTGGAATTAGAGCCAAACACATTTTTGTCTTAATGTAGGAAGAAACTACCCAATCCTTTAAACCATTCAATAATGGAATGGACTGCCTCGTGATGTTAAGTGAGTCCTTTCTCACAGAGAGGATCCAAGCAGAGGCTAGCTGGCTCTGAGAAGGGGAAGCTGTCTCAGAAGTTTCTTCCAGTCTGTGTTGTACTGAAACTACTGAAACCCAGTGTTGCAGGTGCTTCAGTGGGGTGAGCAGTGTCATCAGCAACCCTCTGGCTTTTGCCTTTTGTTCACTCTGGCTTTTGTCTGCCACCCTTGTTTAGCATGACTATGCAGGTAGGTAAGATATGGCTTTCAAGATCCCTTTTACCTGAGTCTCTTTCAATTCCTTTTTGAATCTAGCCATTCACACATCCAATTAGAGATAATTATTGTAATTATCACTTTCTTTCCTGAAACTGATAACCAAATAAATTGAGAGAATGTCGATAATATGACATCAAAGAGCTATAGTGGGTTTTTTTCTTTTTCTGTTACATGGAATAAAGACATTCCTCTGACCATCATAAGGAAAACTCCTTAGCAAATTAGCTACTTATTGGGTTTTCTAAAGTCAAAATTCATTGAATAAATCAATTTTTTTCTCAAGATTTTCAGATATTTATAATATCATTACAAGGGACCTGGCATTGGGGCCAACGTGATAGAAGTGGTACTATTGCTGGTGAAACTGGAGCATACAGGTTTGTGGATGAGATAGCACTGAGTCCAAGAGTCAGTTATTCCATGACGGTCTTGATAAGTGCTATGAAGAAGTGTGGTGGGCAATGAGATTTGATAGCATGACACCTTGTTAACAGAGGACTCAGGGAGTGCTGCCGCAGGAAATGCCATCTGAGTTGTGGCTGAAGGAAGAACAGAAGTTAACAAGGTGGAGTGGTGGGAGAAGAAGGTGTTAAACAATGGAAACTGCAAGAAGAGGACCATTTCTTGGAAGGTATTAAATTGAATCCCAATCCATGCTGCAGTTTTTTCCTCTTCTGTATTTTGTATGAATGATTAATCTGAATTCCCAAGGCCGTAATACCATCAGGGGAAAGTCCCTTGAATTCTATTTCACAAACTATTTGCCTTAAGGATCCAGGAAATTATCCTTTTTGTACCTGTTTGTACTTTGAAGAACATAATCCAGGGCGAACCTGAGGGCTGTGGATGTTGTCGTCAAATGAACCCTTCTTCCCTCTTCAGCCCCAAAACACCTGCTAGAAAAACCCCTAGACACACAGCGTATGTTCAACATATCCCGAGAAGGGCATATGCCACTCTAAACAACATCTGACATGTATTATGCTCCAATAAACTTCACTTTGGAACAAGGTCACAGAAAGAATGAATTTTGATCTTTACTCACAGTTTAATTTTGCTCTTAAAGAGAAACTCAACATTTAAAAAGTCATGCATCCTTTCCTTATTTTTAGGACTATTTTTGCTTCCAAATGTTTCCTGGCTAGCACCCAGCTTTTTAAAGAACAGTTTCTGAAAGTCACTTTGGCAGTTGAAAAACTTGGAAGGTGGAAGCGGTATACAGCCCTGGACAATGGAATGTATTGAATATCATGAAGAAGATGATGCTAGCCTCCATTTGTTAAGCGTTTACTATGAATGCAGCACAATCATAGAAACTTTCCACACAATTTCTTATTTAATCTTCTCAAGTTATTTATGAGATAAGTACTATTAATCGTTCCTCTTTTTTTTTTTTTCTAATGAGAAAACAGGCTTAGAGGGGAGTCTGACCTCAAGACCACACAACGTATAAATGGAGGAACTAGAACTTGACCCCATTACTGTATGACTGTGAAGCCCAAGTGTAATACTTTATTAAAGTTGATCCATGTCTTGGAAACTGCATGGTAGAAACATTGGGCTTCAGATCTTCAGATGGATTCAAACTTGGTACTAATTGTACTTATGGTTCCAGGTCTCAACAACTCATGCAAACACAGCCTCCTCTCAACTTCACTCAAGAATTTGTTCATCTATAACAAATAGGTTTAAAGACCCTGTGAATGAGTGGTTAAGGTTACAATGCTAGGGGAAGCAGGGAAACTGGGATGCATACATAAGGCATAACTTTTAGAAATCTGCAGAGGTAATAACAAATGCCAAAAATCACTCTGCATAAGGTAGGTTTGATGAGTACTACATGGGAAGTTGGGGAATAAGTGCTACTTAAACTTCATCAATGCTGGCCTCTAATTTCCATAACAATCACCACTCCTAATGTGGCTGCAGCTCTTCAAGCTGAATGTAATTTTCTGTGTTTACCACTTTTAGAACCTTCTTGTGTTGCTGACTTCAGAAGAAGGTCATAAACATTCATCTATACAAAGGACTATTATTTGGCCATTGAAAAGGAAGAGGGAGATGTGCATTGATATGGAAATTGTCCATGCTATGTACAATTTTAGCTGAATAAAATCAAATTGCAGAGGAGTATGTATATTAGGATTCTCTTGGCTACAAGTGGCAGACAACCATGGGGAATAGCTTCAGTAAGAAATGGAACTTACTATGGGTGTAAGACAGTTATAAGAACTGGAACAATGCTGGAGTCACTCAGAGAATTGAAGAAAGAGCTGCACAAGAGAGCTTTGGGAAAGACTGGGACATCGGGATCCTTAGCAATGGAATCAGGAACCTGAATGCTCTCAGGGCCAAGACTTTCTCTCTGCCTTTTGTCTCTGCCTCTCACTGTTTGCATCCATGACAGTGGAGCCATGGATGCCACCAACTCTGTTATTATGTTCTTGTTTTTGAGACAGGACCTCGCTCTGTTATCCAGGCTGGAATGCAGTGGCATGATCATGGTTCACTGCAGCCTCAACCTCCTGGGCTCCAGCAATCCTCTCACCTCAGCTTCCTGAGAACCTGCGACTACAGGTGCACACCACCACGCCTGGCTAATTTTTCATTTTTTTTTTTTTTGTTGTTGTTTTTTGTAGAGATGGAGTCTTGCCATGTTGCCCAGGCTAGTCTTGAATTCCTGGACTCAAGCGATCTTCACACCTCGGCCTCCCAAAGTGTTGGGATTATTACAGGTATGAGCAACTGCAGCCTGGCCTGCCTGTTATTACATTCTTGTAGCTCCTTGACTAGAGAAGAAGAGAGTTTCAGTAGTTGAAAAATCTCAGGAAAGGATTCTGATTGGCCTGGCTATGATCATGTGTCTAGTGCTTGAAGCAATCACTGTGGCCAAGGAGGAAAAGTGGTGTGACAACTTCTGAAGTCAGAAGGGCAAAGTGTAAAGCTAGGAGATAAAGGATACTGAAAGACAAAAGCCATAATTGGATCCAATTAAAAATATATATACATTCAAAAATCCAAGGGAATAAACACTAGGCTGTTAAAAGTGGTGGTCAGTTATCTCAGAGGGTAGATTTTTGCTTTTTCTGGAACATTTCAATTTTCTTTTCTAAGCCGTTCCTCCTATTTTTTATGCTGAAAAAAGTTTTAAGATTTTCATTGAAAGGTTAAGAAAAAATGTCCTAAACTGATAAGCTCTTTGTTTGTTCAGCTGATAATGTATCCCATTAATCAAACCCAGGAGCAATCATTCTAAAGCTGTTGCCAATTTGGTTCATTTTTTTTATCATTTAAAATAACTTGTTTTCTTTCATTATTTTCCTCCAAGCGAATGAATTCCCTTTCATTTAATTGTGTAGTTAGGCTTTTGTTTGGAAAAGAACTCTCAGAGCTGATCCAAAACCTGTTTCAAGAAATGGATAAATTTTTGGCAACGTAAGTTATGAAGCTTTGTACTGTCTATAAGAATTGCTTAGTGCTAGAACATTCAGTGATCTGAGCCACTTTTGTAGGTGATAGGATATATACCTAATGATTGGAAGAAAAACCATCACCCAGTCCCATTTTCTGGGTTTATGCCCCATTCTCCCTTTATCTAGCATTGGCCCCGTTCTGCAGCAGGCTGATTAATGGACCCATCACTGATATCTTTGCAGTACAACTGTGGATTCCACTCTTCAAATTACATTAACAATTCTCCTATTACTAAAAAATGACTCATATTTATTGAGTATTCAGTGTGTTTATTCAGACATTTATCTCATTGACTTTTCAAATATATAGTCAAAAGCAGGTATTCTGTAGACCTTGGGTTCTTGTTTAAATGGGTAAACAAGTTCATTTTGGTTCCAAGAATTGCTGAATGGCTTGTTACCCTTCTTCTCGCAATGAGAACCCACCTTTTGAACAGGTGTTTTTCTCCTGCCCAGAGAGAGTCTAGGCTGTAAAGATAATAGATGAATGCAAGTGTTCGGCAGCACTCCTATCACTGGGAATTTGGCTGTTAATTAAAAGCCCTAGTATAAGAAATTCTTCTTTGGACCCTCAGGGTGTCAAATTCCCATAGGGGAAGCTCCAGTCCTTTTTTCGCTTTATTGTTTCTCAAAACTTCCAATAAAACTTTATTTACAGAAACAAGCAGCCAGTCCATGGGCTGTAGTTTACGAATTTGTTTTTCAAAAATATTATATTAAAATATAATGTGTCTTGATTACTGAGGATTTGGTACCCTTCTGAATTTTGCACACAAGGCAAGTATTTCACTTGCTTCACCCTAGTCCTGGCCATTTATTATAAAGTTTTGCAGATTAATTTAAACCTTCTAAGAATGTTGCATGTAAATTATATTCTTTTCATGATCATTATTATGAGCACGGAAGCCACCATTTCTTGAGTGATCTAAGGACTTTACCTGAATAGTTATATGTTTATCCTCATCACAGTTATGTTGAAAATAAACTGTGACTAGTCCTATTCTATAAATAAGGAAAAGAATCTCTAAGTAAGTAATTTGTCTGAAGACACACGACTATTAAATTCTGAACTTTTGCCACTTGGAGGAAAACTGTAAAAAGGTGAGCCTTGCTGTGTAATTAATATTTTATATACCTTTCATATTTCAATACCTCCCCCGAATTTTGTTATTTTTTTCTGATTATAGTGAATCCTATTACTAGCTTGCTTTAATTTTTTGCTGGGTCTTTTCAGCATCTGCATGGATGGAAATGCAGACAAGATTCAAGGTAAGAACTCTTCATAGGTTTCTAGGCTAGCTCAACTTTCTGGTAAGCCTTTAGCTTTAGAAGGAAAACTGCGTGGTGTTTGAATATAAATCCTTTGGTAGCAAAAAGCACAAGACTAAAGGAAGCAGGGTTTGAGTGAGGCAAATAAGATTACGTGAGTCTGCTGCATGGTGGAGGTTTTTTTTTTTTTTTTTTTTTTTTTTTTGAGACGGAGTCTCTCTGTTGCCCAGGCTAGAGTGCAGTGGCGCGATCTTGGCTCACTGCAAGCTCCGCCTCCCAGGTTCACGCCATTCTCCTGCCTCAGCCTCCCGAGTAGCTGGGACTACAGGGGCCCGCAACCACGCCCGGCTGATTTTTTGTATTTTTTTTTTTTTAGAGACAGGGTTTCACCGTATTAGCCAGGATGGTCTCGATCTCCCAACCTCGTGATCTGCCCGCCTCGGCCTCCCAAAGTGCTGGGATTACAGGCGTGAGCCACCGCGCCCGGCCATGGTGGAGGTTTTAAAGCCTGTGTCTGTGGTTATTTTTCTCCTCGAGAGCTTCAAACAGGCCTTTTCTACCTTGGAGTTATTTTAAAATGGGTGTGTTAAAAAATTCTCCTAATTTTATAGCTTTTATCATAATTTAAAATGTGCTAATGAACTACGTTTAAATAGCCAAGCCAGGGAATGAGGAAGGAAGAGGAGGCCCAAGCAATGGGCAGGAGCTCATGGAAAAATACCACAGAGAACACACACACAGCCCAGAGTAAGGGGCTTGCCTAGGTGTAAGGAAGCTGACTTTCAATTTCGACAGTGCTTGTGGTTGCAAGGAAGAGAAACTCACTCAAGTTACTTAAGGAGGCAAAAACAAACAAACAAACAAGAAAGAAGATATCTACTGAAAAAACATAGAGGCCTCTCATGGAACCCAAGGATAGCAAGGGTGGTCAGACTTCATGAGTCAGGAAATGAGGTTATTGGAAACAAAGAACTAAATAAATTGATGTTATTTTACATTATATGTACATTTAATCAACATTTTTGCAAGGCCCTGAAAGACTTGCCTGCCTTGAGATGAGATTTACAGAAAATTATAAATTGAGAATTAAATGTTTAATGAATGTCTAAAAATATAACTGTATGAATTTTCATGTTTACAAACATTTCCTTTCATTTGGAAACAACTGTATGTTAGATTTTCTTCTCACCTTATAATAGCCTCTGAGTATGCTTAATGATTTTGGACAACCATAGCCACAAGTAAATAAAATGATTTGTTCTTGCTCAAATAATTTTTAAAACTTTCAAACATTTTCACAGAAAAACAAATGTGTGTGTGTGTGTGTGTATATATACATATATATATATATATTTTTACAGAGTCTTATTCTGTCACTTACGCTGGAGTGCAGTGGTGGGATCACAGCTTACTGCAGCCTTGACCTCCTGGGCTCGAGTGATCCTCCTGCCTTGGCCTCCCAAAGTGCTGGATTACAGATGTGAGCTACCATGTGCAGCCAAAAAATATATATTTTTGATGGTGCTGGATTTTGATGTTTGCTATGATGCTTAAAACCTACAAAGATCTTAAAACATTCCTGGCAAATATAATTTGAATGGTTTAATGGAACCAATTGTTGGTTTCCAAAGGATCAGGTGATTTTTTTCCAGTCCAACTGTTGTGGTGGTGGGTCAGTTAATTAGGTGTTTTGTTTTGTTTTAAAGTGGCAGTCCAATCATGTTTCTTTTGAGCTAAAATCTACCCTGTTAAGACTTGCAAAAATGACCTCATACCTAAGAAGAACAGACAATTATAAGTTGTTTAGGGATTTTGTTTCTTATTTAACTAGATTCTCCCTGTGGACATGCCAATTACTGTTCTGGGTTACTCGGCTATGCCCAGGACTCTAATCACCAAACTTGGTGACTCCCATATACTGTCTTTATCAAGTATCTGTTGTCTGACTTCAAAGCACATTGAAACTGCCATGTTCTGGACATCTCTACCATGAGGTCCTTGGCATCTCAAATATGAAAAGCCTCAAATTGAACCCATAAACTGTTCATAATTGGGTTTCCCATATGATCTATAAACGTTCCATAAACCTATACTCCTCCCCCAACCTTTATTTCTAGTTTTAGTGAATGGCACATTATCCACCCAGCTACCCAAACCAGACTCCTGGGAGCATTTTTGACTCCTCTCTCTTGACCATAGCCAATTGCTCACCAAGTCCAGTTTATTTTACCTTGTTTGTTCTGGAGTCAGACTTCTTGGCTTAGAATTTCAGCTCTGCAATGATTTAGCTGTGTGGTCCTGGTAAATTACCTTACTACAGGTGCCTCAGTGCCTTTGTTGGTAAAATAGGTATAATAATGGTATATTTTAGGTCGATGGTGAGGAATAAGTCAGTTAACGCACACAAAGAGCTTAGAACAGGGCCTAGCACATAGTATCAATTTTGTCTAATCGATATTTGTTCTTCGTTGCTATTACTATATTCAAAATGAATGCAAAAAATCCAAAGAAACAGAAACAAAACCAACACAGGTTGTTGTTTTATGACCCTTCTTCACTGTGCAACAAGAACAGTTGTTTCCAACCTGTGCTCAGTTCCGAGGCCACTTGGCTATCATAATCCCACACTGGCAGGCTTATGAGGGTTAACAATCACAGGAGAACTGATTGGGCATTATGGTGCTTTTATATACAGTCATACTTTTTCATTGTAGAGATTAACTTTTTCTATTTGGTTCAAAAAATATGTAGGGGTACACAGTTTTTCTTTTGCTTCAGGCTCTTATGTGGCTTGGCTCAGACCCAAGTAGAGCTGATAGAACTGGCTGATGGTGTAAACGTGTGGTATAAGCAAAAGGAGGAATTAATGATACTCCTAGGTTTGGACCTGAGCAACAGGATGATTGGTGATGTCATTATCCTGATGCGTGACCTTGGGAGAGAGGAGACCTGGTGCATAAAAATCAAGTTTGAGATACTGGTTAGATACTCACAATGGGGAAGTCAAATAAGCAGGTAGATATCCAAGTTCTTTAGGTCTTTAGAAATCTCATTTCTGTCTATATGGCTGGCTGTTCTCTTTACAGACCAGCTTCCTTGGTAAGGGTCTTAGAACTTACTTCGTGATGACTTTGGCATCATGGTTTTTGGTGCCATAGTTCTAATTTGGGCCACCACAGTCTACACTCTCACTATTCAATGCCAGCTGACTGACTCATTCTTCAAGCTCAATTTGAAATACTGGAGGGAGAGCCTGTCATGGCTCATCCAGGAGCAGGTGTCCACCACAGCTCCCATCTATAATAGCTGCCACTCCAGGCTGAGCACACCGTAGGGCAACAAAGTTGGATGTGTCAACAAAGTTGACATTTCCTCAGGAAAACTTTTTCTAAACTCCAGGGGAATAGTTGGTTATTCTTCCTGCATGTTCCTGCAGTTCCCAGAACTTTGTTCCTTCATAGGCGGTATTGTTATTGCCTGCTTCTTGTTTGTCTCTGTCACTAAATTGTACAGTCCTTGAGGCAGGGGCTCTGAACCCACAGGACCTAGCAGAAAGTAGATGCTCAACAAGTATTTGTTGAATGAATGAATGAATATGTGAGAAAAAATATCTGCCATGAAAGTATGCTCTCTCTGACTTACTTGAGAAGAGCTTGCCAGGATGAAGAAAGACATCAAAACTGTCAAAACAACACAAACCAAACCAAACCACCACGACAACAAAAAACCCTGGAGCAACGGACCATGTTTTAGAAAATACAATATGTTTTAGAATTTTCTGTCCTGAAGGGTTAGATCTCACAATGGCTACTTGTTAGCATATTGAGAGGAGGTGTGTGTGTATGTATTTGTGCACATATACACACATATATGTGTATTTTAACCTAAAGTTAGAAAATGTTAGCGTTGAGAGCAATCTTAAGATTCTTTAGTTCAGCTTTTTATTTTCAGAAAACTAAGTCCCGGTGAGGATAAAGATGACTTGCTTAAGATTCCTATAACTTCCACTCTTGTTTTACTATGTAGAGTCACTTTCTATTTAAAGTAATTATTCTTTTTTTTTTTTTTTTTTTGAGACGGAGTCTCGCTCTGTCACCCAGGCTGGAGTGCAGTGGCCGGATCTCAGCTCACTGCAAGCTCCGCCTCCCGGGTTCACGCCATTCTCCTGCCTCAGCCTCCCGAGTAGCTGGGACTACAGGCGCCCGCCACATCGCCCGGCTAGTTTTTTGTATTTTTTTTAGTAGAGACGGGGTTTCACCGTGTTGGCCAGGATGGTCTCGATCTCCTGACCTCGTGATCCGCCCGTCTCGGCCTCCCAAAGTGCTGGGATTACAGGCTTGAGCCACCGGGCCCGGCCTAAAGTAATTATTCTTAACTTTTTCTGGGTCAAGGACCCAATTTGAAAGAAATCTGTTGAGAACCATGAATCTTCTCTTTGTGGGAAAAATGTACACAAGCATGTATATAACAAATTGTCCCCCAAATGTCAAGGATTCCTTTTAAAACCCATGGATCAAAGGAAAAGAGAATGGGTGGCCAACCAGAGTGAACCTCAGGCATTGATTTAAATAAATTCTTCATAGAATCACCCTGGGTATGCTACTCAACTTTTCTGAAAGACGGTAAACATCTTATAGAATTTTTGTGAGAATAGTTGAGAAAATGTAAGTGCCTGCACAGAGGGGGGTACTAAAAAATGTTGGCCACGTTTCAAAAGATATGGGATTTTAGGAATTCTCAAAGGACTCTCAACAAGCCTCTCATATACAACAAGCCTTTTGAGCAGAGGCTGTCAAGGATGTATGCGGGGAACAAAACACAATAGATGGAGCTTGGTTTTGCCCCTGGAGCATCTAGGTCAGGAGAATGAGTGTTGATTTCTTAGAGAGAGAAAGAAGAGGATGAGGGCAAGGAGAGTCTATGAAAAACCTTAGGCACCAGAGGTGTACAGGCTTAAAGAACAGGCATTTGGGCAGGAACAGGAAGGCATCCTTGTCTCTCAGAGTCTGACTCCCTGAGCAGGAATCATTTAATATTTGAATTCCGGCCGGGCTCTGTGGCTCATGCCTGTAAGGCCAGCATTTTGAGAAGCTTGAGGTCAGTGGATCATTTGAGGTCAGGAGTTCAAGATCAGCCTGGCCAAGATGGTGAAACCCCATCTGTACTAAAAATACAAAAATTAGATGGGCATAGTGATGGACTCCTGTAATCCCAGCTACTTAGGAGGCAGAAGCAGGAGAATTGCTTGAACCCAGGAAGCGGAGGTTGCAGTGAGCTGAGATCACACCACTGCACTCCAGCCTGGGCAACACAGCAAGACTCTGTCTCAAAAAAAAAAAAAAAAAAAAAAATTGAATTCCCACCAGTGGAGGAAAGAAGGAGTCATCCACTAATCGCTGTACTAATTCTATGCCTCTGCGCACCCAAACATCCCACGGCTGGATTTGCTTTATTTGTCTGAGCTTCCCAGCAGGAGAAATTTAGATCTGGCCACTGAAATTGCTGGAAGCAGACTCATCAGGACAGGAAGGAAATGACTGCCCTATCTCTGCAAATTGACTACTCAGTGAAAGAGACCAAGTTTAAAGATGCCCATGGCTATCCCAGTACCCTCCCTAATATAAAATGGCACAGTTGGGGCTCCAGACTTGTTGAGTGGAAGCTTTTTCCAATGAAAAACTTGTCCAAATCCTCTTGCTCATTACCTTGAGGTGTGTGTGTGTGCGCGCGTGTGTGTGCGTGCGTGTGTGTGTGCCTGTGTGCGCGCGTATCAACTCAGATATCATCTTTCTACCTTAAATTGGGACAATGCAAGCACATTTCAGGGCACAGAAGAGGCACCCAATGAATATGACGGATACGATCTTTTCTCCTGTTCCCGTCTTTATCTTTCATTCTGTCTTGTCTTTGGGGGAACAAGAAAGTAAAGATCTTAGGAAATCCTTTCAACCTCCCAAGGAACGTTAAAGCTGATGGACGGTGCCAGGGTATGGTAACCACGACCCCCTACTCCAATGCTTAACTTAAAAGTTAAGTGCCATCCCTGCCTCTGTCACCAAAGCCACATGACAAGTTCCGGGAGTGCCTGGCAGCTTTTGGAGGGGGGTACCCGGGAAGGGGCGTCGGGGACAGAAGATGGGGCCCAGGTGCTTCGCGCCGCGGCATGCCGGGAGGAGGCGCTGCGAAGACCCCTGCCTATGCCGTGCGCTTTCTGCTGCC
The DNA here is from genome assembly GCF_003255815.1 of Theropithecus gelada. Lineage (NCBI taxonomy): Eukaryota > Metazoa > Chordata > Mammalia > Primates > Cercopithecidae > Theropithecus > Theropithecus gelada. The sequence continues at coordinate 83,664,640 of NC_037669.1, forward strand.
CCCAGCGGAGGCGCCCGGGCCCCAGCCCCGGCCCCCCTAGCGGCTCCTCGGGAATGCTGGGAATGTGAGTCAGGGCCTCCGCGAGCGGGCGAGCGTGCGGGCCGGCCGGGTGGGGGCCCAGCCGAGCGCAGCGCCTGGCAGCGCCGCGCGAGCGCGCGTCTCGGGACTGCGGCGGGTGCCGCCCCCTCGGCCGCCGGCCCCGCCCGGCCCCGCGCCTGGCCCCGGCCCTCCGAGCGGTGTCCTCCTCCTTCCCTTCTTTCCTCCCTCCCGGTTCCCCGCCCCGCTTCTCCTCCTCTTCCTCCGCCTCCCGCTCCTGCTCGCTCGGTCTCCGGCTCCGGCGCCGGCTCCTGCTCCTCCCGGCCGCCCGGGGCCAAGGCGACGAGAGGTTGTAAAAATCCATGTGGGACGGCCCCGGGGCGAGCATCCGAAAGGTGAGACGCCGACGCTGGGGTCGGGGCCGCCTGGTGCCCAGCTCCCTCGGGGTACCCGTGCCCGGGCATCCCTCGTGCCGGGTCCCCCTCGCTTGTGGGGAGCTGCAATGCGTTATCGTGGGGAGCCTAGGGGTGAACCATCCGCCTCCTCCGGGGCTTTCTCGGGCGGGGGAAGGGATGGGGCGGCCTAAGGGAGGATTTGCCTTGATGTCTAAACCCCCGGATTGGAACAAGTGCACGGTTTCCTCCGGCGCGCGGGCGCCGCTCGCTAGCCCCGGCGGCCCGGGCCACCTCCCGCAGTCCCTCTCCGGCAGCCACCCTCACTGCCATCGCCTTTCTTCTCTCAGATCCCCCTTTTCTGCCTGGCGTCCCCTCTTGCCTCGAGGGGTGGGGTATTAGCGGGGGCGGGGGTCTTGAGCAACCCCAAGCAGAACAAAGTGGAGAAAGGTGGAGCCCCAGCCCAGGGGGTGGGGTGGCTGGCTGCCTGGGTGGGCTCCGAGGGGAGCGTGTGTTTAAAAAAAAAAAAACCCGTGTCAGGGAAAATGAAGCCGATTTATGGGGAGGGCTAGGGGATGGTGTATGAAAAGGAATACGTGAAATTGAACTGAACGGCATTCCTTCTCTCCTCCTCCCCATCTCCTAATTATACAAAAAAGGGATACTTACGAAGGTGTACCTAATTTAAAAAAATACCGTACGAGCCTTTGAAAGATCATCTTAGGACAGTGAAGATTAAGAGCTGCTTTGGTTCGGGGTAATAAAATAGCGCTCGTAAACTCTCCGTTCGGCCCTGCCTTATTTATTTTGTACTTAAAGGTCTCTGTTCTTGCCGGAGAGGGAGGGTCCGCTCTTTTAGGAGTCAGATCGATTTTAGGCGGCTACCTGCCTTTGCTGGATGAAAGGCAATTTACTCCCGGAGCGGTGAATTGTCAGTTCCCTCTGTGATTGACAGCCACACCTGCCACTTACGTGGGTAGAATGGGGACCCGTGGAACCCAAAGAACCAATCAATGCTCGGGAGAGGAGGGCAGCTCCCACTTGTCATGGTTAGTTTCCTGGTTGGCTCTTTAAATCAGTGGTTTTACTTAACCATTGGTTTCCACCTGGTATGGGGATCCAGCTGTGAGAGGCAGACAAGCGGGAAGAAAACTCTTTGAAAATGGACTTTTAGAAGCAAGTATATTTGACCCGTGTTTCCTTGTCCTCCCCATCCCTTACCCACCACCCCACTGATTATTAGTTGTAGTAGTTGCGGATGCCAAGGCCATTGGCTTAAAAATGAAAATGAATCTGTGTAAAGAAGGAATTGGGGGAGGGGGTGTTAGAATTGCCCACCTATTTCTCCAGAATTGCAGTCTTTATAAGAGACACCATGTGCCGTTGAGCTATCCGGAAAAGGGTGTGGCACTTTGTCTCCTATGGTCACTCTTGTCCTTGTAAAGTCACATTGTTTCTCAGTATACAGTACTTGGGTCTTGGCTCTACTGGATGGATTTATAAGATATTTTTGAAGCCGGCAAACGTTCTTTATGGGGAGTCACATGAATAGAAGGGATTCTTTTAGTTCTGACAGTTAACTCAACTTCTGGAAGTGAGGGCTGCCTTGTTCTCTTTTGCAGAATGTCAGTTTGGTGGTGGTGGGGTCAAGTCATTTTCTTTCTGGGGAGTAGTAGAGTTTGCCTTTTTCTCCTGTAAGCCATCTTGTCTCTTTGCTTCTGTGCTTTAATAAAATACTTTTACAGTTTTGGCAGGGAGGGGTGTGGAAGGTGATGGTGTCATGATTTTCACCAGCAAGACTTTCACCGGTGGATGAATCATGGGTGAAGGACCAGATCCTTCTCAACTCACTACTAGTGAAAGGCTGATTTTTCAACACCCTTCTCCCTGAATTCATTTAAAAAATTACTGATTGATCCAAAGAGCTGTCACTTTATAGAAGCTGTACCTGGATGTGAACATAATGCTGTGAATTAAGCATTTCATAAACAGACTGTGAGCCAGAATATACTGATTAGAATGGTTTTCATGTAGAAGTCGGGGTTGTCAAAGCAGTATTATTACTATTACTATCATCATCATTATTAGTGCATAGGCAAGCACTTTGTTAAGTACTTTATATGCATTATCTTTTTTAAACCTTGTGGAGCCCCTGTGAAGTAGGTACTATTCTTATGCCCAAATTATAGATGAGTAACTAGAAGGAATTAAGCATCTTGCCACAGTTTAGTATGAAAGCAAGAACCTGAGCCCAGGTTTGTCTTATCCAGAGCCCATGACCTTGGCCATGGCCTTGACTTCAAATTTGGGTTGTGTAGTCTGCATGTGTCCAGTCTGAAGTGTAGGTTCTCCCAGCATACGTAGAGCTAACCCTCTTAAGAGTCCACTGTGATTCTGACAGTCCTTTTATCAGCCTGTTTTGCTTTTCCATTTTAAGGCTGTGGCATGGGTCAATAAGCAAATTTAGTAACTTTGTTTATTATATATTTCCAGTAGAAACATAATAAAATATAAAAAATATAACATATGATAAAATAAAAATTTTGACTCGCTAGAAATTTAGTTCCAAACTTAATGATGATGACTTAAAGAAGGTAAAACAAAACAAAATTCACACTCTTCCATTTTTCTTGACACCTTAAATTTCCAATTGGAGTTTTAAATAGATCTTGGTTGAATAAATGCTCCTAACATCATTCAATTGTCTCCCCACCAAGGGATTAGGGTTTTATTTTCTTTGTTATTTACAGAGACCGTTTTCTATTAGTGATTAGCTATAATGATATTTAAAATTATTCTTTTGTAATAGCATGACCCTCTTATTTTATTTTTTATTGTTTTTTGAAATGGAGTCTTGCTCCTGTCACACAGGCTGGAGTGTAGTGGCGCGATCTTGGCTCACTGCAATCTCCGCCTCCTGGGTTCAAGTGATTCTCCTGCCTCAGCCTCCCAAGTAGCTGGGATTACAGGTGCCTGCCACCATGCCTCTCTAATTTTTGTATTTTTAGTAGAGACGGGGTTTCACCATGTTGGCCAGGCTGGTCTCGAACTCCTGACCTCAGGTAATCCTCCTGCCTTGGCCTCCCAAAGTGCTGGCATTACAGGTGTGACCAGCTCTCTTGTTTTTAATATGTTGGAAATGCTACAAGATGTAAGCCTTATCAGTCTCTTCCCATTGGTGAAACTCAGTGGTGAAGGTTTGCCAAAACAGGTATCCTGAAAAATAAGGTGAATGATGTTGGAGTCCACAAATTTACCTAAAGAGTCTTTGACTTTGGTTAGGTTGACTTTTGTACAATCTGCATTTGCTTGTTTTACTAGGACATCCTCTAGCCCTTTTTTTTTTTTTTTTTAAATCTGCTAACCAGTTAACATTTTGGCTGGTCCATGGGGCACCTACTTGCCAGCCAACAGTTTCTGTTTCAGCAATGTTTACACTATTCCTTTATATTTTATTGTGATTTTCTTAGTTTAGAAACATAGGATGAATGGAAAACACAGAAAAGCACCAATATTCATGGTAATGTGGGTCTCATAAATTTAAAATAGTTGATCCAAAGGTAGAAATCACTGGATGTACAAAACATGGAGATTCTTTAGCCTGTTCTTTTTATGTGAAGAAAAGGAACAAAGTGAATGAAGATATAAGACATGCTAACATATATCAAATGATAAGATATATTAGTCAGCTTTGGCAGTGTAACAAAACTCCGAATTACAGCAACAGGTATTTATTTTCACACTCATGGGTCTTCAGGTTGACCGTGATTTGGCTGGTATAGGTTGGGCTCCTTGGGGTGGCTGTGCAGAGGCTGTGGGTTGGGTTCCATTCTGCTCCACATGTGTCCTGGGGCCCAGGCTGAAGGGATGGCAGCTACTTGGGGCATACTCTTCTCCTGGCAGATCACTGGAGCCAAGAGGCAAACTGCACGAGCAAATGTCACTTTCACTGATAACCTATTTTGGACAAAGCACTATTTTGGACAAAACTTGTGTGTAAAAGTAGACTCTGTTCACAGTAAGGGAGCGAATATCTGATGAACTATGATCCAGATTCCAACAGCATGTAAAAATTATGGTGAGAGGCTTTTCTAATTTTTTCTTTGTCTTGGGGAATGCAATTTTCATCCCCTTACTCCCATTGCTGGCTGTGTGACATATAAACCTGGTGCTTAACTTCTGCATTTCAGGAATATACTGTGTTTGATTTTAGAGGGCTGGCTGTAAAGCAGGTTGGTGTATACATATGAATTACTTAAATTATTAAGGCATTATTTATTAGAACCTACTGTGTTCCAAGAGACAATGTTCAGTCTCTAAAAACTTTGGTGAACACAGTTTTTATCTGATGTGGGTCCTGCCACCATGAAACTTATCATTAGGAATAAGTGTAAGGAAGGACTTCTTGGATGCAATGGCATTTTCCTGGACCTTAAAGCAGGGAGAGTTGGAGATGCAGATAGAGCAAGGGATACCATAAAAACGTAGGGGCACACATGGATATTGAGTTATTCCATTTGGCCAGAGAGTAAGAAAGGTGAATAACAACAACAATAATAATTATAACAGTAGTATTTATAGCCTAACTTCTATTGGGCAGTTAATTATGTGTTAGGCACTGTGCTTAGCACTTTCCATAAGATATTTAATATTGGGTAGGCATTGCTGGTTGCCTACCCAACATTCATTTTCTCCTTTCTAACTAAAAGAAACCCAATTTTGTCTGAGATGGAAATAAGCCCACCTCACCTTCCCAAGACTCCCTTGGACTTAGAGTGGCCATGAGAGTTGAGTCTGATAATGACATAAGTGGAAGTTGTTGGGTGGAGGCTTTCCTGAAAATGTGGTGAGTGGGACACACCTGGTTGTTATACTCCAAGAACTTTTCAGCTTTTAGCTTCTTGCTGCTGAGATCATCGGTGCAATGCCTGGAGGGGTAGCAGCCAACTACAACAATGAAGATAAAGTCATGGTTTTTATTTTGTTTGTTTGCTTTTGAGACAGGGCCTCACTCTGTCACCGAGCCTGGAGTGCAGTGGCACGGATCTCAGCTCACGCAGCCTTGATTTCCCTGGCTCAAGTGATTCTCCTACCTCAGTCTTCGTAGTAGCTGGAACTACGGGTGTGCACTACCATGCCTGGCTGATTTTTGTATACTTTTGTAAAGATGAGGTTTCCCCGTGTTGCTCAGGCTGGTCTTGAACTCCTGAGCTCAAGTGATCTCCCTGCCTTGGCCTCCCAAAGTGCTGGGATTGCAGGTGTGAGCCACTGTGCCCAGCCAAAATCATGTCTTACAAATGGCAAAGCTGGAGTCTGGAAGGATCTTGGTCTTGGTGACATTGTTCATTCATAGTACCAGCCCAGACTGCCTTCCCCTGTACTTCTTATTGCATGAAACAAAAAAGTTCTTTACTTGTAAGCCACTACTTATTACTTGTGGCCACATACTCCTCACTAATACATACCTTCTCAAGAAAACCCTCAAAGTAGATGCTATCACCTATTTTGCAGGTGAGAACATTAAAACTTAGAGGGGTTAAGGACTTGCCCAACCAGTAAGTGGAAGTGTTATGGGTTCAAAACAATGTCATTTTGACTTTCAGGATCATCATCTTGCGTCTGGCTGGGCAGGATAAGTACTGTAGTGGAGATAATATTGGAAAATTAGGCTGGAGTAAGACTGAGGAGGCACCTGGATTCCTGATTGAAATATTTGAGTTTGATTTCATGGGCTAGTGAGTATAAAGCCATTGAAAAAGACAGAGACCAGAGGTTTGGAGTCCACTGAGGCTTGAGTGCATGACATACATGCTTTAGTGCGAGTGGAGGTGGAGGGAAAACTGGGCATGAAACAGAGCTGGGGACATGAGAAGATAATGGAATTCAGTGAACCCAAATCATAGTTGCTGTTAACCTGAGAACAAAATGAAAGTCTCCTGAAGACTAGTATTCACTTCTACCGATGGCTTCACATTTGCCCAGAAGTAGGGAATGAGTAATATAGAGAATTGCTAATGGGATATGAATCACTATTTAATGCTGTGGGGTGGGGTCTTCTACTCATTGTCAATACCATTTATTGAGCCCTTGATGACCTTGTATTACATGACTTTGGTCTGGGTCTGGCTCACAGTGCCAGTTAAAGGTAGCAGAGGTGAAGGGTAAGGTCAGAAGGTGCTGCAGTGGTACATTAGATTCTGTCCATGGACTTATTTCTGCTAAACATTCTAGACCTTCCTTGCGGGGTAGATTGGGGTTACTTTAACTGTCTGTGTCTCCTTTTTTTCTTCTCTTTACTTTTTAAATCTGTAAAATAAAGGATTTGGTTTACATTCATAGTTTTCAAATGTTTTTCAGCTGTTAAAACTTTTTGTTTCCTAAATAAAAATTTATCTGGACCCTCAGTATATTTATAGGAAGCAGAGCTGTTCTGGAAATGTAGGGTCCAGATTTATGTTGCATGAGGTATCTTTACGTTGAGGCCACTGCTCTAAAATGATACCTACACACCCTTCCTGGTCCAGGATTATGTGAATCTTATAGCTGTTCAGATGTTTTATTTGTGCATCATCTTTAACAAATCCCTTTGTTATTCCACAGGTTGTGTCTTGATATCATCTGTGGTAGAGACTGTTAATGTTCCCCATAGCCACTTTTTCTTTCCTTCCAGGCATATGTTGTAAGTGCCTTGCATCACTTCCATGCTAGAACATTTGATTTCCAGTGTGAGAGCACCCAGTGCTCTCTTCTACTGCAATGATTATGGAAATGTGTGTTGAGATGGAGCCCTCCATCTGCCTGGGCCTTTCAGTCACTAAATGAACACAGCTTCCAGTCAACTGGAGTTGGACATATAGACCAAGAAGTAAACTTTGGTTGTTTTAAACAATGAAGATTTTCTGATTTTTGGTTTCTGCAGCACTTTTCTGCTTATGTTTACTGATACGTCATCTTTGAGCATATCTGCTAAACTTTATGTAACTTACGTTTTGGGTGCCTTCTGGATTAACCTGAAGCCTGGCCAGCTTGTCCTTACTTTGTAGTTAGGAAAGCAGTGGGCTGGCACCTACATCTACTGTCCTGTTCAAATAGATTCTTTGAATTGAAATCTTTATGCTCAATAACATTCGTTTTCATGTTTAAAAAGTGCCTGAAGACATATTGTATAGTGCACCTTACTGTTCTTAAAAAAAAAAAAAAAAAGCCTTTATGCCATGTTGCTTTTTTGTTTTGTTTTGTTTTTTGTATTTTTAGTAGAGACAGGGTTTCACCGTGTTAGCCAGGATGGTCTTGATCTCCTGACCTCGTGATCCGCCCGCCTCGGCCCCCTAAAGTGCTGGGATTACAGGCGTGAGCCACCACACCCGGCTGCCACATTGCTTTTTTAAGTATAGAATCTATGTGGCTTAGAAAGGAATAATGACTATCAGTTACCATAACAATGGCTGTTATTAATTAAGTAGTGATTGACTTATGAAGTATTTATTGGGTATCTACTTTGTGATAGGCACTGGGGGTACAGAGATGAACCACAGATAGTTCCTTACTACTTGGAGCTAATACTCCAGTTGGAAGTGATGGATACATTTGCTCTGTTATATGAAGAGCACCACTTATTGAGCATTTACTATGCGGTAGGCACTGTGCTAGGTGCTTTATATTGCTCATTTCATATTACCTATACAGGTAAACGTATTATCCCATTTTATAGGTGAGGAAACTGAGACTCAAAGAGTTTGATAAGTTCCATGAAGGCAGGAGCTTTGCCTTTTGCTGTATCCCTGGTGCCAAGATGTTCTATAAGTATTTGTTCAATGATTGAAGGAATAGAAAAGCTTGCTCAGAGTTAATGCTGTGGCAGAGCCAGAATTTGAATCCACCTCTGCCTTACTCTCAAGGCTGCTAAATTATCACTAGAGAAAGTAGAAACAGTGAGTGGCCCCACAATTGCATCAGAAACAATCACCAAGCCTTACCAGTGTCAATGCCAAAAGCACCAGGAATTCTAAGCTGTCTCACTTTCACGGCCAGGGCTGAGCCTTCTTTGTGATTTTCTGTTCATTCTTTCAGCTGGGGAAGTCCAAGGCCACTATCTCACTGACTTAATTGTTCATATAATTGGTTACACCTCTCTTGGGCCAGTTCATCTGCTACTCCAGCCTAATTTCTTCAGCACTTGGCTGGCCAATTCCCAGGGCGTGCCTCAAGTTCTGCTGTTAACCTCTTGGGCATTCCTTCTCCACTTACATCTTCCAGATTTGTTGCTTTGAAGTTGTACTTCCTCTGTTCTTGAACTCATGTTGACTCTGCCAAGCAGAGCTCACTTGGTCAGATCCCAGAAATATCTAGTTGCTGGCACCTAATCAGCACTCAACAAAATTAAAAAGAGAGAGACAGCGTGTGTGCATGGAAGAAGAGAAGAAAATAAATAAAGACAGGAAGAACTTTCAGGAAGGAACTAAGTGATTATTTTTTTCCTGGAAGTCAATGGTGAGATTATTGCCCCACTGGATGAAAAGTTGGAAGGGCATCTCTGAGATACACCTGAAAACCAAAGGCCAGCCACAATGTTCATAGATACCTTATACCAGCAACTTAGTTTTGCTATGGTTTATTTTTCAGTCTTTTTTTGCTTACTTGATTATCCTGTGTGAGTGTGTGTGTGTGTGTATGTATGTGTGTGTGTGGTCTGATAGCATTAGCTCTCTTTTCCTGTCTTAATACTTTCCACCCCTAAAGGTAGTTGTCATTCTGTTATTTCAGGGCATGAATGAGTTGCAGGAAGCAAAGTGCATTTACCCTAAATGCATTAGGAGCAAACTATTAATTCAAGGCAACTTCTTAGTGGGTCAGAAGACTAGAGCTTAAATGGGAATTGAGCAATGTGACTGTTCTTTAAGAATAAGCTCAGATCCTTATGCAAACCATGAAATATTTCTGCTAAATGGTATGACTAATTACAGTAAGAAAGAGTGGGGTTTCATACAAGAAATTGAACCTAGTTGTGCACTGTGGTTACCAGTTCTTATGTGGCAAATTTCTCTATAATAAGATGGGTGTGGTCAGGCTGGGAGTTCATCCTCTATGGGCCTGAGGTGATTGAAGGTGGGTTTGGGGTCTGGGAGCTGCTCTGGCAGTGAGAGTTGAGCAACTCTGCAAGATGTGAGTTTAGGGTGGTCCCATGATCACTGGTTATTTTCTCAGTGATACTGGTGGACATCAAATTCCTACCAAGATGTCTTTCTTGTGCCTGGCTTGAGGCAGATTAGCCATGCTCCATTTTGCCAGCTGGCTCCAGCTGTCATCATGTCAAGGAGCGGCCGTGATTCAAGGGGCAGGTTCCGAGAGGAGCAGGATTGTTGACTCTTTTTTCTACATTCATGTCTTAGGAGAGGATTTTTGATGTCTTTTCTTTCCTTCTGGTGATGTGTGTTTTTCCTTCCCTTCTAAGGCTGTAACGTTCCTTCCTCCCCCTTCTTTGTTTTGCATTTTGACCCTTTATTCGTATTGTTCCTGAAGCCTCTCCCTGACAGGAAGCAGGAGGTTGGGTAGTGAGTGGGATAACAGCGTGGCATTTGTATGGGCTCGTTGAAAATAGGTCCTGTTTGATGCTGAGTGGATACAAAAGCATCTGGGTCTTGGTGGCTGCTGTTCATCAGGCTTGTGAGCGTGGAGCAGTTAGTGGAGGCACGCAAGGGGAATTCTTCACCTTTTTTGTGAAAGCTGAGAAATAACTCTCTTTTTATACATGGGCTTTGAATGCATTCATGGGCCACCTTGAATTCACAACATGAATAGTTGCTTAGAATAACTTCAGAGCAGATTCTTTTGGATACAGAGACATAGCACTGACCTGGGGTCACAAGCCCTAAGTTTCCTTTCTGGCTTTGCCACTAGCTTTCTCCTTATTTGGGATCTCTGTTTCTCTATCATCTAGTCCAATTTGCTTCAAAGGCACTCTTCTAGACCTATTATATATATATTTTTACAAGTTTCTTCATGCAGAGATTCAACTAAGTAATTATCATTTTATTAGTTATTTTAACCTGGAAAACAGGAATGGCTGGTGTTCTTTCATAATAGACATTAGTAACAAAGAATTAAGCCATTCTGTTATGTATTCATCATATGAGTGTATGCTTGCTTTGTGCCAGTCTTCTTCTGGGAATGGGGTGTGTATGTGTTGGGGGGACCGTTAAGAGAGCAGGTAATTTTGTGGGGAAGCTCAGGGATTGTAGTATCTAGAGGAGCACCAAAAAGTAAGCAGGCAATAATGGATGCTCTTTGGGGGAACATCCAGGCTGTCACGGAAGACTTAGGAGAGTCATGGATGAAGAATGAAAGAAGGCTTCCTGAAGAAAGTAGCACCTAAAGTGTCACTGAAGGGTAAATGGAATTAGCCAGAGGAGGGAGGATTTGAAGGTACAAATAACAGGGGGAATAGCATGCACTAGGTCCAAAGGTAAGCAAGAGAATGTGAGATTCAGGGTTCATAGAGGTAAAGGTAGATAGAACTGCAGAGCTGGAGTTTAGCTTGGCTCAGGATGACGGATGGTAAGAGGAGCCAGAGAGCGTGACAGGGCACGAGACCCTGTGAGCCATTGAAGAGTTGGGACTCAAGCTTAAACCTTCAAGACATTTCAAGTAGGGGACGGATATGATCAAAGACTCTGACTGCTCTTTATTCTCCTTTTATTTCACTGTCATGGCAATAATTACCTACTTTTGATGCTTGTGGGAGTATGGGGCTTGCTATTGGGAAGAGAGGGTGGCAAGATGACCTGGAGAACAATAGAAAGATTGATTATTATGGCTTTGGGACTCCTAGCAATGTCCATTCTGATTCATTGACCAAACAATTTATGCAGCCTTAATAATTTTGAAAGATCATTTTCCCAGTGAGGAAAAATATCTTCTGGTAAAAATTTGCAGTGGGACTCCACACCACTTGTTGGTTTTGAGACTCTTTCCAAATATCACGTAGGACAAAGTTCATTTCAGCAAATTTTAAGCAGAGCACAGAGAGTATACATTGTGTTTTAAAATCTTTGTAGTTAATGGGCAGAATGAAACTGACTGCGTTAGATTAATTGAGGGGAATACTTGGAGTAATTCATAGTGTACAGCTTCTGAAAGTGGTCTGAGAAAGTTCATGAATGGAAATAGTTTCATTATTCCTTGAAATGTACAAGATTGGGAGTTATGGGCCAGAACACTATTCAATGCCCCGTGCATAGTGACTGCCTCTGACTTTACTTTGGTATGATTTACACTCTTGCACATTATACAGTAACACTGTTAAATTGTCTTTCATACATTAATCTTCTGTGCTGTAGCTTATGAACCACCATTCTGAGCTACTGTATCATGACCTTACTTGCCAACAAGTAGTTTTAGTTCATCAGCATCACCATATTTGCACAACAGAATTTGTGCAATCACCTGAATATTTCTTGAATTTTGTCATTAATTTATAAGTGGAAAATGGAAAAATGTAGGCAATAATATAGGGATAAGTATTTAGCTCATGATGTAATTGAGCCAAACAGTGAAACCATTAGGCATGCCCAATATGGCTAGTGGTTAGCTTTAGTCAGATGCTTTGAACTTAAGTTGGCCAACTATTTATAGTTGTGAGTGAAGTTAAAGGCTATGTATGTATGAAATGTTGGAAAAAAGCTTTAGGGATTACATTAAAGAGCAAGATGGAATTTGGGATTTTATCATTTATTTGTTTTTGGGAACAGTTTCCCTTTTTAACATGTAATTCAAGGTAAGTTTTGTTTGTTCAGCTTTTTAAAAAGTACATATTCAGAAAGGCATTTTCTACAAAAGCAAGGGACAGAAATTGGATTTCTCATCAGTCTTATTTATGAGTCCACCAGAGTATGTAACCTAATCCTTTGGTTTGCTAGTCAGAATAGGTGATTATTATGATAAAATCTCTGTGTATTTTGGCAAGCAAGTAACAAGAAATCAAAGCAAAATAAAATGACATTTGGCAAAGGATTTACCTCAATGAGAATTTCATGATCGCATGGTTTCATTTGTTAAAATGCTGTACTGTGGAACTAGAAAAAGACTAAATGAATCCTAGTCTTTGCCATAAACCTTAGGAGGGTACATTTGTAGCCAAAGAGAGAAAGGGATACGGATAAAATTTACCAGATTAAAGTTTGTGTATAATTGACCCCACAGCCCTCTAATTCCTGAGGTCAGGAGGGAATGGTGGTTATCTGTCTGTCCTGGGTGGGTCTGCTTGCTATCTGGGGAGCTTATCTAACTTTTTTTGTGGGCTCAGCCCACCTCTAGGCAAAAGATGGAGTTGGATACAAAATTCCAGTTCTTTCTAATACCTCTTGTAGTTGGTTAAATGATGAGTGCTAAGTCATGAGAGATGTTATTCACACAGAAGATGGAAAGAATTGGCTCTTAGATTTTTTAATCTCTTCCTGAAACTGAGAGACGTAGTTTATCTTCTATAAAAAAGGTGGATAATTGTTAGACCAGAAATTCAAGAAGCTCATATTAAGTATCTACTGTGAGTCAGGCACTGTGCTAAGCACTTTTAAGAATTATCTCGTTTAATCTTCACAATAACTTCATGATCTAAGTATTATTTTTATTGATGAGGAAAATAATATTTAGAGAAATTAAGAAACTTGCCTCGGTGTCTTAGTTGAGTTTCCCACAGAAGCAGACCCTGAGACAAGTAATTACTTGGGACATACAGGGGTCACTAGTGAGTGAATGAGGGTGCGAGACAGGGAAGTGAAGGCAGCCAATAGATGGGGCATTGTTAAGCGAGTTGTGCAATGGCAGCTGGTGTTTAATCCCATAAGGAAATGGTAGAGATAGTGCACAACACCTGCCTTAGGGTATTTTTACACAAAGTCTAAGAGAGTAGGGATGTCTCACCACTAGCTCATGTCAGTTGTTTTTTATTCTTTCCTTTTTTTTTTTTTTTTTTTTAAATACGGAGTCTCGTTCTGTCTGGAGTGCAGTGGCCGGATCTCAGCTCACTGCAAGCTCCGCCTCCCGGGTTTATGCCATTCTCCTGCCTCAGCCTCCCGAGTAGCTGGGACTACAGGCACCCGCCACCTCGCCCGGCTAGTTTTTTGTATTTTTTTTTTAGTAGAGATGGGGTTTCACTGTGTTAGCCAGGATGGTCTCGATCTCCTGACCTCGTGATCGGCCATCTTGGCCTCCCAAAGTGCTGGGATTACAGGCTTGAGCCACCGCCCCCGGCTCTTCTTTCCTTTTTTTAAAAATTTATTTATTTTTATTATTTTATTGTGGTAAAATATACATAACATAAAATTTACTATTGTAACCATTTTAAAGTGCACAGTTTGGTGGTACTAAGTATATTTGCAATGTTGTGCAGCCATCACCACCATCAATCTCCAGAGCTTTCTCATCATCCCATACTGAAACTTTGTACTAATTAAACAATAACTCCACATTCCCCCAGCCCCTGGAAACCAGCATTATACTTTCTGTCTCTATGAATTTGACTATTCTAGGTACCTCATATAAATGATATCAGCCAATATTTGTGCTTTTGTGGCTGGTTTATTTCACTTAGCGTAATGTTTTCCAAATTCATGTTATAGCATGTATCAGAATTTCATTTCCTTTTTTTTTTTTTTTTTTGAGACAGAGTCTTGCTCTGTTGCCCAAGTGGGAGTGCAGTGGCACAATCTTGGCTCACTGCAACCTCTGCCTCCTGGGTTCAAGTGATCCGCATGCCTCAGTCTCCCAAGTAGCTAGGACTACAGGTGCACGCCAACATGCCTGGCTAAGTTTTGTATTTTTTTAGTAAAGTTGAGGTTTTGCCATGTTAGCCATGCTGGTCTTGAACTCCTGCCCTCAGATGATCCACCCACCTTGGCCTCCTCATTTCTTTTTTAAGGATGAATAATATTCCATTTTATGTATATGCTTCATTTTCTTTATGCATTCAACGTCAGTGGACATTTCGGTTGTTTTCACCTTTTAGCTATCATGAATAATGCTGTTGTGAACACTGGTATATAAATATCTGTCAGATTTTTTTAAGGGTGGTTAACTCTGGGACTTCTACACCCTGCAAGGGAAGATTAGCTTATCCAGGTTTAAAAGATGCTCTCAGGCAGAGATTCTGATATTGGCAGTGCCTTTGGGGCACTCTAAAATGTTCAGGCCAGAGGGACATTGGTAGGCACTTAGAGCATCTGCTTGCAAGATCTTAACCTAAGTAAGTGGAGAAACTGGAATTTGGACTCTTCAGAGCCCATGCTTTAAACTGCTCTACACTGAGTTGCCTTTTAATTGCAAGTGTAAAATAGTGCTGAGATATGAAGATGAAGAAGACATAGTTCTTGCCTTCAAGGAAGGTACAGGGTTGAATCATCTGTTTTGCAAAAGGTTCAAGTGAAGACAGGGGCATCACTTGGTGCAATCTGTAAGTCACACAGCCCTTATAAGGTGGAATCACAGATAGCAGGAGGTGGGTGCATGTGTTGCCTTTCTTTTGGTGGGGAGGCATGCTTGGGTCAGGCACAGCTGGACTCTTCCTAGGGCTGTGCTCCAGGAGAGGCACTCACACGTGTACTGATCATATGAGGTCCAGCCCACGCCCATTGATCCTCGCTGGCATTCACTATTTGGATGGTTTGTACAACTATGTCACCTCCTAGCAGGATTTATCCTCCTTTCGGCTTTTCCAGTGATTGCCTTCATCTCGATGTCCAAGCACCAGGAGCAGCTATTTGTCAGTAAAGAAATCAGTGGTCAGGAATAATAAAAAGAATACATTTGGAGGCAGTTAAAATAGTCGGTTGTATGCATCTGTGTCTGAAAATAAATTATTTACAAATGATTTGCATTTATCTGGAGACCTAACAGAAGATATTCTGTCCTTGAATGGATGATATTTCCTAGTTTGGTAATCTGTAGAGGAAGAAAGAAATGAGAGATAAATCAATGAGAAAACGCTGTCCTATATTTTAACCTAAAAGTTGCCTATTTTGTTTTAGCACTGTATTTGTGGTAGTTGGGTGTATTAGTCAGATATTGCAAGGTTGTGCTGGGCTAACAAAGGACCTCCACATCTCAGTGGCTTCTTTCTCTCAGGGGTTGTCTGTGATTCTGCTCCATGTTATCTTTATTCTGGGACACAGGCTGAAGGTGCCTTTCTTGGACAGCCTATTCTCCTGGTAGACAAGAAAAAACAATGGTTTATCCACAAGAGGGCTCTGATAGCTACTGTTTGGTTATGGCATTTGTTACTTCTGCTCACATTTCATTGGCCAAAACAAGTCATACGGCCAAGCCAGGTGTCAATGGAGCAGGAAAGATGATCTTCCCACAGGAAGGAGACTGTAGGGATGGCCTGGCTAAAGGGGGATGGTGAATATGTTGAATAAATTATGCAATTAACTGCATTGGCTAAAGTTTTACTTTCATGTGCAAAGTTTTTTTTTTTTTGCAACCTTTTTAATCAACTACTTTTTTTAGACCCATTGCAAGATGTGTAAAGCTGTTATTTCTATTTTACTCAAGAGGAAGACAGGGTCTAATTTAAGAAAACAACACAATGAGCCTGTGGTCAGTATTGATGATGAGGAGGATTGTACTGAGTATTTACTGAGACTCAGGCACTGTGCTAAGTACTTCTGCCTTCTCTGATTTAATCATTACTCACCTTATTTTTGTGAAGTAGCCATTGTTACTCAGATACTTACTGAGGCTCAGAGAGGTTTGCTAACTTGCTCAAAGTTAAACAGATAATAAATATGAGATTCAGGACTCAAATCCAGTGTATGCTTAATCACTTAACCAACGTTTCTCAGACTTAGATGGTATCTTTTTTAATGAAAATAATTTCTTGTAGAACCCCAGGGTTGGGTTAAATTATTTTTATTGTAATGATACTTTAAATTGTGTAAACATAAAGCTGGTGAGTTTTATTTTTAAGCTCTTACACCTTTTTAAAACTTAAATCAATTTAGAAATAGAGTATATGTCATATTACAGTACTAATTCAAATTTACAACATTAATTTAACTGCATTAACTAAATTGCTGCTTGTAACTAGAATGTGATGCTGACTGTTCTGGACGGGTTCTTTGGCATCTTCTGGTCTACCCTGCTGTGCGCTGGATGATGATTCAATTTCCCCACCATATTCACAAAGTTTCATTCATTCTGAGGAATTTGACAATCCTTATCCTTCACCCAGTGAGAACACATCCTTTAGATCCCCAAGACCATCTTATTTCCTTTCACATTGACTCAGTGATTCCTTAGGGTACAGCTTGATATTCAAAGTCAGTGGGCATGGCGCTGTGCTGATCAAGAATATCCTTACATTATTTGTTTTCAGATTTCTGAAATAAAAACATATTAAATTCTCATTGGATTTAATTCTGTTAAATTCTCATGCGATTTGCAGATTCTTTAATATGCATAACTTGGATCTGACTCCCCTCCTTAGTTCTTGTCCAGGTTAAAAAACTGGATTTTCCTTCTCTGTTACTACACTCTTTCTTCCATAGGACTCTCTCCATCTGAGACCACACTCTATCACTCCCAGAAAGGCCTTCATCTGTTTCCCATGTTCACAGCAGCTGGCAGCTTTGCACAACATTAGAGTTGTTAATGTGAACCTGAGTAAAGAGGCTGTGACCCCCTTTTAAATGGAAGGCTTTGGACCTCTAGCATGTCAGAAACCACATTACAGATTTGTTCTCTAGAAGTATTTGTTGAATAGATCTGAGTTATGTCCTGTAATTTCCCTTTTTATTTATTTTTATGTTAGATAAGCCTACCATTATTCATTCATAGACAAGAGATTTGACTCAATTACTTGATGATTTACGTACTGCACTTACTGACTCTCATTTACTCTAATTTCCGTTGTTAAAGGGGTTTCTGCATACCATTCAGCACCCTGAACTTGATCCTTGTTAAAGCCTGCAATGTGACTCTTTCGTGGGTATCAGTCATATTTTTGAGAGACCTCAGAGTTAGAATGTAACGTTTATTCTTTCTCTTCTTTCCAGAATACATAGATGAATGCTTGTCTCCATAATTTGCACATTGGAGCCATTCTTTATCCCTCGTTGATTGTGGTCTTTTTTTTTTTTTTTTTTTAAATAGCTTACAATCTTTGCTAAAATTTTTCTTCATGTATGTGATTATGCCTATATTCTTTTCTAGTAAAAAGCTATTTACACATAATCCTTATACCGTTGTAAATGTAGCAAAATTTTGTGTGATTGGATTTTTAGGGCCAAGAGGGCAGAGTTGTTATTCTATCTTTCTATCATTTTCTCAGAAACATCTGTTAGTTGACAGATAGAAGATTTTTTTAGTATAAGACCCAATAATTCCTGAATATTCTTTTTTGTAAGTATACTGTAACTAAAGCCTTGCCAATTGACATTTTACATTTGCAGATGAAAGGAAATGCACAGATGTTTAAAAAACGAATCTGAAAACCTTATTTATTCCTTCAGTGCAACTACTTAATTTGTTCCATTTATGAGACTTTATGAGGCAATGAAAAATGTTGTTATAATCGACATATTTTATTAACCATCGCTGATTTTAATTTTATTTAACATCTCAAATTATTTCTTAATTGTACTGTTTATTGTTGGGGATTTTGCCATTTTAAAAATTTATTTATTTTTTAGAGATAGGGTCTCTCTCTGTCACCCAGGCTGGAGCGCAATGGTGTGACCATAGCTCACTGCTGCCTTGAACTCCTGGACCCAAGTTACTCTCCTGCCTCAGCCTCCCAAGTAGCTAGGACTATAACTGCACACCACCACACCTGGCTAATATATTATTTTTTTATTTTATTTTATTTTTTTGAGATGGAGTCTCACTCTGTCGCCCAGGCTGGAGTGCAGTGGCATGATCTTGGCTCACTGCAAGCTCCACCTCCCAGGTTCACACCATTCTACTGCCTCAGCCTCCTGAGTAGCTGGGACTACAGGCACCCGCCACCACGCCCGGTTAATTTTTTTGTATTTTTAGTAGAGATGGAGTTTCACCATGTTAACCAGGATGGTCTCGATCTCCTGACCTCGTGATCAGCTTGCCTCAGCCTCCCAAAGTGCTGGGATTACAGGCGTGAACCACCACGCCCGGCCCTTATTTTTTAATTTTTTTGTAGAGATGGGGCATCACCATGTTGCCCAGGCTGGTCTCAAACTCCTGGCCTCAAGTGATCCTCCCACCTTGGTCTCCCAAAATGCTGAGATTATAGGCATGAGCTTACCACACCTGGCTGTTTTGCTATGTTTTTAACTTGTGGATTTAGCTGTGTACTAGACAATAGTCTATTCCTTTAACAAGAGTTTTTAGGGGTTTCAGATTCTTAATTTAACACTTTGAAATAAATTGATGGAGTCTGAAATTTAAATAATGGAAATGATTAATGGGAAGAACAGTTAACTAATATTTGGGCATGCAGAGCCCCTGCCTTGTAGTATGGAAGACAATCAGCCTCTTCACTCAAGTACCTTGCCATAAAATATGAGCCAAGGCAGCTGAACATGTAATCATGCTAAATCTACACATGGAAAACAGTAATTATAAAATGAGTTTGGGAGAACTAAAGGAGAGAGTACTGATGTGTGGATAGGTATGTTTGAGTTTCATAGAGCTTTTTGGAGAATGTTGGGAAAGCAATTTTGAAAATCTCTGCTGTGTTAAGCTGGACTTTCCCCCTACTGATTCACATCATTATAGTATTCACAGATGAAATGGTTTATTACTGGGACTTTCAATAACTACAGATGCATAATATTGTAGCCTGCAGATCATGGGGGAAGGCAATGTCCATTTTTCTCTCTAGTTTTAAAGAACTGGGGTTGATGTCTTGAACACTTTTGAACAGCAGATTGAGTTTGACTCCAAAGTGTCTGACAGGGCTAAGTTTAGTGAACTGAGAGAATTCTATGGCAACTTTGAGGTTTAAAGCCACTGTGTTATATTCTGGTAGCCTTGGGCTTGTCAAGGTTAACTTCTGTGGATCATTAGCTGTGTGCTAGGTATTGTGCTAACTACTTTCTTATATCATCTCATTTAATCTTCCCAAATCCATAAAAAAGTCTGATATCCCCATTTTATAGATGAGAAAAGTGAGGGTGAGAGAAGTAAAATACTTTGCTCAAGGTTGCACATCTAGAAGACAGAAGTATGACTCCAACCAAATCTGATTTTGATGCTCCCCTTTTCCTTTTTAAGACACTTTGTCTTTCCTCTCTGGCTACAATTACAAAATTGTCCTGTAACTGCCATGGAAGTGATTTTAGTGATATGATGAAAATGTCATGATATTAAAGTACCAGCATCATCCTTTCAATTATTTCAAAGTTATTTTGCATAGCTCCCATGTTCCCTTACTCTTGGGTGAGAGGGCCTACTCTGGTTCTCCTCTGACTGCACCCTCCACTGGGGGAAGAGGCCAAGGCGCCAATGCATGTATCCACTTGGAGCCTGTGCCTGGTATTCTAGAGTCCACTCTGGGTACCCACAGGCCTGTGACCTCCCTGCCTAAATGACCCTGAGTTGTCTTCCAGAATCTGCTTGGGATTTTTTTGCCCAGTCTATCTTCTTGGGGGCAAGCCATGCTACCACCGTGTACATCCCTAGGTTTAGGGTTATGGAGGGGCACATATGTGTGACGTTACAGATCAGGTGTCAGCAAACTACTACCCGTGGGCCAAATCCAACTACCACTATTTTTTTTTTTTTGAGATGGAGTCCCGCTCTGTCACCCAGGCTGGAGTGCAGTGGCACAATCTCGGCTCACTGCAAGCTCTGCCTCCCGGGTTCATGCCATTCTCCTGCCTCAGCCTCCTGAGTAGCTGGGACTACAGGTGCCTGCCACCACGCCCGGCTAATTTTTCGTATTTTTTTGTAGAGACGGGGTTTCACCGTGTTAACCAGGAAGGTCTCGATCTCCTGACCTCGTGATCCACCTGCCTCGGCCTCCCAAACTGCTGGAATTACAGGCGTGAGCCACTGCGCCTGGCCAACTACCACTTGTTTTTATAAATAAAATTTTACTGGAACACAGCCATGCCTATTTGGTTTCAAATTGTCTATGGCTGCTTTCAGGCTGAAATGGCAAGAGTTGAGTAGTTATGACAGAGACCAAATGGCCCACAAAACCTAAAATGTGTTCTGTTTGGCCTTTTACAGAGAAAATCTGTGGACCCCTGGTATAGCTGGAGCAAGCCTAGCTTGCATGCTGCAGAGTTCATGTGTATGAGGCCCATGGGGTATGGTTGGGCCAGAAGTGGGGAAAAAGGGTGTTGGTGGAGGTGTGGGGGGGCAGGCCTTCCTTCTGCCAAAATGTTTTGGTGGAATTCTGAGGAGTCTTAGTATTCTACATTCAAAATTCAAATCTCACCTTCCCCATCTCTGTATTCATCAAGGTAGGAGGGTAGAATGTATTTTATTTACCAGTTTGTTAGCTCAGTATATAACTTTAAATGTATAGGCACGTGGAACCTGGGCATCCGTTTGTACTCTTGTTCTGGGCTCTGAGAGTGTTAGCAACAATGTAAAAACCTAGGTGGCAGTGTAAGGGTTTATAATAGGAGGGAAGAGAGACCTCAAAAAGGAATTGCACATATTAATACGAAATTGTAAGGTGTGGAAGTGCTTTTGGGTCATATGCAGACTATTGGACATGAGAGAGGCTTTGGGGATGCTGATAATGTTCTAGTCTTGGCCTAGACAGTGGTAACACAGGTGTGCTCACTATATAAAAATTAACCTGTGCAGACTGGGCGCAGTGGCTTATGCCTGTAATCCTAGCATTTTGGGAGGCCAAGGTGGGTGGATCAATTGAGGTCAGGAGTTCAAAACCAGACTGAACAAAATGGCAAAGCCCCATCTCTACTAAAAATACAAAAATTCACCAGGCATGGTGGCAGGCACCTGTAATCGCAGCTACTCGAGAGGCTGAGGCAGGAGAATCGCTTGAACTCAGCAGGCAGAGGATGCAGTGAGCCGAGATCACACTACTGCACTCCAGCCTGGGTGGCAGAGCGAGACTCTGTCTCAAAAAAAATATCAATTAACCTGTGCAATTAACATCTACCTTCATCATATATATGTTATGCTTTAATCAAAAGTTTATAAAAATAAATGAAAAGAGAATATATTAAAATTAGATATTTAATGTAAATAATACATATAATGTTTATATTTTATAAATATTGTAACATATATACTAAGATTAATATATTACAATATATTAAAAATAAACAACGCTTGCTCCCAGTTTCATTTGTCCAAATTAAATCCAGAATGATGGAACCCATCTGCCAGTTTAGCTGGAAGTTCCGAATCTCTCCACTAGAGCTCCTTCCCAACCTTCCCCAATTCTCCCCGTCTCCCTCTCTTTCCTCTCCTCCCTACTGCTTCGGGCTTCCACAGCCCCAAAGCGAGCGGGATATAGATATAAATCCCATATCCACATCTGGAGATGGATCTGTCCGACTAGTCCATCACATGATTACATCTTGATGCCACAAGGTGTCGCTGTTGAGGCTGATCTCCCTCGGACTGAAAGATGCTGTGCGTGTCCTCTGTGGTCCCCACTCTGTGGTCCTGCAAGGGAAGGCCAACCCATCCCCTGTGGCCAAGCTCAGACACAGTGTGCCATGTGGGGTGTAGCGGATGCTATTGGTGCCCCACCCGCATCTCCTCAGCGCTCATGGCCTGTATGGGAACATGAGGGCTTTCTCTTCGGCTTCACTTGGGAGAGCCAGGTGAGCATCCCTCAGCCCATGATGGAGTTTCTTGCCCTTCCGGAGGCGCACCTATGAGGCCGGTTCTCCACTGTCTCTCGAAGCTCCTTCCAGTTGCTTGCAGCAGAAACTTTCTTGAAAATGCACCCTCGGCCGGATGTGGTGGCTTACGCCTGTAATCCCAGCACTTTGGGAGGCTGAGGCCGGAGGATCACTTGAGGTCAGGAGTTCGAGACCTGCCTGGCCAACATGATGAAACTCTATCTCTACCCCAAAATACAAAAATTAGCCGGTGTGGTGGCGGGCGCCTGTAATCCCAGCTACTCGGGAGGCCAAGGCAGGAGAATGGCTTGAACCTGGGAGTCGGAGGTTGCAGTGAGCCGAGATCCTGCCAGTGCCCTCCAGTCTGGGCGTCAGAGGGAGACCCCGTCTCAAAAGAAAGAAAAGAAAAGAAAATGTGCCCTCTATTGACTTCCTTCACTTTCTTGTTTTAGTTCCAAATTGTCCTCTCAGTACTTTCTGGGAATACCTTCTAAATGAACCGCCTACACCCACATCCTTATCTCAGCATCTGCCTGTGGGGAAGCCCAACTAGGACACATAGCCTTCCTCTTGAGTTACAGCCGTGTGCACAGTTTTGTGCCCCACGTAAGGCTCCATATGGTATGGCGGGGTCTCCAGAAGCTTCTAGCCTTACCCACACACTTTGTCCATAGGGGCTTCTCCATGGCTACTGGGTCACTTGTCCTGAGTCCCAATCACCAACCTGGACTTCTATCTTGAAGTAATTATTTTATTTCTGGGAACTCTAGGTCTGGTGGAACTATGCTAATTTCTTCCCATAGATCTCACTTACTCTGAATCCTGGGCACCTAGGACTGGGGTGTCAGTGACTTCCCTCCCTGAAGTTTCCTGGATCATTGTGCATAAAGCCACCTACAAGATTTCACATTTTCCAAACCAGGGATCTGAGAAGGGGCAGCCTCAATTGGGTTATGAAAGGTTTCCTTATACCTTCACCAGAGGATTTAGGCTACCTAGTCCAACTCTACTTTAACCTAAACGAGAGGGCCATTGGTATGACCCTTGGCCAGTCAGGTTCTCTTAGAAAAAAGATAGCATGTCTTTCATACCATGATTTAAAAAAAAAAAGCATTATGCTTTGAAAGAATGTAACTGAGACACCTGATTTGAATGGGATAGACCTTGTAGAGGGTGTGCTATTGAAACTATCATCTAAGTGATGGAATAGGAAATAATAGGAATTAGCCCTGCAAAGAGAACAGCAGGAGTAAAGGCTCTGAGACAGGAAGGGACCTGATGCACTGGAGCAGCAGGAAGAAGACCCTGTCAGAGTCTGTGAAGGAGAGAGTGGCAAGAGAGGAGGCGGGGGCTGTTGGCAGTGCTCAGATCCTGCAGGGCCTCAGGCCGTGGGAAGCGTTTTGGTCTTGTCCACAGAGCAATGGGAAGCTTTCAAAGGGTTTTAAGTGGGTAAGGGGAGATATTTTGTGATTGTAATTGTATCTTAAAACAGTTTAGCTGATATTTTGGAAATAAGAGTAGAGGATGATAAGAGGAGAAGCTTTAGGAGGTATGAAGTAGCTTATGCAGGAGTCACATTGGTTCAAGAGCAGTGGAAACAACGGAGAAGATTCAAGAGCAATTTTGGAGGTAGAATGAATAAGATTTGGTAAAGGACTGGAAGTTGATGGTGAAAGAATGAATTGTTTAAGATTTTATATGTGAGTAGAGTGGTAAAAAATGTAAATACCTATTGAGGAAGCAGGCAGAAAAGGAATCAGACTGAATATAAGATAATAGGGAGTGGAGGGGACTGTGGCAAACTGGAGGGTGCATGTCCTCTCTTGAAGGGGCAGCTGCTGGTTGCTCCAACCAGTTATTGCCATGTAGAAAGGTGAGCCTGACATTGTTAGATTTTCAGATTTTTAAGGAAACGTCAGAATCTGGATTTTAATGTGAAATGTCTATCTTTGTTGGCAACTATTAATAGAAATCAGTGACAGACTGGATTAAGAAAATGTGGCACATATACACCATGGAATACTATGCAGCCATAAAAAAGGATGAGTTTGTGTCCTTTGTAGGGACATGGATGCAGCTGGAAACCATCATTCTTAGCAAACTATCACAAGAACAGAAAACCAAACACCGCAGTTCTCACTCATAGGTGGGAACTGAACAATGAGATCACTTGGACTCAGGAAGGGGAACATCACACACCGGGGCCTATCATGGGGAGGGGGGAGGGGGGAGGGATTGCATTGGGAGTTATACCTGATGTAAATGACGACTTGATGGGTGCAGCACACCAACATGGCACAAGTATACATATGTAACAAACCTGCACGTTATGCACATGTACCCTACAACTTAAAGTATAAAAATAATAAATTTTAAAATTAAAAAAAAAAAAAAAAAAGAAATTCTAAACAACACTGTGCTAGCTATACACAGCACATCTGCAGGTAACATCTGGCTCCTGGGCGGCCACTGCTTGTTTGAGATCTGTTTTTCATTGTGTCTTCCTTTAGAAAGGTTTTTAGAATTAGTAGTCTGTGACACAGAATTTTGGAAAAGTTAGGGATGCTGATTAGGAAAAAAAGGATATTTTAAGTTGGCAAAATCTTGGGAGATACTGATGATCTCAGCTCACACGGTCTGTCAGCAGGCCTCAGGTGATGGGCTGAGGCTGAGATCTGTGGAAATAAACTTAACCTAATTTAGAGCAGATAGCAGGAAGTGCTTTTGTCTTAAAATAGACCATTCCAGACCATGATAGTCTGAGATACTTGAGTTAGACAGGAATCGAGGTTCTCCCCTGCCTTTTCCCTTCTGAGCTTATAGTTCAAGAGTCCTTAAACCTTTTAAGAGGGTGAGTGGATGAGTGTATATCTTATTTATGAATCCATATGCAATTAGAGAAAGCATTTTTATAGGTTAATGAAGCCATCTTTTGTTTTGTTTGAGCCATAAGCGAAACTTACCCTTGGACTTTGAATTTTATTCATGAGGTGCTTTTAAAGTGAAGGGTGATGAACAACTAATTTCTCGGGTGTTATAAATTTTT
This sequence comes from Theropithecus gelada, assembly GCF_003255815.1. NCBI lineage: Eukaryota > Metazoa > Chordata > Mammalia > Primates > Cercopithecidae > Theropithecus > Theropithecus gelada. The sequence continues at coordinate 83,689,920 of NC_037669.1, forward strand.
TTGATGTCAGCAACATTTGTTTGTTTCTGTACACAGTTTGATCTAATTAATAATTTACCCTTCTTACAGTTGCACATCACAAACATATAAGAATAGCAGGTATTTTTAAAGAGTTCACAGAAAAGTCCAATGACTGAACATGTCTTGGCTTTATAATAAGTATTTGAAACTGTAAGATCTTAACTGCTACCTTTTTTTCCTAAAATGCATTTATAGGTGGGTGGAAAAGCTTAAAAATAATTTTCTTTAAGTCAGTAATGGGCAATGGAAGACATGATTGCATTATTGATTGCTGAATAAAGTTGATCTTTTTGCTCTTTCTCAGAGATTCATTTTATAGAATTAGAAAAAAATCAGCACAGATGAGAAATTAGGAGACAACAACCAAAAACAAAAACAAAAACAAAAACCACGAGTGTCAAAACAAGTTCCTTAAAATATATTGGGAGATGAAACACAGCCAGGTGGGGCATGGCGGGGTGGGGGGGGCGCGACTGTGTGTGAGTGACTCAGCAGAACAAGTAGGAATTATGAGGCTTAGGGGGACATGACAGCCATGGGGACCAGCCTTTGCTTTATGTTGTCAACTGATTCTTTCCTTGTTCCATGAAATTGGTATCACTCTATGTGCTGCAGCCAGGGGTGAAATGGTCCCAGGAAAACACCCCTGCTCTTTATAAATTTTGTGGGAGAAACTAATTCCCAAATAGTGGTGAGCCTATGCCACTAACTAAAATTTATTGTTAAGAAGCAGATGTATAGTGGTGAAGACATTATCCTTTTACCATTTTGATGGTCTGTGAATTTCCTGTTTGATTTGATAAGTTTGGTGGAATTGAACATAATCTCTTGTCCACTGTGATCTTGGTGGTGTAAGCAACAATGTGTTTCCGCAGCCTCTTACTGCAGCCTGTCAATGGCTGACTTGTATTCCTTTTAACAATCTGGCTTCTTTGTCAAAGTGTGAAAAATAACTACAGAATTATATTTGTTTCCTGGCCTAGTAGGGCTGAAACTTCAACCCGTCATTATTTTGATCTTCTATCTTTTCCTGTTAGAGGTCAATTCTGATTGGGGTTGATTTCATGTCCCTGCCCTTAAAGCAGTGCCTAGTCCTGTAATCATCTTCCTCTCAAATCCTGTTATATCTGAGGTAAAGAAAGCTCTTATGGAGAAAGTCCATTCCAGGGACCAAACTTCCCACAGTCAGAAGCTGTGTCTGTCTCAATTGCTGCCTTATTCCCAGCATTCAACAGTGGGAGTTAAGCTGATGCTTAAAAAATATTTATTGCATGAGTAAATTCAAGTGTTCAGTGAAATGTTTTCAGGTATTCTGAAGGGAAGAGGATTCTGTTGTCAAATAAATTTTGGAAAAACTATATTATATACTTAATTTTGGGATAGTCACAATATGTATGAGTGTCCTAAAAGTCTCTGAGACATCTTGGGTTAAAATGAAAACCTCAGTAGCCTTGTTTATCTGAACATTTGTCAGACTGTTCAGGAAGTACTGGTCTAAGGCAGAGCTGGAGTAGCACAATGTTGGTACTTAATAAATACTTCTTGACTGGGCACGGTGGTTCACGCCTGTAATCCCAGGACTTTGGGAGGCTGAGGTGGGTGGATCACTTGAGCTTAGGAGTTCAAGATCAAGCCTGGGCAACATGACAAAACGCCGTTTCTACAAAAAATACAATAATTAGCCAGGTGAGATGGTGTGTGCTTGTGGTTCCAGTTGCTTGGGAGGCTGAGGCACGAGAATCACTTGAGCCTGGGAGGCAGAGATTGCAGTGAAGCAAGATCGTGCCACTGTACTCCAGCCTGGGTGACAAGAGTGATACTCTGTCTTAAAAATAAATAAAAAATACTTCTTAAGGTGTATTTACTGAATATGTAGTGCTGAAGTCCTGAGTTTGGTAATTCGGGGATTTTTTTGTGGCCTCAAGAGGAGATAGTGGCTTCTGGGATATGTTGAGAGTAGAGTAGAAGCTGTGAAGGAGAGTCAAGAGTAAGGATGTGAGTATAAATTGTTGCATTTTGATTTTTAAAAAATTAATTAATTTTATAGAGATGGGTTCTCACTTTGTTAGGCTAGTCTTGAACTCTTGGGCTCAAAATTTCCTTCTGCCTCAGCCTCGCAAGCAGTGGGACTACAGGCACACCCCACTGTGTCCAGCTGTTTCCTTTTTATTTTATAATTCTTTCAAAATTTATCCTAGGGAAGGCCGGGAATGGTGGCTCACACCTGTAATCCCAGCACTTTGGGAGGCCAAGGCGTGTGGATCACTTGAGGTTAGGAGTTTGAGACCAGCCTGGCCAACATGGTGAAATTCCGTCTCTACTAAATATACCAAAATTAGCTTGAACCTGGGAGGTGGAGGTTGCAGTGAGCTGAGATTGTGCCACTGCACTCCAGTCTGGGAGACACAATAAGACTCTGTCTCAAAAAAAAAAAAAAAAGAATTTATCCTAAGGAATTAAGAGCTTATCAATCTGAATATTGCTCAAACAGAACATTGAAAAGCTTTATCAATCAGAATATTATAAAGCTTTATCAATCAAAATATTAATTATGATATTTCCATTTAAAAATAATTACCTAAGTGTTCTATAGTAGGTGATTAGTTAAATAAATGATTAGAGAGCTACTCAATGACGCATTAAGTGACTGTTTCAGTTATTTTGCTGTGTAACAAAAATCTGTAAAACTTGGAGGGGGGCTTTAAATAATAATTTATTACTTCCCACCATTCAGTGGGTTGATTGGTGGTCTTGTTACATATAGTGATGGCTGTTATTCATGCAGCTGATTAAAGACAGTGGCTGGGCTGGGCTGGAAGCTCCAAGATAGCTTGTCTCACTGGATTGGTGTTTTGGTGCTGACTCTTGGCTGGGTGCTTTGGTTCTCCTTTATGTGGCCTCTCTCTCTATGTGGTGTTTCATCTTCCAGGGCTGTTCTGTGTGGCTCCTCATTTTAGCAAGATAGCTTGGACTTCCTTGCATCATGGCGGCTGAGTTTTAAGAGAGCGAAACCAGAAACTGTCAGGCCTCTTTAGGGTTAGACTCAGAGCTGGAACAGTGTCACTTCTACTACATTTGTGGTCTAAGCGGGTCACAAGGCCAGTCCAGATTCAAGGACAAGGGAAATAGAATCAATTTCTTGATGGAACTAATGGAACTAGAGGCAATTCTGTATAGGAAGGAGACGAATTTTGATGACCATCTTTGGGGACTCATAGTGTCTGTTAAAAATCATGTTTTATAAAAATATTTTGTGGCATCTATGTTAAGTGGGAAATGGAGATGACGTTAAGATAAAACATGGAGGAAAAGGAAAATACAAGACTTTATATAGTATTTATATAGTTTGATTTATGTAGTCTTTATATTGTCTGACTTTGTCTAAAACTACACACACACACACACACACACACACACACACTTAAAAGGAATTGGAAGTAACATAATACATACTGGCTAGTTTTGAACTGCTGTCCTCAAGCAATCCTCCTGCCTCAGCCTCCTGAGTAGCTGGGATTACAGCAGGAGTCAACATGTCCTGCCAAGCCCATTCAGTTTTTTGTTTTTTTTTTTTTTTTGAGATGAAGTCTTGCACTGTTGCCCAGGCTGGAGTGCAGTGGCGCGATCTCGGCTCACTGCAAGCTCCACCTCCTGAGTTCACTCCATTCTCCTGCCTCAGCCTCCCGAGTAGCTGGGACTACAGTTGCTCGCCACCACGCCCAGCTAATCTTTGGTACTTTTAGTAGAGACAGGGTTTCACCGTGTTAGCCAGGATGGTCTCGATCTGATTGTGTGATCCGCCCATCTCGGCCTCCCCAGGTGCTGGGATTACAGGCGTAAGCCACCGTACCTGGCTGCATTCAGTTTTATGTGTGTGTGCTACAAAACATTTCAGGAATAGGGAAGACTGGTATTATGCTAACTTGTTAACAGAGGTTATCTATGAGTGACAGGATTGAGAGTGTTTTCATTTTCTGCTTTATGCATATTTGTGTTTTCTAAATTTTCTTTAATAATCTATTAGTTGTTTTAATATTTAAGAAAACGAATAAGCCAATTAGAAAGTCTTGACAAATTTCAAAGATTGGAAAATATATGTGTTACATTTTATGATCCCAATGCTATAGAATGTGAACCAGAAAGTTTTACCACAACATTTCTGTCCACTTTGACATTTAAATATATTATTCTCAATAATTCCTGGGATAGAAAAATTTCAAAAATAAAAACAGCAAGGTATTTACAAATGACAGTAAGGGTTTATACATACAATTCTGGAATATGCAGCCATGTGTATAATCTTATATGCATTCATTAGGAAATGTGATTACAGAGAAATGAACATTCAATGCAAAGGGCAAAAATAATATAAAGGAAGTAGAAATTTTATTAAAGATAGAGAGATATCAATGAAATGGAAAACAAGATGCAGTAAAATACATCAATAAAACCAAAAGCTATATCATTGAAACTCTAAGAAAATAGAGAAACATTTGTCGTATTGTCATCAACGGAAATAGAAAAAACACAAACAACATTGGAAATGAGATGGGGACATAACTGAAGATGACTTAAAATTTTTTAAAGAAAAGTTATACAAAGCAATGCCAATAAGACTGAAAAATATATGTGGAATAGACTGTGAAGAGATGTTTTAATGATAATTGACACAAAATAGGTAGCGAACCCAAATAGACCAGTAAACATAGTGAAAAAATTAAAAGATAATCACCAACTAATCTCATTCTGTGTTTTTTTGCTCTTTTAAAGAGACTGGGTCTCTCCCTCTGTCGCCCAGGCTGGAGTGCAGTGGTGCAGTCACAGCTCACTGTAGCCTCAAATTCCTGGGCTCAAGTGATCCTCCTGCTTCACTCTCCCCAAGTAGCTGGGACTACAGGCACATGCCACCACACTGGGCTAATTAAAAAACATTTTTTTTAGAGACAGGGTCTTGCTATATTGCCCAGACTGGTCTTGAACTTCTGTCCTCAAGCAATCCTCCTGCCTCAGCCTCCTCAGTAGCTGACATTACAGCAGGAGTCAGCATGCCCTGCCAAGCCCATTCAGTTTTATGTGTGTGTTCTACAAAACATTTCAGGAATCGAGAAGACTGGCATTATGCTGACTGTTCCAGAACATGTGAAAAATGAAAAGCCTCTCAATCTATCTATGATACTAGCATACATCTGATATTAAACCTAGAAAAGGAGAACCCAAGAAATTTATGGGCCAGTGGCAATGTATATTGCTTTTTAAATAAGGAAACATTATTTCAAATATGATAATACATCTTTTCATGTTATATGTTACATGTGTGTGTGTTTCCAAAGGGTTCAAACTAACTTTTTGTTTGTTGGTTATTGCAATTCTCCAAAGCCTTGGCCAGGTAGGCAGGTAAATTCACTGAAGATTAAATCTGTATGGGTGTAAATTTTATGGTGTTCAGGGACCTCAAGCCTAGTCACAGATCTATCTAGAAATGTGTATCTCTAGATATAAAGGGAGCAGACAGAGGAAGACAAGTTAGGTTTCATCACTTTTTCTAGGAAGACATCTCTGTAAGTGGTGGCCCAGTTAGAACCTGGACATCTAGATTCTAAGCACAGAAAAGATACATTCATTTAACTGTTGGAACCATAGAAAGAAAATCATTTTTTTAAATAACAAAAGTATATATCATTATTATTTTCCCAAAACACCAGAGGTTCAGTCCAGGTCCTGCTGCTTGCTGCATAGAAGGCCAATCACTGAGACAAGTATTGCCAGAGAAGAAGGCTTTAATCAGGTGCTGCAGCTGAGGAGATGGGAGATCAGTTTCCAATCCATCTCCTTGACTGACTAACATAAGTGTTTATATAGCAGGAAAGAAATGTAATCATGAGTGGAAAAACAGGAAATAGAGAGGGATAAGGAAGAGGAGTTGGTCAACAGGAAGCAGATAGGGCAAGGCAATTATGACAGATGAGGGGTCTGACGTCTCATTGTCCAAATGCAGTGATCTGGTGAGTTTGAGCCCCTTGACACTATCTGGGAGCCCTGATGGTTGGTTTCCTTAGAAAGGAACTCAGATAAGACAAATGCAACTTTCTCAAGTTTTAAAACTGGGAGGTCGATTTATCTGTTTTTTCAAAGAAACCATTAACATCAGCTCTTTGGGACAATTGGGTCAGTTTCAATTGTAGAAAATTTAGAGTATGCAAATGAAAAGAAAATGAAAACCTCTTGGAATTCTACCGCTGATAACATTTTGATGTGTGTCATTCCAGCCTTCTCTGCTGGTGATTGTGTGTGTATTTGTGTGTTTTATAACAGTGTGAGTAAGTCACAAAATTGTTTTGTTGTCTGCTCCCCCTGCCACCAGTATGTCATGAACATCTTTCTGTCTTATTAAATATTCATATAACTGCCTGTTCCCTTATTCCACTGTCTCTCTCATCATTTATGTCACTGAATTCTTTTTTTTTTTTTTTTTTTTTTTTGAGACTGAGTCTGGCTCTGTCGCCCAGGCTGGAGTGCAGTGGCCGGATCTCAGCTCACTGCAAGCTCCGCCTCCCGGGTTCACGCCATTCTCCTGCCTCAGCCTCCCGAGTAGCTGGGACCACAGGCGCCCACCACTTCGCCCGGCTAGTTTTTTGTATTTTTTAGTAGAGACGGGGTTTCACCGTGTTAGCCAGGATGGTCTCGATCTCCTGACCTCGTGATCCGCCCGTCTCGGCCTCCCAAAGTGCTGGGATTACAGGCTTGAGCCACCGCGCCCGGCTGAATTCTTATGTTAGAACTATTGATCCCCTCTTTTTTACACTATAGATTATTCATGTAAAAATCTTAGATACAAAATGGTTTTTGTGTATTTCCAAGAAAAACAAAATTAAGCCCTGAGCAACATAAACATTTGAAATGAAGTTCTTTAGTTAGAAACAGGTGTATAATTTTTAAAGACCTCTTTAGGGAAAGGGGAAACCTTTATAGAAAACATTTTTTCATATTGTATGTGTCAGTGTAAGTGACAGAAATCTCATCTAGAATTCAATGTAGCAAAAAGGAAATTTATAGACAAATGCATCAGTTATCCATTGATCCTGTAATGTGGCAAAACAATCAACCACAAAACATCAGTGACATACTAAGAAGCATTTATCAAGTGCATAAGTGTGGTGTTTAGTTGATCTCAGCTGGGCTCACTCATGCTCCTGTGGGCAGTGTCTTGTTGGCTAGGTAGTTCTGCTGACTTTGGCTGGGCTTGCTCACACATCTTGGGGCTGCTTGGCTGTTGGCTAGGACAACTTGGTTCTATTTTATATTTCTCATCTTCCATCAGGCTAGATTGGGAATATTCTAATTGCTATGGTAGAGGAAAATGAGCAAGAGAGTAAACATACGTGTTGCTTAAGGCATCTGCTTACTTCACATTTGTTATCACCTTCCTGAACAAATAAAGTCACATGACTGAACCCAGCATCACATTGGGAAAACACTGCCAAGACATACATTAAAAAAGGAGTAAAAAATTGGGAGCTTTAATGCAATCAGTCACCTGGCATATGTAACTAAAATGGCCGGGGAACAGATGTATAGATGAAAGATGATGATAACTTCTATGACTCCTGGATCTGGAGTATGAAGTGATGTCACCTGGTTTGGTTTCACACTCTTTGAAGTTTAGCTCTGGTTCCCTTTTATTCTCTTCACCCTCAGGGAGGCCCTTTCCACATTGTAATACTCACAGCTCTATCTTGAAAGTAAGGAATTCCAGCTGAAGAAGAGCTTATCTTTCCCAGCTGTTCCCACTAGAATCCTAGTATGGAGTCTTGTTGGACCAATGTGGGTCACATGCCCATCACTAAACTAGCTACCATGTCTGGAGGATACAATATGATGGTTGACCAGGTGTGGGTCATGTTCTCACCCCTTGCACCATCCAGGATGGTAGAGTGAAGGCAGTCAACCTTACCTAAACCCAATGAACTGTGAATAGCGGGTTTGGAACAATTTCTCTAAGGAAAATAGTGACAGTATTATCAGAAAGTGTGTATTTGGGAGAGGGGAAAGGGATGAATGATAGGCAGGGGAAAATAAAAGATACCCCCTGTATATTGCTATTAATGTACTTATCTCATTGAGACACTTACCTTCAAAATTTATTTATTGACTATTTGATACTAGGCACAAAACTAGGTGTTTTATAAACATCATCTTATTTCTTACAATACTAGATGGTATTGTAAGATCTCTTATTGTTGTAAAGCTGAAGAAAAATAAAATACAGTAAAGACTTCCTGAGAGGAAGAACAGGAGGCCATAATGCACCCCATTAAGGCCATATGGGTGCTAAAATTGAAGGGATACTCACAATGCTGTAACCCCAGCTACATAAAATCTTCACTAATATACTTCAGTAACCATGATGGGAACTTCTTCTCCTTTGCCATTTCTGTACACACATGAAGTGGTTAATATGAATATTAAGGTCAACCGAAATGGGAAATAATTCTCAAGAGGACAGCCTGAAAGATATGTGTGAAAGGGAAATGAGATAGGACTGTTGTTTTCTCTGGTAATATCATTGAGGATCTGGCTATGTGTTTAGGCATCCCATTGGTTGAGTTACCTCTTTTTCTTCTAACTCCAGGATAGCCAGTAGGTTTGAATTCATGTGTCAATGCCAGTTGATTAGTGGTAAGCCATCTAGAGTGTTGTGTTGAGAAGAATCCTGAACCTGTGGAAAAGAGGACTGTGATAGATTAGTGATGTTTGTAATGAGTACAGGAGGCGAAGGTAACAACATGAATACCAAATATTTGACATCCCAGGAAGCAGCAGCTTCTCAGAGTCACTTTCAAGCCACATATGTATGGGGGTTATGCCCCAAAGGAGGGGTCTTTTTATAGCTAAGGTCTCCATGATGGGGAATTCCGTGGGAATTTTCTGGAGGTTCCAACTCTAACCTTAGCACAAACCAATATTGAGAGCTTCATTTTCCTAAGGAATAGACCTTATTTTTCACTTTGAGAATTTTTATCTTGCTTAGGGGCAGGGTGGGGGGAATTTATAAAACTTTCACCTGTAGTAGTGAAGTTTTAGAGTTGCTTTTCTTTCTAAATGAACATTATGGGTGTGGCTCTTTCTATCTGTCTATTATTAATCACCTATCTACATAGGTTCATCTATTATTATCTTTATTTATATATTTAAAAATATACAGTTAGAGTTCTAAAGAATTTTGTTTTTAATTATTCTTTTTTTCACTCTGTAGATCTTTGAGTGGAGTTATTTTCTGCTACGGACTGTGAAAAGAATGCGGTGAAAATTCTGGACAATCGTGGAAATATTAGCTCAAACCCCAACTTAGTATAGCATTTCTTCTCTTCAGTAACACCTCATAATACAAGAAAAATGTATGGAAGTGCAAGAACAATCACCAATCTGGAAGGTAGCCCTTCCAGATCCCCTCGTTTGCCAAGGTCTCCTCGTTTGGGCCACCGAAGAACAAGTAGCGGGGGAGGTGGAGGAACAGGCAAGACTCTGTCTATGGAGAATATCCAGTCCCTCAATGCAGCCTATGCTACGTCTGGACCCATGTATCTGAGTGATCATGAAGGGGTGGCTTCAACAACTTACCCAAAGGGCACTATGACTCTGGGAAGGGCTACGAATCGAGCTGTATATGGAGGCCGTGTCACAGCCATGGGGAGTAGTCCCAATATTGCTTCTGCTGGACTTTCCCACACAGATGTCCTTTCATACACAGATCAACATGGTGGGCTGACTGGCTCATCCCATCATCACCACCACCAGGTCCCCTCCATGTTGAGGCAGGTAAGAGACAGCACAATGTTAGATCTTCAGGCCCAGCTGAAAGAACTGCAGAGAGAGAATGACCTCCTCCGGAAAGAGCTCGACATCAAGGACAGCAAGTTGGGATCTTCCATGAACAGTATTAAGACTTTCTGGAGTCCTGAGCTTAAGAAGGAGAGAGTCTTGAGGAAAGAAGAGGCAGCGCGGATGTCTGTCCTCAAGGAGCAGATGAGGGTTTCCCATGAAGAAAATCAGGTAGGTCATGACTCATCTCAGTATTTTTCAGCCTTGGCTTCTCACTGAGTAGTTGATGCTTTGCAGATGGTACCACGACCTGTGCAGAAGAAAGTTTGGCATCATCAAGAAGGTTATGGCTTAGTATGTGTTTGACTTGGACACTATGAGAGAGCATAGGAAATATACCATTACAGCTTGTGATTTCCTTATTTTCCAATAACCTTTTCACATGGTTGCAGATGGGGAGAGGGGTGGGGTGGGGAGGATCACTCCTCATTGCCTAACTTTTGTACTTGGCTAATTTTGTTTTCTTTTTCAGCAGTTGCAACAGCTGTTCAGATGTACCTCCTTCTGAATAGAAGAAGAAAATGTTAATTTCTGTAAGAACAAACACTTTAACGGCAACATTTAGAGGGCCACATTTGACTGGTGAATTGATTTTTATTTTTAAGCACCAGCACCATTATTTCCTTCTAGAATGAGTGAAGTTTGTTCTCTAAGTAGCAAATTGAACAATATGAAATGGAATTGGATCAAATGGGTTTGCTTTGTTAGAGATACACAATAAATTTTAACTTGGTGTTTTTGCCTTCATCCATTCAGCATTAATTAATTATCAACTATGTGCAAGTCACCTTCATACTCTTCTTTGATCCATCCTTCATGCCACAGGAAGAACAGGTTCCTGGTGTCTATCTGCAGTTATGCTATTTTCCTGCTTTAAAGCCCTCAGTGATTACTCATTGCCTCCAGAATAAAGTCTACCTTCTTGACTGAGCCCATAGCACTTCTACCAGAAGGCCTGGGCCAACATTTCCAGCCTTTTCTTGTGCCACCTCCCTCTACATCTGTGCTTTCTACATCACTGCCTGGTAATTCCTGCACACACCCAAGGTTTTGCACTGCCATGCCCTTGCTCTTGCTGCTCCCTTCCACTGGTGGCCTTCTCAGCACCTGCTTTTCCTGCCACCTCTCTTTCAATCCCAGCCAGTCTTCATTCCCAAATCCTACCTATTCTGTCAGGCTTGTTTTTTTATGCTGCTATTTTCTTTTTTTTTTTTAATGCCTACTCTATTTCCTAAAATGCTGCTATTTTTATAAGAGCTTTGGAATCAGATATACCTGGGTTTAAACTCCAGCTTCATATTTCTCTCTCTATCTCTCTCTCCCTTTTTTTTTTTTTCAGAGACAGGGTCTTGCTCTGTTGCTCAGGCTGGAGTGTAGCTGACTCATAGCTCACTGCAGCCTTGACCTCCTGGCTCAGATGATCCTCCACGCCTCAGCTTTCTGAGTAGCTGGGACTACAGGCACATAGCACCACAGCCTGCCAATTAAAATTATTATTTTTTCTGTAGAGACAAGGTCTTGCTATTTTGCCAAGGCTGGTCTTGAACTCCAGGCTTCAAGGATTAATTCCAAAGTTCTGGGATTGCACACCTGGCCCCAGCTTCATCTGCAGTTGGTGCTTATAGAAGTGCTAAGAGCTGGGGCATAGGGAATGTGATACCACATGGCTCAAAAATTCCCAGATATTATTTAACTTTCTGAAGGAAATTGACATAACTCTAAGTTGACTGAACAAGTGATTTTCCAGTTACTGGCTTTGATGTTGGTCTAATGAAGTGCTCTGCCTTTCTTGGAGTCATCTGCTGACCCTCCTAACTGTTTCCCTGGCAACTTCTCCTTTGGAGTTTAAGCGCCTGTAGAAGCATTTGTGATCTATATGAAAATCTGCCTTTTGTCCTTCTTCTATGTGTAGAAAACAATCACCTTATCCTTTTGATTATCTAACAGAGCCAAAGCTAGTTTTTGGTTCATAGTTGGAACCAAAGCTAGTTTTTGGTTCATAGTTGGAACCAAAAGCTTTGTTCTTCACTCTAAAATGATGCTCTTCAGTATCATTTCTGCTTCTTTCTGATTTTGGTGGTTCATAAAGTCTTTATGAACCTGTTTCTACAATGCACATTTTCCCCCAGTTTTATACTGGTTTTCTCTTCATTTTAATTTTTTGGAAAATGGTTAAAGCAGTTTAGGAATGGTGCAAACAGGGACAAAAAGTTTGAAAGCTCTGCTCTAAACTGTTAGCTCCAAAGTGACTTATCTCATGCTTCTTTCATTAAATTTATCTTTGAGCACAGACCCCAATTATACATGTATATTTATTTATAAATTACAGGATGCGGTATGCTGCCAATGTATTATGTCTTCTATGACATCCACAAAGAGTTAAATGTAGATGAGATAGAGCAAAATAATACACTGAGATACATTTTAGTGACATATAAAACCTTTTTCACTTTTATTAAAAACATTTTGCGCCACTTGTCCATTTCATGAGGGTTAGTTCAGTTTAGAATAGGTGATATCCATAATTCCACTTAACTGTCTCATGTTGCCATAAGCTAGGAGTGTGTGAATGCTTGAGGGCACTTCCATTATCCCTTTCTTGTTCTGGTCTGTACTGTGATCACAGGATACCTTGGTATTGTAGGTGAAATGTGACTGTGTGACATATGACTCAGTGAAAGCTCCAGTATTAATCTGTATATTTAATACAAGTAAAATGCAATTTTCTCTTTTAGATTAAAAAATGTAAAATGAGGAAGAAGTATGGAGATTTTGAAAAGTCAGTTTACTTGCAATATGATGTCTTACAAAGTAAAAAATATAAAGATTGACAAAAAACAAGTTATTAAAAAAAGACTGTCTTCTCTTTTTGGAAGTATATTAGGATCCCTTTTAGAAGTATAGGAGTACCTGTTGGTCAGGATAGGGTAAGTTTTGCTGCAGTAACTAACAAACTTCAAATCTCAGTGAATTTACATATTAGAGATTTATTTCTTATTTGCCTAAAGTATGAAGCAGGTCAGGTGACTCTGTGGGACAGGTCTTTTCCGTGCAGTGACTCAGGATCCAGGATTTCTGCATCTTGATGCATGGTTTCAAAGGTTGCTACAGCAGGGGAAGAGAGTGACTGGAGATGGCACATTGGTTCTTTAATTCCTTGAACTGAAAGTGACATAATTGAAGGGAGTAGGAGGTGGAATCCTCTCTTCTGTCCAGGAAAGGGAGGAGAGACACCTATATGGTGGATAACTACCAGTGGGGTTTTTATGTTTGTCCAAAAGTGGAGCTAGGTGAAATAAAGTTTGGGGAGCAATCTTCTGCTACTGCTGTTTTTTCTATTATGCTGCTAGTGCTACCAGTAGACATTTGTTGAGGTCCTACTGTGTGCTAGGCATAGTGCTTAGTGCTTTGTGTACGTTATCTTATTTAGTGATTCCATCAGTCATCTGAAGTAGGTGCTAGAACTTTTCTTATTTTACAGATGAAGCATAAATGTAGAGAGAATAAGCAATTTGTCCGAGTTCACACAGTTGGTAAGCAGCATAGCTAGGGTTTAAGGCATTGGTCTATTTCATGCCAAAGTCTAAGATCTTAGCTTTATGATCACTACCTCCTTAAAAGATCACTGAGCTGTGATTTAGTGTTATAGGAAGATCCTACTTCATACATGCTAGAGGAAAAAATGACTCATTTTGATAAGATGATTAAGAATGTGATTTATTATTATCATTATTGTTTTTATTTTGAGACAGGGTTTCACTCTGTCACCTAGGCTGGAGTGCAGTGGTGCAATCCTGGCTCACTGCAGCCTTGACCTCCCGGGCTCAATCACTCCTCCCACCTCAGCCTCCCTAGTAGCTGGGACTACAGGTGTATGTCACCATGTCTGGCTAATTTTTGTACTTTTCTGTAGAGATGGAGTCTTCCTATATTGCCCAGGCTGGTCTTGAACTCCTGGGCTCAAGTGATCCTCCCACCTCAGCCTCCCAAAGTGCAGTGTTATCTTGGTACTGTCACTTGTGCTTTTGCCTCATGATGTGTTTTCTTAAAATGGAGAAGAGTGGGGCAAGGGATTATGGACATCTAACTCTTTGGAATGGCATGATTATAGGTGTGAGCCACTGCACCTGGCCAGAATTTGTATTCTTAACTAGGAATGTATTTCTTTTTCCTAGAGATGGTTTTTGTGCTGTTTAGGGTTTTCACCATTTACCATAACTTAATTTCCTTTTAGAGGAAAAATCGTGGAAACTTTTTCTGTATGGAAGAAAGAAATACAAAAGAGATAAGGGACATTTGATTATGGTTTCTTATCCTCAATAACCAGAGATTGCATCTACCAAGGTAATTCTTTCAGGGGTATTTAGATATTTAGAATTTCACTAACCTAAGTTCTAATGATCTAAAACAATTTGAACTGTTCTGTGTGAAGAGAAATTGGAAGCAGGTCCATTATAGGGTAGAGGTAAGGAGATTGAAGTGCTCTTGTATAGGAAGTTCATAGTTTTATAAATATAATGCTAACTAGCACAGCCCTTTCCTTCTTATGTGCAGTATAATCACGGGTTCCTGCACATCAGTTTCTTTGCAGTAGATTTTGAAGTCCTCATGGTTCTGTCTAAGGGAGCTGAACCCAATTCCAGATCTAAGGGAGGATGCTGAACTCCCTCTCTGTGTTACAGGGAGTGCAGGGCTGTTTGGAACCTTGGGGCTAATGAGTAGGTGGCCGTGACCAAATTTCTTATTTGCAAAGTGTTGATACTCAGGTTCTTGGATGGATATGCCATCCCTTCCTCCATTCCCACTTCTCCTCCACCTGGTTCCCTCCAAGGCCTTAGCCACGCATCTCTACATGAATATAAATACATTTGCTTTACTGCTAAGAGTTGCAGCACTGAAATTTAGAATCATGTGCTTGTTTGTATAAACCAGAGTGCACGGATGCAGTGTTATCTTGGTGCTGTCACTTATGCTTTTGCTTCATGATGTGTTTTCTTCAATTGGAGGAGAGTGGGGCAAGGGATTATGGACAGCTAATTCTTTGGAATGGCATGAACCCATAGCCCATGCTCTCAACGTCACACCTGTAGAACAATTGTGGGAGAGGTGAGGAGAAAGTATTGAGAATGGATGTTCTGCTGCCACGTGAGGTAGCCCCTTATTATTTTTAGTGGCCTGTGGTGTTAGGATAGGTGTTATGGGGGGCAGGGCTGATGAGAGGGTGGATACAACTGTAGGGAAGTAAAGTGAACTTACTTTCTCTAAAAGAATATAGGTTTGTCTTTTCTTTATATCTTTATTCTATTGTGTGATGGAGATCAAAGAAAGGAAACATAGGAGTGAATACTTTTTTTTAAGGTTCATAAAGACTTCTATCTTGTAGTTTGGTACATAAGAGTTATTGACTTTTCATATTCCTAGGTATTTTGTGCAATTGTTAACGTTGTATTTCTAATGGATTTCTTCCAAATTAAGTATACATAAAGCAATTTTTAGACATTTTCCTAGGTTGTGCATGGCTAGCCAAGGCTCTGCATGAATATAAATAGCATCACACACTAGGAGATTGTACTAGATCTAATATTTACCCATCTTGCGTGTGCAGAAGTGGGACAAGGTCATTGGGAAACGTAACCCAAGAAGTGTAAGTAAACCTGTCTGGGGAATGTTACAGCTTTTAAGCAATGGTTATATGATCATTTCTATTTTTGGCTTAACACAATAGGAAAGAATCTACTCTAAATCAATATTAATATGAGTTTTTGATGAGTTTTTGATCCAGTTTCAACATAGGATTTATTGATTCTTATTTTGAACATGAAACTTGAAAAGATCGAGACGGATCACATTTCTGTGTTTCCTTTATCAGTACTGCTTTTCTTTTATTTGTATAACTGCAGGGCCTTTTGTTTTCTTTTCTTTCTTTCTTTTTTTTGAGACTGAGTCTCGCTCTGCCACCCAGGCTGGAGTGCAGTGGTGTAATCTTGGTTCATTGCAACCTCCACCTCCTGGGTTCAGGGAATTCTCCTGCCTCGGCCTCCCGAGTAGCTGGGACTACAGGTGTGTGCCAGCACGCATGGCTGATTTTTGTATTTTTAGTAGAGATGGGGTTTCACCATGTTGGTCAGGCTGGTCACGAACTCCTGACCTCAAGTGATCTGCCTGCCACAGCCTCCAAAAGTACTGGGATTACAGGCATAAGCCACTGCACCCAGCCTGCAGGGCCATTTCAACAGGGGTCGTTCAACTATGTTCTATTAAAATACTAACTTCACTGTGAGTATCCAGATCTGATGAGTTGTGCCAATTGGAAGTGAGTGATAGAATTTCATCAGGTTTGTGGGTGGAACTCAGATGTACTCACTCCTCAGACTTGCCTTACCTCAGACTTACCTTCTTCCAGGCTCCTTTCTTTCTACCACTATAAGTCTAAGAAACCATGGATCCTTCAAAGCCAGTATTTCCAAAGTGTGTGCAGGGAGATAACACTTTTCAAAAGGGATTTTCTGGTCAGTCCAGCGTAACACCCAACATATTGGATATGCTTATCCTGGAAATTCATAATGCATATGTTTTGTAGGGGTTGAATTATATATCCTCCACAAAAAGATATGTTGGAGTCAGAGTGATGTGAACAGCAGACATTTACCGTCTCGGAGTTCTGGAGGGAAGAAATCCAAGATCAAGGTGTCGGCAGGTTGCTTCCTTCTGAGGGCTGTGAGGGAAGGGTCTGTTCCAGGCCTCTCTCCTTGGCTAGTGCTTGATCACCTTCTCTCTGTGTGTCCTCACGTCATCTGCCGTCTGTGAGTGACTGTGTCTGCATCCAAATTTCTCCATTTCATAAGGACACCAATCATATAGGATTCGAGTCTACCCTAATGACTTCATTTATGATCTCTGTAAAGACCCTGTCTCCAAAGAAGGTTACATTCTGAGGTACTGGTATTTTTTCGGGGGGAGGGATGTACAGTTCGACCCATAACATATGCAGACTAATGTAACATATTACCATATGAAATGCTCTCTTTCAGTTAAAAATGTTTACTAGGCTGGGTGCAGTGGCTCACGCCTGTAATCCCAATACTTTGGGAGGCCAAGGCAGGAGGATTGCTTGAGTCCAGGAGTTTGAAACCAGCTGGGGCTATGGCAAGACCCTGCCTCTACAAAACAAACAAACAAAAAATCCCCCGAAAAACAAGACATATATTAAAGTTGCTTAATTCACCAATTTTCTAATCTTATTCCACTGTGAAACTTTTTTTTTTTTTTTTCTGAGACAGAATCTCACTGTGTGACCCAGGCTGGAGTGCAGTGGCATGATCACAGCTCACTGCTACCTTTACCTCCCTGGGGTTAAGTGATCCTCTTTCCTCAGCCCCTGAGTAGCTGGGACCACAGGTGCACACCACCACATCCAGCTACTTTTTTTTTTTTTTTTTTTTTTAGAGATGAGGTTTTGCCAAGTTTCCCAAGCTGGTCTTGAACTCCTGGGCTCAAGCAATCCACCTGCCTCAGCCTCCCAAAGTGCTAGTATTACAGGGGTGAGCCACTGTGCTCTGCCAAAACTTAAACTAAGCACCTACGTATTAGGCAGCTACTGCTGCAATAATGCTGTGTAACAAGCCATCTCAAAACCTATGGCTTAAAAAGACAAGCATTTATCTGTCTCCCTCACATATCTGCAGGTTGGCTATAACTTAGTTGGACTAAACTGGAAGTTGGGTTTAGGTATTTTCCACGTCTCCACATTCTTCTCGGAACAGCAGCTATTCAGGGCTTCATCTTCTCATGGTGGATCACAAATGCCAAATGTACAACTAAACCCCACAAACATGTTTAAAGCCTTGGCTTTCATCATTTTCACCAACATTCTGTTGGCTAAAGCGTGTGATGTAACCAAGCCCAAAGTCAGTCGTGTGGAGGAAATTTACTCCCTGCCAAGGCAGAGGGGGAGTGGAGTGAATATACATGCATATATTTAACAACAGTCCCATCTGTTACAAATTATAAATATTCCTAGAAATAAGGGTATAAGGCCACACTTTGGGAAAGGCTGCTCTGCTTCAGGAGCATCTCTGGAAGTGAGACCTTAAAGGAGACCTGTGAAGGTGGATGAGCACTTTCTATGTGGTTCCTTCCATGTCTGGCCCTTCCAAAGTATCCTGATGGTGCTAGAGACTCAGATGTAGTCACTCCTCACACCTGTCTTTTCCCTTACCTTCTCTCAGGCTCCCTGCTTTCCACTAGTATAAGTCTGAGAAATCCTGACTTAGCTTCAGGCTCCTCCTCCTCTTCCTCAAGTATCTGGCCAATGAAACCCAAGTGGAAATCTGGGGGATTCTAGGAAATCTTTTTCCTTCCTGATAAAGGAACAAATATCACCAGCAATTCTCCCCAACTTCTTTCTGTCTTGAGGGTTGATGTGATGGATGGAGCTGTGTCAGCCACATTATAAGCATGAAAGAAAAGCCAAAGAAAGAAAGGAATAGACAAGTCCAGAGACATGTGAGCTGCCATCTCTGAGCGACTGCACCAACAGCAGCAGTGACC
Source organism: Theropithecus gelada (assembly GCF_003255815.1). NCBI lineage: Eukaryota > Metazoa > Chordata > Mammalia > Primates > Cercopithecidae > Theropithecus > Theropithecus gelada. The sequence continues at coordinate 83,708,370 of NC_037669.1, forward strand.
TGCCTCTAGATGTCTAGTCATGTGAGAAATGAAACCCAGAGTTGTTTAAGTCACTGTTGTTTGGGCATTCTATTACTTGCAGCTCACCAATTGATAAAACATCAGAAACCATTAATTGATAACTGTTATTCATAGTAATTGCCAGTTCTGATAACCTCCCCCCACCCCAACAAGCCATGGCATGTTTCAGGGAGGTTCAATGAAATCTTAAAGGACCTTACACATTCAAATGAAGAAACCTCCTTACTAATTAATTTGGGCAAGACTCCAAAGTAGTGACACAAATGCTGCTCAAAGCCTGCATAAGCCAAAAACAAAAACAAAAACAAAAACATGTAGGGGGGTGGAATTGATTAGTTCTTGTAACAAAATTACAGAAAGGATCAGGTGTGGAGTTTGGGGTTACTGGATCCAGGGCCTTAAACTGTAGCAGGACTTTGTCTCTCACCATCGCTTCATCTCTGGTTCTCAATGTCTGCCTCTGTCTATGTGTGAGCCTCATTTTTTTCTTTGTGTGGTGGGCAGTCTTGGCTGCCAGTACCCTAGGGTCACAATTGAATGGTCAAGAGAGCCTTATGTCTTCCCTTCCCACTTGGAAAGTTCATGGAGGGACTCTGATCCTGCCTTGTTCATATCCTCCCTCCAGGACTTGGTGAGTGTGTATGTGTGTGTGTGTGGTTGGGGGATGGTGGGGGCGGGTATGTGAGAAGAGGTTACTGTGATTGGTGACCCTATTAGAACCGCAGGTGTTGAGAGAGGAGCAGTTCTCTAAAGGAACTGGGATGAAGAGGGACCAGATGCTCCAAGACAAAAACAGATGTCAACTGCCTTGACTTGAGCTGTCCTTAGTCACCTCCGCTCTCCAAATGTTTTAAGGGCTTATCAGTCATAGTGGAGTCTGAGAACTTAAGAAGTCAATCATATGTTGCATCTGTGTGTAAGGTGTTTCATTTTAATTCCGAGTTGAAGTGTGAGTGCTTGTGTGTGTTTTCCCCAATGTTACACAGGCACACGGATTTAGAACTGGATAATATAGTTTAGCACCACAACATACTTTGGAATGCTAAATCTCAGAAGGACAAAAAAAATGACTCCATCTTCTCATCTTGAAACAGTCTTCCTTAGCTCTTCAGAGAACTGTAGCTTTTCTCTACTTTTCCAGAGAGCTGGAAAAATTTTGTTCTAGACTTAGATGATGACCTACTTAGATGGAAACTACAATTTTAAATGCCTTTCATAGATGAGTGAAAACTTCTTTTGGTTTTGAAGATAGATGAGATGGCACAGAGCCAACAGCTGGTTTCTTTGTTTGCTAGAAGGTAGGAGAATGATTTGAAGTGAACTATACATCTTTGTCACAGATGTCAGCTGGTTTTGGCCTCAGTAATCTCTTGCAGTCAGCCCTAGAATCAGCCATGTGTACCACATTAGTGGCCTTACAGATTTTTATTCCCAGGTTTTCTTCTGAAAGACTTGGCTAATGGTAGGAAAATAAACATTCTTGTGTGTTGGACCTTGGGAGACCTAAATGATTTCCATCTTCCATTTTTCTCTCTGGATTACTTTATTTGGGTGATGGGATTACAGCAGCACATAAGCTACCAAAAAACACCCAAAAAAACAAAAAAAACAAAAAACCATTTCAGGGCGTTTCAATGAATAGGTTATTTTAGTCTCACCTGTGCCAAGGGCACTTGTTGAAACCAAGCTCCAAGAGGGAAAGACAGGAGGAGTGGTCACCCCTAAAACATTCACCTCCAAAATATTCACTGTTGTTGGCTATCGACAGCATCCTTAGAGAATTTTAAGAGGCAAGTCTATATTAACAGCAGAAAAGTAACAGAGCGATTTTATGGGCCAAAGCAGATGGGGTGGGTTCTGAATGTGGCCTCTTCTGGCCAGAACACAATTTCAGTTTCTATAATTAGTTGCAGGTGGAGCTCTTGTGTTGTTGTTTCAGAGTCCACTGACATCTGTGTGCAAATTCCCACCACCCCCAGTTGGCATTTGGACTCAATAAGTGGTTTGGCTTCACAGGAATATAGAAAATTGTAAATCTATTTCACAGACACACACAGATAAAGCTGCTGTAAAGGTCAGGTTCTGAAAGCTTTGGAAAGCATTTCAAAAGTTTGGGAAGTAGGTTTTTAGGTAGAGCGAGGGCATGCAGCCAAGAGCTGGGGCAGTCTGACAACTGAATTCTGGCGCGTGCAATTTCTTCTGTTTCTCTGTGAAGCCAGCGCTTGATTGTGTCTTGTAAGTGACGTGCAGCCATTTTGTAGATCTGGTGAGAAGTAAAGATCGAGGCAGCTACTTTTCATCTTACAAGCCCATGGCTGGGCGTGCGCTGTCTGGTTTGGCTCCATACATTGATCAGGTTAACTTGGTAGTTCTCAACTGTGGGCGTTTTTTTCTCCAGGGGACATTTGGCAGTGTCTGAAGACATTTTTGACTGTTACAACTTGGAGGATGGTAGCTACTGGCATTTAGTGAGTAGAGGCCAGTGATGCTGCTAAACATGCTACAATGCACAGGACAGCCCCTGATGTTGTCTGGCTCAGAATGCCGGTGGATATAAAGTTGAGAAACTAAGTTAACTAGACGATTACTATAACTTCATTTTGCATATCATGCTTTGCCTTCACTCAATGGTTTACCTTCACTTTGTGAACTGATGATCAAAATGCATGTATTTTTGTAAAAATGATGGTATAAAAACTAAAATATGATTCATCATTGTGTGGGAAAGAATGAATTGTCAATGATGTCTTTTTAAAATGTATTCTTCCAATTATGGATTAGTAATCATGAATCTTCAAATATCTTGAATTCTTTTAGAAGTAGACATTTGGTAAATAGGTGTCAATCTTGTAAGGAAAACTCATAAAGGAAATAAACCTATTTTATAAAACTATAATTTCTTTACACTTTCACTGACTTTATGGTGGCTTTTGTCCATGTCTGACAAAAGGGGAGGGGAAGTAAGCATTTTTGAGCACCTTCTATGTGCCAAGAATTTGCTAGTTTCTTTCCATGTGTGAGCTCAACAGCCCTGCAAGACACATGGCATCTCTATTTTATGGAAGAGAAACAGGTCACAGAGAGATTGAGTGACTTGCCTGAGGCCTCACCGATAGAGCTGGGATTTGATCTCAGGTATGCTTAGCTTTAAAATTGTGCTCTTTCTACTGTCATGAAGGGAAAAACAACAAACTTGCTTGAAAACCAAGGAATCTGGTACTGAAATGGAAGCGCGAAGATAGAGTAGAAGAAGCAGCGTGTTGCCTGACAGCATCTTAAGCATACTGTCAAAGAGGTATACAGAAAGGACAGAGAGCAAGAACAAAGAAGGAAGCAAGAAACAGGTGAGGAGGGAGGGCCAGCAGGAGGTAGCAAACACATTCTTGTCAAGTAAATGAGCAGAAGAGAATGCCAAAGGAGCACTCCTGTCTTGGAAAGCCATCCAGAAGGATGGGAGGAAGCAACTCCAGGACTGGCTGGAAAATTAAAACCACAGGTGGCAGAGGAATGAGGGAGATTTTCTCTCAGGATGCTCATTAAAGGCCTGGCAGATCCTTTCAGGTGGTTGTGACTTTGACAAATTCCCTGAATCTACAAGAGCAGAGCTTCAGGGACAGGGCAGCTCTTTACTTTGGGTTACTGGACTTCAGTGAGGATGGTCTCATTAATAGAACTCCTCCTGTCCTTACCTCCACCTTCAGGAATTTCAGAGTACCTCGCTGGCCTCCTAGCCCAGGGGGCCTTCAATAGGCACCTCTCAGCTTCCTCCTCAGTTGGTTTCTGACCTCACTGAGGTGATACACTATGCAGGCTTTGTCTTTTGTTCCACATCTTGTGTCTCAAAATCAGATCTTCCTCTCTTGGGTCCCATCCTTTCTGATTTCTGCCTCTGCCAGCAACTTTCCCCTGTGAAATCTCTTTTTTGTTCTTTTTGAGAATCCAGACCATTTATTTACTAATTTATTCACTCTCCCTCATTTAAGGGAGAATATGGTTGCAAGTAGCATAAACCCATTCAAGTTTAAGGAAAAAATAAGTAGGGAGGAGGGATTTGCTGGGAGCATATAAGGATACCTACTAGACATTAAGGGTAAGTAGGGCAGCCAGGTGTCACATGGAGTGGGAATCTGGGGTCAGTTGGAAGATGATGAGGAATATGAACAAAGCCAGTCTCCATCTCTGTCTCTGCTCTGTCTCTCCTATATATACATACACATCTCTGTCACTCTTCTTTTCTCTCTTAATATCTATTTTTATATATCTCTTGTGAAAAAGTGGCCCTCAGGGAAAGCATGTGTATTTTCTTCATTCAAGTGCTCACCAGGGACAGCCTAGAGTTATGCTGTTGCGACTTCAAATTCAGTGAACCAATAATACAATTGACCTAGCTTGGGTCTAGTCTCTTCTAGGTCCAGTCAGCTGTGGCCAAGGGAGTGAGTCACACATCCACGCCCCCTCAGCAGAGTTATGGAAAAGGTCTCTCTGAGAAAGGGGCATGATGAGTAGATTCTGTAGCAAGGGAGTGTGTGGGTAAGGTGGTGAGGAGGAAAGGACAGCCATTGCTGGGAAATATGCTTGTGCAACATGTAGTTAGAAGCTTGCCTTAGTTCTAGTATTAGGAGGACTAAGACCAATCCAGAAAGACTTTTATAGTCTGAATAGTTAGCTTCTGTTAACCTCTGTCTATACTAGTTAACCTCTGTCTATAACTAGCCATTTCAATAGCAACTTCAGTAGCCTCCTGGAATCTCTAACCTCCACACTCACTTCTTCACTCCTTACCTTTATTGTGCCCCCTAGAGAAATTCTGGAAGTTATATTGAACAATACCAGGATCAATTCATGTTATTTTACCATAGTAGACCCACCTGGCGCTTTTATATACTATCAGAGTGCATCTTTGATGGAATTAAAACAAATTCTCCCCTTTCTATAAATTCCTGTAGTTTCATTGGAGACTTTGGTCTCCAAAGTGGATGGGAAAATGGTACTAATTAGGGTCTGTACACTTTTAGAAGTGAGTAATAATTTGGTGGTTTCCATTTTAAAGTATAATTGGGCCAGGCATGGTGGCTTATGCCTGTAATCCTAGCACTTTGTGAGACAGAGGCGGGAGGATCACTGGAGCCCAGAAATTTGAGACCAGCCTGGGCAACATGGCAAGATCCTGTCTCTATTAAAAAATTAGCCAGGTGTGGTGGTGTGTGCCTGTGGTCCCAGCTACTTGTGAGGCTGAGGTGGGAGGAGCACTTGAACCTAGGAGATCATGCCTGCAGTGAGCTGTGTTCATGCTACTGCACTCCAGCCTGAGTGACAGAGTAATACTCTGTCTCCCCCCCAAAAAAAAAAAAAAGTATAACCATTTAAGTTCTAAAAACGATTGGCTCGTGAGTACATATTATCTGAGAAGGAATGGAAAGAAATTAAAATTCACTGATTCATCCCTTGGAAAAGCTTTCTAAAATATCCATGTGAAATAATATAAAAGTTTCCAAGGAATCCTAAGACCAATAGAAATCAGTAAATCTATGAGATGAAGAGTTGGACAGTGCACATGATGGCCAGATTTAGAACTTGCTTAAATTTAGAAATGTACTAAATAATAAATAAAACTGCCTTCTCAAAAAGTTTTAACTTCTCTTTGGGATTTTTACCTTTGGGAAGCCATGTACTCTTTGAGAGCTGATGAAAACGTCATAATTTTCCCTAGAAAGGTGTGCATAACCTGAATTGTGCACAACATTTCACTTCCTCATCCCTACTGCTAACTTGAAGGGCATCTCAGGATATTTAGATCAAGATCCTCTGTCTAGATATTACCACTTCATAAAATGTTGCACATGTATTGGGAGTAAGTAGTTCCCAGTGATTAGTGAAACAAATGAGCTTTTGGTAATATGAGACATGTCTTCAGTTCACTGCTATTCAGTTTGTGCTGAGAAATAGGGGGCATGTGCCAGGATTTTGGTGATAAAGGGTATGTACTTGGTAAGGTAGAAACTTGCTGATGGACTGTACTGCATTCACTAAATGTATTCAGATACATTATACTGGAGGTGGTGGATTTTAGTCTACCTTCAGGAATAAGTTACCTTGAAAAAGTTTGCATAGCATTAGGTGTCATAGTAAAGCACATCTTTAAATATTTTCATTAAGGACTTTTTGTTCATTATGCTTCTCTGTGGGTATGAAAATTCCAAGTTTACCTCTGACAATTCTATTTCACTTATTTGTAATTGCAACTCAAATTTTATACTGCAAATGCAATTATGCTGTAGGCATTTGTGATAGAGCAAGGAATGAATGATTTTGGTGAATTATCAAGTGAGGGTTAATTGGGTACCTACCATGCTCCCAGTTATATGCCAAGGGGTGAAGAAGCCACTAAAGAAGTATAAAGTGCCCTTTCTGTCCCCTTACCATCTTGTGAAAATCATTAGAGGCCCATTTCCGTTTTCTATGTACAGTGTGAATAAGGAATGCAGTAGTGATATACCTTGTTGGTTATGGGTAGTTGACTCCACCTTGGAGCTTGATGTGAGCATGAAGTTTGGTCTAGGGAAGAAAGCTTCTTGCCTAGTTTATTTACCTTTCTGGAAGAGCCATTGATGTGACCTCTCTCTGTCTTCTGTAGAAGCCTAGCCAGAGTCGAGGAGAGTGGGCACAGTATCCTCCTAACATCCAGCCAGTGTACGGCTTCTGGAAGTGTTTGGGGTGGGGGAGTTGGGGAAGACCTGAGCCCCTGCCTTTCTCAGGCAAGCATGTAAAGTCTGTGAATCACTTCACTTTCCCATTTAGTGTACCCACCTAACTACAATATGTTTCCCTGATCAGTAAGAATAATAAACAATCAGTATGGTTTGTAAAGTACTTCCCTAAATGAAATAATGCCAAAGGCCTCATATATGGTATCTCATTTAATCCACATAATGACCCTATGAAATAGGTACTGTTATTATTATATGTATTTTTTTTATGTGAGCAAAGCAAGGCTCAGAGGAGAGGTCACTTGTCAAAAAGTTACAGTTAGCAAGTGGCAAAGCTAGGGTTGAACCCAGGCAGACTAACTCCAGAGTCAGTCTCCAGTGTCAGGGTTGACTGTAGTATGGAGCGTCTAGCTCTGGGTACACAGGGGATCTTAGGACAGGCAAGGACTCTGAATTAAACAACTTTGAAGCCCATGTAAAAGAAAGTCATCCCCTTTCCAAATTCTTTTTTTTTTTTTTTCAGAGACAGGATCTCGCTCCATCACCGAGGCTGGGGTGCAGTGGCAATCATAGCTTACTGCATCCTTGATCTTTGGGGCTCAAGCAATCCTCCTTCCTCAGCCTCCTGAGTAGCCAAGACTATAGGCGTGTACCAACATGCTCACCTAATTTTTTTAATTAAATTTTTATTTATTTTTGTAGAGACAGGGTCTAGCTATGTTGGCCAGGCTGGTCTTGAACTCCTGGCCTCAAATGATCCTCCCACCTTGGCCTCCCAAAGGACTGGGATTACAGGCATGAACCACTGCACCTGGCCCCTTTCCAAATCTTATTCAGTACCTCTGGTGAACCTAAATGAGATAGTCTCAACTTGGTGCCAATCTTGAACCCTACTTAACACTTATCAGATGTTTCCTACCCTCATTGTAGGACGTGTAGTGACATTACTACATGATGCTTACATTGTAATCCTAGTAGCGCTAGTTTTTACCTTTGCATCTGATATGCTGCCTATTCAAAGAGTTTCTGTGAGCAGAACTGGCAACATGGTGTTAGTGGAGCCTACCTCTGGGTTCCTGCTTTGTTTTCTTTGATGGTGGTTGAGAGCACCAGCTTTGGAGATGGATTACTAAGGTTCCTTTCTAGCTCTGAGACTTTGGTTAACTTTATCTCTCTCACTTTCCTTACCTGTAAAATAGATGTAATAGTTTAAGTTATCCTATTGTTCTTTCCCCTTTATAGAGTCAGTGGAATTAGAATACCTCACTCTTGAAACCAAGTTCAGATGAGCTGCTTAGGAATGGCTAGGAGAGTTTTCTTGACCTAGGTATTGACTCCCATAGTTGGATCCAAGCCAGTTTGTGTTAATTTTCATATGGCTGCCCTGGACAATTCTGGGCCACAGCCAGACCTTTCTTGTGCAAAAAAAAAAAAAAAAGGAAAGACTCATTTTACATTTTTCTGGTAGGCTACATTGAAATATGTCCCACAGCATGAGATGGAAAATATAAATTCAGTGTCATTATAGGGAGTAATAGAATAAAAGATGAGGGTGATTTCCTAGTAAACACTATTATCTGAATCCTCAGAAAAGGCAGATGCTTATGTTGCTCAAAGAAAGATCACATGGTTTCCAGATCTAGCTAACTATACATATTAATCCAACCAGCTAGAAACATGAGGACTCAGAGGAGATGTTTGATTGATTGGTTTTTATAAACTTTGGCCTGTTTTGCTCATCTCAGTCTACAGAATCCATCTGCTGCATAATATCTGGCCAGCTAAGACTCTTATAACGACACTTTAATAGTTTGTACCAAAGAAATTATCCCCCTAGTCAAGTTCTCTAACTCAGATCTCTGCATTGGCCTTTAGATATGTCTACTGGCAAGCTCACTGGTGCCACCCCATGTGGCACATCAAACAAGATGATGACTGAATGACTGAAATGGATTAAGTCAATAAACATGGAACCATGTGCTGAGCTAGGTGCTGAGGGTAGAGTGATAGAAAAAACTTCCTGCCTGTATGGAGCTTTCATTCTTGTGGGGGTACTAAAAGGAGTCTTGAGCCACTGGGGGAGACCAAGGGGTAAAACAGCTTCAGTGTAGAGAGAGATCAGGAGTTGTTTTATTTGTTTTTGTTTTTTCATAAATCATATTTTGTTGTTGGCAAAGCCTTATTCATTCAAGTGGTGATGTTGAGTAGGGAGGTGGGTTTGGTGGAATTTGCATTCTTGTGGCCTCTGCCAGAACATCATCATGGCATGGTTAGGGTGGATTTGGGGCTGCAGTGGCTTGGAAGTGTTAATGTTGCTTTTTATACTCTTCTTACAAGGAAGTTAGCTTTGAAGGGTGGTAACTGAACAAGATGCATAGTTTGGGGAATCTCTCCCTGCCTTCTCTGTGTGACATAGTTGACCATAGTTTTAACTTGTAGGGAATGGGCCAGTATGAAGAGGGGCTCTTGGTGGAACCAAGCCTGGAAGAGTAGGGAGACAGATCAGCTTTGGGCAGGAGGTGAGGTTTCTGTTCCTCAAACTTCAGGAGGAGGTGGTCAGAGAAAGTCCAGATAAAGAGACATTAGTAGGTGTGGAGTAGATGTATATTTTAACCTAAAAAGACTGCTTGGTATATCAAAAAGAGAAAGCCCCTACTAGGAATTAAGTTAACTTGGCTTTGATGCCAAATTAGATGTGATGTTGGCCAAATCACCTCCTTTGCCTGGACCTCAGTTTCGCCTGCTGCATCATCATACTGAATACAAGTGTTTCCAAGGCTCAACTTGGTTAAAACCTGTCATGACTCTAAGTCACTCAAAAATTTTCAGGAAAATTAAGAGTGCTTTGGTGACAAAAGAAAGTCAATGCTGTTATGACTCATGAGTGCGATTTGATGAGGGCATGGGGCTAGGGTGAGGCAGGTGTAGTTGAAGCAGGCAAAAGTATTTGTGTTGGCTGTCCTATTTGATGTGCTGGTGGTTCTATTCAAGCGCTGCTGATGGGGTGATTTGCTTGCAATGGGATGACACAGCAAGCCCATTACCATGCTTGGTGGAGACGGGAGCTACCAGCATTTCCCCAGGAGGAAATTTTACAAGTAAAGGCTAATTTTACTTTTGCTGTTGATGGCATTTCTCAGCTATGCTAATTACCATCCCGATAGAAATGCTGCAAAAATATACCCTATCCTCCCAAGAGTGCAGAGGGGAAAAGAGGTTGTTCTTAAATAATCCAAGAAAAGATTTTACCTGTGGATTCCAAAGCTACAGTGCTTCCTTACTCATGGCTTTCTTGAGTGGCAGATGCCTTGGCTTAAATACAATTTCTATATTTCCCTTACTTTCAGCATTCGGACTATGTGATCTATTCCCTATTCAGAGTCAATTACAAATAAAATTATTTTAGGAAGAATACGATAGTTATAGAGTTAATGTTTTGTCTCAGTTTTTAAAAAATATTTTGTAAAGTTGGAAATTATATTTTGCTTTCTCCCTTCATTCCTTAATAAATATTAGGGTGTGTACCCATCTGTCTACCTATCCATTCATCCACTCATTAAAATAACATTCCTGAATATAGCAGTTGTTTTGTATATAGTTGTTGAATGAAATGTACAAATATATACAGAGCCAAGGCCTCTTGAGCTCATGAGGCCAGGATGCCTAGGTCCAGTTCTGGCTCTGCTACAAGTTGGCTGTGTGACCCGGGGCATTAGTTGTTAAGATTGAAAATTGGAAGACTTCATGTAAAAACCTGCATTTCTTCATTTCCCTTAATGCCAGGAAGATCTGGTAGCCCTGAGCCCAGTGAGCTGGAGCTAAGCATTGCTGCTTACCTTATGTAGGACGTTGTCTCTCCGTGTTCCTCTGGTCCACTCCTTGGTTGATAGATGTACATTTTTAGTTCAAAGGTGAAATGAAGAACATTTTAAAATTCAAGATGTTGGTAAAATATGGATGTCGTTTGGTCTTAGAGTCCTAAGTGAAAACTCTGACTGTACCTGGTGGGGTGGGGGCGGGGGGGGGGCAGAGAGAGAGAGAGACATCTTTTTCTTTCTTTCTTTCTTTTTTTTTTTTTTGAGACAGAGTCTTGCTCTGTTGCCCAGGGTGGAGTATAGTGGCGCGATCTTGGCTCACTGCAACCTCCACCTCCAGGGTTCAAGCGATTCTCCTGCCTCAGCCTCCCAAGTACCTGGGAATACAGGCGCATGCCACGACACCCGGCTAATTTTTTTGTATTTTTAATATAGACTAAAAAATTCACTGTGTTAGCCAGGATGGTCTCAATCTCCTGAACCTCATGATCTCCTCCGCTCAGCCTTCCAAAGTGCTGGGATTACAGGTGTGAGCCACTGTGCCCAACCAGAAGGAACATCTTAATAATTCTCTTGACTTCAAGGAATTTGAGAGCTACCCCCACAGAACTGGAAAATATGAAAGGACCTCATTTTGGATATCTGGGGAAGGAGAAAATAGTAAGTTGTAGCAGGCATTGGTTAATTCTCAAAAGTCAAAGAGAGTTGACATGATTATGGATAATGATGAAAGTCTGGTGCCTGGCCTAGAGTGGAACAATAGGAAAGGCAGAAAAGTTCTCAGTAGATTAAGGTGCCACCACCACTTTACGCTAAGAAGGCAGATGCAGAGGCCCTTCCAGGGAACATGCTTTGCAGGGGAGGAGCTGCCTTTGTTTGCTTTTCTGATGACTTGGATTTCTACAGCTGCTCATGGTTCTTGAACTTCCTTGAAGAAGTACAGGCAGAATTGTGATGAAATCAGCATCCCAACCCTGCCTTTCCTAAGGACACTGTTAATTCCAGTAGTATTTAGCTTCATTCCAGCAACTACCTTGGATTTTATATTGGGGTAGAAGAGATCAGACAAGGGCTGTGGTTTGTATGGGTGCACGTGTGTGCATAGGCCCAGTGCTATAATTAAAGCAGAGTAACCACAACAACAGATTGATGGTTATTTGGTTTGGGGGAGAAATTTCCCAAGGTGTTTCATGTTCTTGTTTTTCTTCAAACCTGCAATATCATTCAGAAGGGTGTTAGGAAATTCAGTAAATCAGAGGGCATTGTGCAATGAGCATTATTCTTTGAAAAAATATAGCTTATGATACACATTTTCCATCAGAAGGTAATATGAATTTGTTAGGAGTTTGGGTGGGGTTTTGGTGTCTGAATGCCATTGTTCTTTTTCCTTTCCCCAGTGGCTGACCAAGGGGACTATGCACTTAGGGACTAGTAGTCAAATGGAAGATGGAGTGTGAGTTTATTAATTCTGAGGATGGGCTCAGTGTCCTTCCATGCAGGAATTTTTTGATTAGGCGAGGAAGCTTACTACTCCCTCCATTCCCAGGACCCAAGATGGCCATACCTGCTGCACACTGACCCCATGCAGCCACCGTGCTCAGGGGGAGATCAGGTTAGCAAGAGAGGAAGCTGCAGTGTGCTTACCACATGGATGCCCAGAAGTGAAAGAATAAAGGTGGCTTGGCAAGGCCCTGTCCTGAGAGACTGGAATACTGGGTGGATGGCAGTGCTGCCTGGGGAAGTAGTGTTTCCAGGAGTGGTCACCAAGCCAGAGCATGAAGGTGGGAGGCTCGGGGCTGGCTTGCCCTGTTCGGGTCCACATCTTGGAGTGAGGGGCACAACTGTGGGCCTTTTGCACTACAGTGACCCTGTCCACCAGCACAGCATGTCCCAGTCAGTGTCCTGGTCTCTGGCCAGTCATATTAGGCACTCCTTTTTCCATCAGGACCAATAAGGACTGGCTAAGAGGTGTAAGTTGAGGGTGATAGATATTACCTCTTGATGTCCAACCCCCACATAAGAAATTGGTTAATAGCATTTGTCACAAATGTCCACCTATAAAGATAAATCCTGTTAATATGTCTATCTGTTTTTTTCTAGGCACTGCCATATTCCTGACTTTATAGTTTACCCTTTATCAATAATTAAGTAGATATTAGAATAAAATAATAGTAATAGCTAACATTTATTGAGAGCTTACTGCATACCAGGCACATGCATTGACTTACTTACTCCTTATAATGACACTGTCATGTGGGTGTCATTTTTGTTCCTGTTTTACAGATGAGAAATTTGGGGTATACAGCTCACAAATGGTGCCAACCATGGAAGCCAACCCAGGTGGTTGGACTCAAAAGTGCCCATCTGTGAACACTGCATAATTATGTCTCTCAAGGTGGTAGATATGAGATACTGAAGAAGGAGCCATTCCAGTTGTCCAAAGACCCAGTGTGTGGCCTGGAGCCTGGCTTGGCTCTGCCACAAACCCGTTGTGTGCTTGACAGCGTGTCAATGAAGTCCTCACTCTGAGCCTCAGTTTCCTGATCTGTAGAGTGGGGATGTGGATTTCTGCTCAAGGATTTGGGTCCATGACTCATTATATTAGTTTCGTAGCATTGCCATAACAAACTACCACGAACTTGGTGGCTTGAAGCAATAGAAATTTCTTCTCTCACAGTTTGTGGAGGCCAGAAGTCTGAAATCAAGGAGTTGGCATGGTTGGTTCCTTCTGAAGGCTCTGAGGGATAATACATTCTATACCTCTTTTCATTGGGTGGCTGCCAGCAGCCCTTGGCTTGTTGATGCATCACTGCAGTCTCTGCTTCTGTCTTCACATCACCTTCTCCTTTGTGTGTATCAGTGTGTCAAATCTCCCTCTACCTTTCTTCTATAAGGACACTTGTCATTGGACTTAGAGCTTGTCTTAAATCCAGGTTGATCTCATCTTGAGATCTTTAACTTCAATTATATCTGCAATGACTCTTTTTAAAAAATAAGGTCACATTCAAAGGTTCAGGGAGTTAGGCCTTGGACATATGCTTTTTGGGGCCAGTATTCAATCAACCACACTCACCCTCCAGCTTTTTTTCTGTTGCAATATGACAACCATGGATCTTGGAGAAGAAAGGATTAAAGCTAGTTAATGGCTGAAGCCTCCTGGGCAGTTTGGTGCAGTGGTTAAGAATATAGAATCTGGAGTTCAGAGCTCTGGTTTCAAGTCCTGGCTCTGCTACTCACCAACCCGGTGACTTTGGAAAAGTCACCAGATCCTTCTGGGCCTCAGTTTTCTACCCTATAAAATGGTGCTAATAAGAGTACTATCACAGGGTGATTAAATGAATCACTATATATAGAGTGCTTAAAACAATGCTATGTAAGTGTTAGCTGCTATTATTGTTGTTGTTACTTCCATTTAGAAGTGAAGTTTATGCATATGACTTTAACAGAGGAATGAATTTTGTGAGGGACGCATTTAAACTATAGCAAGGAACAGCCCACAAGTATGCTATTTTCTACTGTATTTTAAATTAGGGTATCTAAATGTGTCTGAAATGTGAGGATTATACTTTCCGGCGTGCTGAAACAATTTTTGGCCCAGTCTTTTTAGACATCCAAGAGAAGCTGAAAGCAGAATGGGGCTGTGCTCACGTTGGATGAGGCAAGCAAGCAGATGGAAGGTGGCAGAGGGAGCATTTTGATGTGCTCATGGAGGAGGCGTTAATATTTCAACATCTTTCTTGTTATTTACAGATAATTTTTATGAGAGATTTTCAGAGATGCTCAGTTTTTTTTTTCTCTTTCCTCTGAGTGGCACAGAATTGCCACAAATCAATCTGTTAATAAGAAGCTAAAAACTCAACAGTCTCCTGTTTGGGAATTGATTGTAGTTTGAGTTTTGTAACTAAACTGAGGTTAAGCTTTCTGGATTCTCTTTTTTTTTCCTGAGATAATTCATCACCTTGCAAAATTCACTCAATAGTCTCGACTCAACAGGAATGATTATTGATCTAAGTCTTGTGTTACTAATAAATCAGTTAGTTGATTCATATTAATATCATATTCCTACTGTATCCTGGGCAAGGAGGGACAAGTGAAAAGGAAAGGACGTAAATGCTTTGAAGTTGGGAACACAGTAGAAGACAGACCTTCAAATAATTTATCACGACATAGTATGGTATCTGCTGTAATCAAGATGCTTGGAGTAGTTAAGAGCAAGCCCTCTAGAGGCAGACATACCTGCATTTAAAACTTGCCTCTACTGCAGTGAGCCAAGATGGCAACACTACACTCCAGCCTGGGTGACAGAGGGAGACCGTATCTCAAAACCAAACAAACACCAAAACCAAAGCAGACAAACAAACAACAAACTAGCTCTAAAAACAATCCCCCCCAAAACTCCAAACTCTTAACATAGCTAACCATCTATTTGGTCTTTTCGAGTTTCTGTTTCCACATCTGTAAACTGGGGTTATTTTACTGTTTGTCCCATAGTGAGGTTTAAATGACATAATACACGCAGAGTGCTTAGCACGTCATTTGGCACATAGTAAGTGCTCAGTAAATCTTAGTTATTATTACAGGAATAACGTGCTGTGGGAAGAGTTCTCTATAGAGTAATTTTGTTAATTTATTCGTATGGCTTGATATTTATGTATCACATTGTGTGGTACATTTAATGAGTACATGCTTTATTGCTTGTGTTTAAATCTTTCACCAAAGTTCATTTACTAAATTTATATTTTATATCACAGGGACATAAATTAAGATCAGTTTGCTCTCTATATATATCCCAAAATTTGACATTTTGGATACAGCTTTGCATATAATTTTTTAAAAAGCCATTGCTTTTTAATTACTGGCACTAATACTTAGACACTGAAAAAGATAACTCTGTTTCAGGTTATAAGGAAAAAAGCCTCACCCAGGCCAACTGGGGTAATGAGGCTTCATTTTAAGAAAATAGGAACAGCACAGACTTTTGCAGTCTCAGGTCTGCCCACAACAGCTTATGACTTTGGGTAAGCCAACTTCTTAGAGATGCTTCTTCAGCTATAAAAATGGGGATAGTGATTCTTGCCTCAGCACTTTCTAATGAAGACTACATGAGATAGTGTGGAAAGCCCACAGCACAGAGCACAGAGTATGTGTTCAGCAGATGCCATTATTACTCAAATGGTATTAAGAGAGCTGGAATCTTCTAGAAATCTGATAATAGGTACCAAGGTATAACTAGGGATCAGGGAGTTGAAGACACATGGTGTCACTAGGGGCTGTGGTGGTAAGAGTTTTAGATCTTTATTCAAGGGTTCAGTTATTAAAATGTCCTAGCTATAATTTTTTCTCTCCCTGTCCACTTTTCTCCCTATCTCCAACTGCCTTATTCTTCTTATATTTCTGGTAAAATTCCTGAGAGAATCCGATCAGTTCATTTAAATATCACCAGCCCTTTGTGAGCAGAGGTTTTTGTTTTTGTTTTTGTTTTCCTTCTAGCTTTAGTTAGGTAAAATTGGTATGCAAACAAACAATGCAATGGGTTTTTTTTCTTTTTCCAGTTAAAGCATACGTTTTAATTTTAGCATTTTAAAGTCATTGTTTCCCCACACAGTCATGATTTTCCTAAAATTGAAATAGTCTAATACAGGAACGCTAACCTTGGGACTCTATATAATCCCAGGAGGATGACTGACTTGGCTGGCAATTAGTTTGATTTTATATATATATATATATATATATTTTTTTTTTGAGACGGAGTCTCGCTCTGCCGCCCAGGCTGGAGTGCAGTGGCGCGATCTCAGCTCACTGCAAGCTCCGCCTCTCGGGTTCACGCCATTCTCCTGCCTCAGCCTTCCGAGTAGCTGGGACTACAGGCGCCTGCCACCTCGCCCGGCTAGTTTTTTGTATTTTTTTTAGTAGAGATGGGGTTTCACCATGTTAGCCAGGATGGTCTCCATCTCCTGACCTCGCGATCCGCCTGTCTCGGCCTCCCAAAGTGCTGGGATTACAGGCTTGAGCCACCGCGCCCGGCCATATTTTTTTAAATATAAAAAAAAATCAAACACAAACAAAATCCTGCACATAATTAATGCATACAATTTGGTGAGCCTGGACACATGCGTACATGCATACCCTCCGAGCAGAGTGTTGGTACAATGCGAAGCCCTAGGTTGCCGGGAGGATGAACTACTTGGAGGTCACGTGTCACCTCTTGCCCAGTGAGCGGAGCAGGCGTGGTGCCTCATGGGAGTCATTGGCCTCCAGGAACACAGGAGCGTGTGTGAGACAACTGTTAGGTGTTCTTGTCACTGGATTGATGACGACATGGGTAGAAGAGATCCTGGATATGGGGATGTGATTTGATTCCTGCCCGTCTCACCTGCTTTATCTTGACCACTCCCAACCCCTAGCTGGGCGACAGCCACACCAGCCTCGTGAGTTCGTCAGGTGCGCGTGCAGAGCTGTGCCTTCGGGCCTTTGCACGCACTGCCCCGCCTGTGTTGCTGCTGCTCCTGGGGGACAGCGGGCTTCCTGCCCTCTCAGGCTTTAGCCAGATGTCACCCACTCGGGGAGCCCTTCTCTCCTGATGCTGTCTGAAGGAGCCTGCCAGCCCTTACCTTACCACCTCGTTTAGTTTTTTTGCCACACTTATTGCAATGTCTTTGCTTATTCCTCTGTTGTCTGTCTGATAATAGATAAGTAAATATCTATTACTCATATATTTCTAGAATGTCCCATTATACCTGGAACTGTTCAGTACGTTTATTTTGAATGGGTGAGCGATGGCCCTCCAGGCATTGTGACCATTACAAAGCATAATTGTGTGTGTCAGGGAAGGGGGATGTGAGCATATGTGGGGTGTGTGTGTGTGTGTGTGTGTGTTTGGGGGAGAGAGTCCCCAGGGAACCTCTGTAGTCCCACATTATACCTATTTCCCTTTCTTAACCCAGATTGCTTGGGTTCAAATCCTGCTTCCTTTACTGGCAACCTTCAGCTGTGTGTCCTTGGGCAAGCAACTGTCTGTGTTTCAGTTTCTCATCCATAAAATAGGGATAACAATTGTGCCTACCTCATAGGATTATGTGAGGATTACTTTGTAAAGTGCTGAGAGAAGAGCCCAGCACAGAGGAAGGCAACTCCACACATTTGTCTTTACTATTATGAAGTACTGGGAAGATGCTGGGGTTACAGTGCTGAGTTGAGGGCTGTCCTCTGAATGAAGGTGTCCTGAGTCTCACAAAGGCTGGTGGGGTGAGGTGGACATTATTTCTTCACTGATACAGAAATACATCATTATAAAATGTGTGATGCTTTGAAGGATGTTCAAGGTGCTATAAGCCATATACATGCAGGGACCTTGTTTGGCTTTGTGCTAGGGACACTGGTTGAGAAGGCTTCCCTGTGGAGGTGACATTTGAGCTGCAGCATGAAGACAGAGAGTAGGACTTTGCAAGGCCAAGGGAGTAGCTGGTGGTGGGGGAATAGTGTGTGCATCTGAAGTGACGGGAGTACAGGGAAACAGGTTTAGGGTGTATCTCCCCACAATCATGTTCCGGGTGGTCCCTAGGCCCATCACGAGAGATTCTGATTCAATTGCTAGGACCTGTTCTGGGCATCAGGATTTTGACAAGCTCCCCATGTGACTGTAATGTGCAGCCAGGGTGGAAAGTACTGCTCTTGGCTTGTTAGAAATGCAGACTCTCACCCCTCCGCCCGACCTAGTGAATCAGACCTGCATTTTCACAACATCCCCAGGTGATGTGTATGCGTGTAATAAGTGTGAGAAGCTCTGGTTTGTGGATAGACTCACCCAAAGTTGGTCAAAAGAATAGGTTTCTGAGTCTTGTCCCAGAAATGCTGATGGAGAAGGTCCAGTGTGGGGTCTAGATATCAGCATTCATAAGAAATACCCTATGTGGTTG
Organism: Theropithecus gelada; assembly: GCF_003255815.1. NCBI lineage: Eukaryota > Metazoa > Chordata > Mammalia > Primates > Cercopithecidae > Theropithecus > Theropithecus gelada. Next base: position 83,726,829 of record NC_037669.1, read on the forward strand.
TGAAGTGATTGATTGAGACCAGACTTAAGAGCATGCTCTCAAGAATGTCAGAATGGGAATTAGAGAGGACGTGAGAAGGAAGTGGACTTGGACTTAAACCCCGGAATGCTTCTGGCCTGATGAAGTCTGGGGCCTCCCTCCTGTGAATCCATCTGCAGAATTCTAATACTTTTTGATCTTCTAAGCTTTCAATAAAACTTGGAAAAAGGACAGTGTTCACAATAGGAATACTAATAGTCTATTAAATTTGGGAGTGGATGAAAGTTGTTGGGAGTAGTGAGATTAGCGGTTTGGGTTCCTCTGGAATAGTCTTTATCAGCTCTTGAGACGAGTTGTTTTATGTGGCTCAGAATAATAAAAAGACACTTATCCTGTCTGTCTTAATTTTCCAGATGGCCTCCAGGAAAATTTCCAAGCAGAAATCACATTTATTCAGTTCAAGAATCCACTGGGAAGATGATATAGAAAAGCCAGATTCTCATTGACTTTGAACTTAGTGTTTCTCTGAATTATTGTCTCTCTGGATTTTTAAAACTTTGTTTAGTTTGTTCTTTCCATACCTCCTCTGCAACTTTCTGACTTCTAATTAATCTAACTTTTCTCTTGGTCTGTATAACAAAATTAAGAGGTAATTTAATAGTGAGTTTTTGCATTTATTGAGGATTGAATTTGATTTTTTTCCCTCTCTCTTTCCTATAAACACAATAATACTGTCCAAGTTAGAGAAGGTTTTGAATGTGTCTTACGTGCATCATGCTCTCCTAGGCACTGCAGGGTGTGAGCAGGACTGGCTATATTATTTGCAAGACTCAGTGTAAAATGAAAATATAGGGCCCTTGTTCAAAAATTATTAGGAATTCCAACGTGGTGATAGCAGAGCATTATTAAAGCAAACACAGAGCTCTTCTAACTCTGGGCCCTGTATGCTCCATAGGCCATGCCCATGAAGCTAGCCTAATGAGTGTGAGGTCCTGGGGTACCCAGCAGGGAGTCACCACAGTTACAATAAGAGGGTGAAATTTATTCTACCTCAACCCCTTTGTGTACATCCCTGGGGCCTGTAGCCCTTCCCCACTCTGGTCTGACTCCTCACACCACTGGATTAGATAAAGATAAAGCAAAATGAGAAAGGGATAAGAATGACTGTAAAAATTTAATATCTTTAGAATTAATTTAATAGAAGAATAAAAATAATATTGATTTACAAATCAAGAGAGCATCTTACAGATGTTGTCATAGGTCTAATACTCTTCTTCACTGTTTACAGTGAAGTTCCATGAAGAAGGCCCAAGGAGCCTGCTGATCACAAGTTTATTATATACCTCTGGTGTGATGTGACGGATGGGAAATTATCAAATGTAGATGAAACTAATGCACACTGAAGCTATATTGAAAGCAGTGTGGTATCCAGCTTAAAGAAAGTGATGGTCTCACTTTCAGACCTTTCCTGAAGCACAGCCTTCCCTTCTGTCCTTTTGTAGACTGGAAGGTGATAGAAGACAGTGAAGAATTGGGTTGGTGGGGATTTGGAAACCAGATCATATGATGACAGACTGAGGATGTTTAGTGTGGAGAAATATGGACTTCTAGAATGAGTGAACATTTGATCAGTGACCTCAGATGTTTGAGTCTTCCAGTACAGTGCTTCTCAAACTTTAGGATGCACACTAATTACCTGGGGATCTCGTTAAAATGAAGATTCGGATTTAATAGGTCTGTTAAGGCCTGGGATTCTGTATTTCTAACAAGTTTTTAGATGATGCCGATACTGCTGGTCCGTGGACCACACTGTGAGTGACAAGGCTCCAGAGGAGCTCTGTCCAATGGAATACTGCAGGGATGGGAATATTCTATATCTGCATTGTCCCATGTAGTAACCACCTGCTGCTCTGGCTTTTGAGCACTGGAAAGGTGGCTAGTGTGACTGATAAACCAAGTTTTTGATTTTATTTAATTTCATTTAAATTTAAATAGTTACATGTGGCTAGTGGCTACTGTATTGGATAATACAATTCTAGAGGATACAACTAAAACCATTGGAACTTAAAAGAGTTTAGACTTCACTTTCATTGTATGAGTTTTGAAACAGTTATAGCTGTTTGGTACTGAGAAGGCGCCTAGAAAATTAGAATAGTATTTAAGTCAATGACCATCTATAAGGAATACAGAAGAAAGGCCACTTCTACTGGGTGGGGAAGTGGATCCAAGAGGTGGTAGCGTGTAATTGGAATGGAGGGTTAATCTACTTAACACAGTGGTTCTTAGCTAGGGACAATTTTGCTTTCCCAAGGACAAGTGGCAATGTCTGGAGACATTTTTGGTTACCACAATTGGGAGGAGTGCTACTGACATTTAATGGGTAGAGGCCAGGGATGCTGCTAAATATCCCACAATGCTGAGAAGAGTCCCTTGCAACAAAGAATTATCCAGTCCAAAAAGTCAACAGTGCTGAGGTGGAGGAACCCTGCCTTAACTTATACAGAGCTTTTATAAATCAATAATAAAAAGGTTAAAAATAGAGTAGAAAAATTAGTGAAAACGAGCATAGACAATTCCCAGAAAAAAGATACAACCAACCAAACAAAATTTAGGGAATGATGCTCAATCTTACTGCTAATAAAATATGTGAAGGTTAAAACAGTGAGATTATATTTAGCTATCATATTGCCAAAGTTTCAGCTATCATATGCAAAGTTTAATGCACAATGGTGGGCAGAGAAGTGAGATGGACCCTAATCACTATTAGTGGGGTTGTCAGTTGCCCCAGCCCTCCTAGGGGGTAGGTCGCTGTTATAATCAATACTTAAGTGCACACACCCTTTGAGGTAGGAGGCAGGACTTGACTCTGGAGATGGGGACTTGAATGCAGGACCAGATAGAAAACTAGCTGAAACAGGGAAGAGATGAAAGCATCTCTCCATAAGACATGCCCACCTATGCCATATCAGTTTACCATCACCATGGCAACACAGGGAGGTTACCACTCCTTTCCATGGCAATGACCTGAGGACCTAGAAGTTACTACCCATTTTCTAGAAATTTCTACATAGTCTGCCCCTTAATTTGCATGTCATTAAAAGTGCATATAAATACAGCTGCAGAACTGCCCCTGAGCTGCTACTCTGGGCACACTGCCTGATATAGTTTGGCTCTGTCCCCACCCAAATCTCAACTTGAATTTTAATAATCCCCACGTATCAAGGGCTGGTCCAGGTGAAGATAATTGAGTCATGGGGGTGGTTCCCCCATACTGTTCTTGTGGTAGCAAATTAGTGAATAAGTCTTATGAGATCTGATGGTTTTATAAATGGGAGTTCTCCTGCACAAACTCTCTTGCCTGCTGCCTTGTAAGACATGTCTTGCTTCCCCTTTGCCTTCTGCCATGATTGTGAGGCCTCCCCAGCCTTGTGGAACTGTGGGTCAATTAAACCTCTTTCCTTTATAAATTACCCAGTCTCGGGTATGTATTTATTAGCAGTGTGAGAACAGAAAAATACACTGCCTAAGGAGTGGTCCTGCCTCTGCTGCTGCTGTACACTGCTGCTTCAATAAAAGTTGCTGTCTAACACCACTAGGTTGCCCTTGAAATCTTTCCTGGGTGAAGGCAAGAACCCTTCTGGGCTAAGCCCCAATTTTGCATCACCTTTGCCCAGCAGCTATTCAACTTCTAATAATTTATCCTGGAGAATAAATTCTGCAGAATAAATGGTACAGATTCATATAGATGTATATACCTGCAAATTTATGATAACATCATTGAAATTTGGAAAGAAACTATGCAACTTCAAGGATTGGCACATGGATGCTGTGGAATATTCTGCAGCTATCTGCATGATGAAGTGGGCTTTGATGTATGGAAGGATGTTGATGATAGAAATAAGTATCAATCGGGTTACAAAGCATAATTTATGTAGAAAAAGATTTGTACATGACTATATGTTTACATATGGGGAGATGGATGAATACTGGGAATAGTTTTTAGGGAATTTGGGTTTGGTCAACCACTCTTTTACTCTGTCTTTCTTGAAAAATCTGTTAATTCAGAATCTCAGTTGATTTATTTGTAAAGTAAGAGTAACTCCTGTGTAGTCTACTCACTTCACAAGATGTCTAGACCAAACAATGTTGATGCGTAAAAAGGCAGTATGCATTTTATTTTATTTTATTTTATTTTTTTTGGAGACTGAGTTTTTGCTCTGTCGCTCAGGCTGGAGTGCATTGGCATGATCTCAGCTCACTGCAACCTCTTCCTCCTGGGTTCAACCAATTCTCTGCCTCAGCCTCCTGAGTAGCTGGGATTACAGGTGCCCACCACCATGGCCGGCTAATTTTTTTGTATTTTTAGTAGAGACAGGGTTTCACCATCTTGGCCAGGTTGATCTTGAACTCCTGACCTCGTGATCCACCCTTCTCGGCCTCCGAAAGTGCTGGGATTACAGGCTTGAGCCATTGCGTCCGGCCAGCAGTATGCATTTTTTACCTCCAGGTGGTGGTAGCACTGGCCTAATTTTAAATTATTTGAACTTTTGTGATGCACAGATTCAAGGAGAGCTAGAAAAGTTCACAGGCTGTTTTCCCTAGGAATTGTTTAGGTTGTACAATCTTGGGACTTGCCTGCTTTTCCCTTTTCATGCGATTGTTAGTGGGAGAAAACAAACCAGAAGAGGGTGTTGCAAGAATAAAGCAGCTTTTTTTTTTTTTAAGGTGTGACCTTAACTCACTGCAATTTCTTTTTTTTTTTTTTTTTTTAAGAATATTTATTTATTTATTTATTTATTTATTTTTATTATTATTATACTTTAAGTTCTAGGGTACATGTGCATAACGTGCAGGTTTGTTACATATGTATACTTGTGCCATGTTGCTGTGCTGCACCCATCAACTCGTCAGCACCCATCAACTCATCATTTACATCAGGTATAACTCCCAATGCAATCCCTCCCCCTGCCCCCTCCCCATGATAGGCCCCGGTGTGTGATGTTCCCCTTCCCGAGTCCAAGTGATCTCATTGTTCAGTTCCCACCTATGAGTGAGAACATGCGGTGTTTGGTTTTCTGTTCTTGTGATAGTTTGCTAAGAATGATGGTTTCCAGCTGCATCCATGTCCCTACAAAGGACACAAACTCATCCTTTTTTATGGCTGCATAGTATTCCATGGTGTATATGTGCCACATTTTCTTAATCCAGTCTGTCACTGATGGACATTTGGGTTGATTCCAAGTCTTTGCTATTGTGAATAGTGCTGCAATAAACATACGTGTGCATGTGTCTTTATAGCAGCATAATTTATAATCCTTTGGGTATATCCCCAGTAATGGGATGGCTGGGTCATATGGTACATCTAGTTCTAGATCCTTGAGGAATCGCCATACTGTTTTCCATAATGGTTGAACTAGTTTACAATCCCACCAACAGTGTAAAAGTGTTCCTATTTCTCCACATCCTCTCCAGCACCTGTTGTTTCCTGACTTTTGAATGATCGCCATTCTAACTGGTGTGAGATGGTATCTCATTGTGGTTTTGATTTGCATTTCTCTGATGGCCAGTGATGATGAGCATTTTTTCATATGTCTGTTGGCTGTATGAATGTCTTCTTTTGAGAAATGTCTGTTCATATCCTTTGCCCACTTTTTGATGGGGTTGTTTGTTTTTTTCTTGTAAATTTGTTTGAGTTCTTTGTAGGTTCTGGATATTAGCCCTTTGTCAGATGAGTAGATTGCAAAAATTTTCTCCCATTCTGTAGGTTGCCTGTTCACTCTGATGGTAGTTTCTTTTGCTGTGCAGAAGCTCTTTAGTTTAATGAGATCCCATTTGTCAATTTTGGCTTTTGCTGCCGTTGCTTTTGGTGTTTTAGACATGAAGTCTTTGCCCATGCCTATGTCCTGAATGGTACTACCTAGGTTTTCCTCTAGGATTTTTATGGTATTAGGTCTAACATTTAAGTCTCTAATCCATCTTGAATTAATTTTCGTATAAGGAGTAAGGAAAGGATCCAGTTTCAGCTTTCTACTTATGGCTAGCCAATTTTCCCAGCACTATTTATTAAATAGGGAATCCTTTCCCCATTTCTTGTTTCTCTCAGGTTTGTCAAAGATCAGATGGCTGTAGATGTGTGGTATTATTTCTGAGGACTCTGTTCTGTTCCATTGGTCTATATCTCTGTTTTGGTACCAGTACCATGCTGTTTTGGTTACTGTAGCCTTGTAGTATAGTTTGAAGTCAGGTAGCGTGATGCCTCCAGCTTTGTTCTTTTGACTTAGGATTGTCTTGGAGATGCGGGCTCTTTTTTGGTTCCATATGAACTTTAAAGCAGTTTTTTTCCAATTCTGTGAAGAAACTCATTGGTAGCTTGATGGGGATGGCATTGAATCTATAAATAACCTTGGGCAGTATGGCCATTTTCACGATATTGATTCTTCCTATCCATGAGCATGATATGTTCTTCCATTTGTTTGTGTCCTCTTTTATTTCACTGAGCAGTGGTTTGTAGTTCTCCTTGAAGAGGTCCTTTACATCCCTTGTAAGTTGGATTCCTAGGTATTTTATTCTCTTTGAAGCAATTGTGAATGGAAGTTCATTCATGATTTGGCTCTCTGTTTGTCTGTTACCGGTGTATAAGAATGCTTGTGATTTTTTGTATCCTGAGACTTTGCTGAAGTTGCTTATCAGCTTAAGGAGATTTTGGGCTGAGACAATGGGGTTTTCTAAATATACAATCATATCATCTGCAAACAGGGACAATTTGACTTCTTCTTTTCCTAACTGAATACCCTTGATTTCTTTCTCTTGCCTGATTGCCCTAGCCAGAACTTCCAACACTATGTTGAATAGGAGTGGTGAGAGAGGGCATCCCTGTCTTGTGCCAGTTTTCAAAGGGAATTTTTCCAGTTTTTGCCCATTCAGTATGATATTGGCTGTGGGTTTGTTATAAATAGCTCTTATTATTTTGAGGTACGTTCCATCAATACCGAATTTATTGAGCGTTTTTAGCATGAAGGGCTGTTGAATTTTGTCAAAAGCCTTTTCTACATCTATTGAGATAATCATGTGGTTCTTGTCTTTGGTTCTGTTTATATGCTGGATTATGTTTATTGATTTGCGAATGTTGAACCAGCCTTGCATCCCAGGGATGAAGCCCACTTGATCATAGTGGATAAGCTTTTTGATGTGCTGCTGAATCCGGTTTGCCAGTATTTTATTGAGGAATTTTGCATCAATGTTCATCAGGGATATTGGTCTAAAATTCTCTTTTTTTGTTGTGTCTCTGCCAGGCTTTGGTATCAGGATGATGTTGGCCTCATAAAATGAGTTAGGGAGGATTCCCTCTTTTTCTATTGATTGGAATAGTTTCAGAAGGAATGGTACCGGCTCCTCCTTGTACCTCTGGTAGAATTCAGCTGTGAATCCATCTGGTCCTGGACTTTTTTTGGTTGGTAGGCTATTAATTATTGCCTCAATTTCAACTCACTGCAATTTCTGCCTTGTAGGTTCAAGTGCTTCTCCTGCCTCAGCCTCCTGAGTAGTTGGAATTATAGGCGCCCGCCACCATGCCCAGCTAATTTTTATATTTTTATTAGAGATGGGGTTTTACCATGTTGGCCAGCCAGGCTGCTCTCTAACTCCAGACCTCAAGTGATCTGCCTGCCTCGGCCTCTCAAAGTGCTGGGATTATAGGTGTGAACCACTAGGCCCGGCCTGAAGAGTCTGTTATGTTAGACTTCCAACCTGATTTTCTCCCTGAACTTTCAGATCTGTGTATCTGATTGCCCACTGGATAACTCCACTTCTTAATGGCCCACAGGAAACTGAGGTTAGTATGTCTGCAACAGAATTTACCTTCTTCTCTTACAAAAAATCTTTACAAGTGTGTGTTTGTTTTTTAAATTAAATTAAATTTTATTTTTTATCTCAGCACTACCATCTCCCTAGTTATTCAAGCCAGAAACCTGGCAGACACATTTTACTCCATTCTCCACATCCTCATGTACAGGCATCAAACTCAAGCCTGTGGATTTGAACCCAGTGTGTCTTCACCCCTACTATGTCTTCTCTAGTTCAGGTCCCCATCATCTCTCGCCTTTGTTTCCCTAAGGTCTTCTGACTGGTGTCCTTGCAGCCAGGTAGGTAATCTTTTTACGCTCTCACGATTCTCTTATTCTGTGGCTTAAAACCCGATATTCTCCATTGCCTATTTCCAGTTTCATGACTCCCTCTTTTTTTTTTTTTTTTTTTGCAAGATCATGGTTAATAAAGCTGATACAAATTGTTTCACAGTATGGGTGTTGGGGTTTCTCTCATTGGCATCCGTTTTTAAAAAGAAGTTTGGAACATAGATTTCTTAGCGTAAGTCAGACGAAATTATTCTTCTCTTTTGATATTTGATTGATGTTCCACTTACGTATCAGCCTAAAATCTGGGCCACAGAGTAATGAACATAGTAAAAACAGGTATTAGCAAAGTCATTCATTAGAATTTTGTTTCCAGTTTATTGGTGGAAAATAGTAATTGGTTTTTAGAAAAAAGGTCTTGATATTGCAGATTTGTAGGAAAATTAAATGTGCTTGAAGTAACCTTAGCATGTAGTACTTTTCCTCCTTTTAATTCATTACAGTCAAATCAGGCCCTTCCTTCTGAAAAATATTCAGCACACAGGGTTTTGGATTAATGCATTGTTCACAATAGGATATTAAATAGTGAAATTGCTTAAATTATTTTCTTCTGATGTAGTATTACTATATTTCAGATATTTATAACTATACTGCTCAGATTTTAGTTTAATTTTTTTGGCATGCACTAGAAAAAATTTATAGAGAATTTTGAACATGGAGAAATATAAACAGAATAGTGTTTCTATTTCTGTGACCCACTCAGCCCCTATAACCATCACCTTTCCCTAATCCATCAACCTGTCATCACTCCTACACCATCGAAACCCCAACTACCACCTCCTCCTCTAATATTTTGAAGCAGATTTCAGATATCCTATCAGTTCTTCCATAAATGTTTTAGTATCTATCTATAAACAATAAGGACCTTTAAAAAAGTTTTAAATATAATACTGTTATCACATGCACTGAAAAATTAGCAATATTTCTTTAAAACCATCAAATATTCAGGCAGTGTTCAATTTCCAGTTGTCTCATAAGTGCTATAGTTTTTTTTTTTTTTTTTTGAAGTTTGCTTAAATCAGAATTCAAATAAGGACTACACATTGTATTGGTTAATATTTTAAACGTCTCACTTACTTTTTTCTGTTTGTTATTTAGTTATTGAAGAGACCAGGTCGTTTTTCCTATAGTTCCCCTACAGTGTGGATTTTGTTGATTGCATCCCTGCAGAGAGTTTAAAATGTTGCTCTGTTCTTTGTGTTTCCTGGAAATTTCTAGTTGAATCTAAAGGTTGAATAAAAATCAAGTTCCTTTTTTTTTGGTGGGGGAGGTTTGTGCTAAATTTTGGAAAGTTAATTCTTCAGGGTAGTTCTCTTTTAGGGAAATAATATACATTATTGGAATAAAAAATGTGCTGAGAACTAAGGTTCTTGATTTCTTTGTTATAAAATGTATTTGCACCTGTAAAATATTGTTATATGAAGCATTCTGCAGTACTCTTTATCTAGTCTTGGTATATTTATAATCATGAAGAGGGGATATGGGAAGATTCTAATTTATTAGTGAAGTTTTAATTTTTTAAGCTATATATAATGAAAGTAATGAAATAATTTATTGGAGTAATTGAGATTTTCAGCTTGGTTCCCCCTGCCGACGTTGACATTATCAACTACTGTGAAGTGACTATGAATTTCGAAGATATTTTGAGTTCTTAGTGTATCTATAGTCCATGCTTGTGTCCTTCCCTGCATATGTAATAAGCCAGAACTCTGGAAGGACTTGCCTACTTTCAGTCTCTGTGAGTCTGCATTGATGTAAGGATAAAGTTATTTTGAATAGAAGTATGCAGGCTCTAATGGTTTTGGATTGAAGCATTTACTGTAACCTCTGTGGAGTGGCTGGTTTGTTACCCATGCATCTATGACAGAAAAATGCAATTCATTTAAGCCTATGGCATGAATAGCATGATGTTTGAGTCCTGTGGTAGGAAGGTATTCTACTTGCCTGGGGATTGGTGGTATGCTTTGTTGGCTCCACCTCATTTATTACCTGTACTTGATATGGCTATCTTGTACAGAGGAAGAACTGGGACTGAATGTCAGCAGATTTAAGTTCTAAACCTGGTTCTGCTGTATAGTTGGCAAATCTAGCAAATAAACATACAGGATGCAGCCATGCATGGTGGCTTATGCCTATAATTCCAGCTGTTTGGGAGGCTGAAATGGGAGGATTGCCTGAGGCCAAGAGTTCAAGGCTAGCCTGGATAACATAGCAAGATCCTGTCTCAAATAAATTACAAAATTATTCGAGTGAGGTGGTACATGCCTGCAGTCCTAGCTATGTAGGAGGCTGAGGTGAGGGGATTGCTTGAGCACAGGAGTTACAGTGAACTATGATCATACCGCTACTGCACTCCAACCTGGCCAACAGAATGAGACACTGTCTCTAAAAAAAACAAACATATATATATATATCTCATATCACTCAGTAAATTTGAATTTCAGAAAAACGAGGGATACTTTTTTAGTATGTCTTAAAAGTTACCTGTGACGTACTTATATTAAAAATTATTTTTGTTTATCTGAAATTCTCATATTTGGTGTTCTGTATTTTATCTGGCAACCCTACTCTTCTGGGAGCTATTGTTTGACTTTGGCAAGTTACTTTACCTCTTTGGGTCTTAAACCTCATTTGTAAAATGAAAGAATTGGAATAGGATTTCTAAAGCTGCTTATATTCCTCTTGTAGAAAATTGTCCAAAAATACTCTCACATAAGTGTACAAAAGAGATATGTAGGAATGTTCTTTGTTGCTTTGATTAAATTTCACATTGGAAGTAACTTGTAGTAGAGATTGTATTATTTCCAATTCTATTTTCCCCCACATACTCTAGCAACATACATAAACTCAGTTTATGGTGGGCACATAGTTACCTGGAGTAAAGACTACATTTCCCAGCCTTCTTTGTGACAAAGTATGCCCATATAACTCAGATAGGGCCAATGGGATATTTGAGTATGAGGAGTATACAACTTCTGGGAATTACACTTAATGAAAGGTATGTCTTCTCTTTTGTTCCCCCTTTTTCTGCTGCCTGGAATGTGGACACTGGGAGGGAGTTGGAGCAGCCGTCTGGGACCATGGGTGAACTTGGGAATGAGGCCATGCACGGTGGAGTAACAAGAGGGCAGGGGCATGGGCATTTGATACTGTAAAGTACCACAGCAACTTTACAATATCAAATTGTAAAAAAGTACTATCTACTTCCACAGATTTTTGTGATAGAGAAAGACAATTTTGTTTAAGCCACTGTTATCTTGAGTACAGCTGGACCTTATCCTAAATAATACACAAACTTGATATCTGTGGGGTGAGACTGGCTAAGCTATGGTATACCCATAAGATGCAACATTGCAAAGCCTTTAAGAAAATAATAAGGTGGTGTTAACTATGTTTGTATGTACCAATATGAAACAGTTGCATCATTATGTAAGTGGAATAAAGCAAGCTACAGAACAGAGTGCATGCTACCATTTATGTAAGGAAAAAGGGCCACAGGAATGCACGCATTTGTGTTGACTTGTCTCTGAAAGAATAGCCAAGACACTGGTCATTGCTGGGCTGCTGGAAACTGAGTCTCCCTCTCCCTCTCCCTCTCCTTCTTCTTCTTCTTCTTCTCCTCCTTCTTCTTCTTTTTTTTTTTTTTTTTTTTGACAGAGACATGCTCTGTTGCCCAGGCTGGAGTGCAGTAGTGCAATCATGGCCCACTGCAGCCTTAACCTACTGGGCTCAAGTGATTCTCTTGCCTCAGCCTCCCAAGTAGCTGGGACTACAGGTGCATGCCACTGTGCCCGGCCCATTTTTAAGTGGTATCTTTTTGTACTCTTTGAATTTTAAAACAAAAACCATTTAAAAACTTTTAAAACAAAAACTGTTTCTTAAAAGCCCTGACATGCTGCTGAAACTCTCTAGAACATTGTGTACAGGCATTGTCCTTTGGCTGTGGAGATAACCCAGGCAGAGTCCTTTGTCTTCTAGGAGCTTGTGCCCTAACAGAGGGTAAAGACAGGGGAACTGATTACCATTCAGTGGCTTGAGGTAGGGAGTGGTTAAGTTTGAGAGTAGGGAAAGGAAGGGCTGTGGGAGATGAGAAAAGTGGGGCAGAGATTTTTCACAGTAGAAGGCAGGAAGTAGCCACTATTCCTAGTTATTGGAAACAATTGTAATTTCTATCTCCTGTCTATCCTCCTTCCCATGCTTCAGGAAGGGACAGTTCTCCTTTGAAAAAAATCTTTCTGTACTTGTAAAACTAATGCATATTGTTTGTAAAAACAAAAAACAAAAAACAAACCCTAAAACTTGAAAAATATGTGTAATGTAGACAATGGAAATCCCATCACTCTAAAATAACTGTCATTAAACTGAGAATACATTCCTTCGTATTTTTCCTATGACTGTATTAACATTGTGAACACATATTACTATATCCTAACTTGCCTTTTTTGTTTAACAATACGTCTTGGCCACCTTCCTATGTGAGCACGTGTCAAACCACCTCGTTGTTTGTTTGTTTTTGTTTTTAGAGATAGGATCTTCCTTTGTTGCCCAGGCTGACCTTGAACTCCTGGGCTCAAGTGATTCTTGTGCCTTAGCCTTCTAAGCCACTCCACCATGCCTGGCTCCATCTCATTGTTTTAACAACCATCAAAATATTCTATTGAGTGGACAAACTGTATTTTTATTTAACCAATCTTTTGTTGTTACATCTGGTTTGTTTCCAATTTTTTAGTATTGCCAATACCCAATTGAGCAAGAATGTCTGAAGAATAAACTCCTAGAAGAGAATTTCTAAGTAAAAGGATATGAACGTGAAAGTTTTTAATAACTATTGCCAAATTGCCCTCCAAGTGGTTGTACGAATTTCTGCTTCCTGGAGCAGTGCATGTGAATTCCCTCATTAACCACAAATTTTCCAATCCTGGTCTTTTTATCAGTATTATAAGCCAAAAAGATTGAATCTTATTTTAACTTCTTTAATTCTTTGCGAGCTTAGCATCCACTTGGAGTTCCTCTCTGGTGAACTGTCTGTTCATCTAAAAAAAGGAGATCCTAACCCACTGGTGAAAGTGTTTTTGTGGACATCTCATTCAAGGTATAGCAGTCTCTGATTGCATAACTTGCTAAGCCACAAGAAACTCCAGTTTCCCTTTTAACATTTTGTATGAGGCCATTCTTGCATTGCTATAAAGAAATACCTGAGACTGGGTAATTTATAAAGAAAAGAGGTTCTACCGGCTTTACAGGAAATACGGTGCTGGCAACTGCTCGGATTCTGGTGAAGCCTCAGGGAACTTTCAATGATGGCAGAGGGTCAACAGGAAAAGGGGCACATCACATGGCGAAAGCAGGAGCAATGGAGTGAGAGAATGGGGAGGAGGTGCCACACACTTTTAAATGCCAGATCTTGCAAGAACTCACTGTCACGAAGATCCCATGCTTTGAGGGATCCAAACACCTTCCATCAGACCCCACCTCCAGCATTGGGGATTACATTCAACATGAGAGTTGGATGGGGACAAATTTCCAAACCACATGACAATTGAAGACCAAATTCAAAGAAAATGTTAAAGTATTTAAGATTGGAGATAAGGTACTTAAAGACCCTGGCACTTTGGTTTTCATAGCTTAGAGTCTGAAATTTTAAAATAGCTTTATGAGATGTAATTCATATATCAAGGAATTCAATCATTTACAGTGTGCAATTCCGTGATTTTTAAAGTATATTTAAAGAGATGGCCAACTATCACTATAATTAATTTGAGACATATCACCACCTAAAAAAGAAACAACTCACCCATTAGCGGTCATTCTCTATTTCTCCCAAATCCCCCTGGCCTAGGCAACCACGACTTTCTGTCTCTACATATTTGCCTGTCTGGACATTTCATATCAATAGGAGTATATAATATGAATTTTTTTGCAACTTTTTTTTAACTTAGTGTGATGTTTTTAAGATTCATTCATGATGTTATAGCATGTATCTGTTCTTTATTCTTTTTGTTGCCAGATAATATTCCATTGTATGGATATACCACATTTTGTGTATCCATTTATCAGTTGATGGACATTTGTGTTGTTTCTACTTTTTGGCTAATATGAATAATGCTGCTGTTAATATTAGTATACTAGAATTAGAATTGCTGGGTCATATAAATTTATGTTTAACCTTTTTAGGACTATTAGACTGTTTTCCAAAGGGGCTGCTCCCTTTTACATTTCCACCAGCAGTGTAAAAGGGTTCTAGTTTTTCAACATCCTTGCCATCACCTGCTATTATCTGTCTTTTTGATTATAGCCATGCTAGGGGGTATTAAGTGGTATCTCATTGTGATTTTGGTTTGCATTTCCCTTATAGCTGATGATGTTGAACATCTTTTTATGTGGTTATTGGCCCTTCGTATGTCTTCTTTGGAGAAATATTTATTCAGATCTTTTGCCCATTTTGTGACTGGATTATTTGTCTTTTAATTGTTCATTTGTAAGAAAAGTTCTTTATATATTCTAGATTATATTGATTTTTATAGCTTGGAGAAAGTTAAAAAGTCAGGTCAGAAATAGCTGAGAATATATTGTGCAGTGATTTTGTCATCCTGTAGTTGTAAAGTAGCTTTTATGTTACTGGCGTTACCTATAAAACAGTTTCACTTAAAGTTTTATTTGAAATATTAGTAATATTTGGAGTTTATGTTGAATTTTCAACAAGAAAATTAATTTCGTCTCTGTAGTTTGAGATTCTCATTAAAGTTTTATTCTGGGTAATTTAGCGTCAGTTAAACATGCTTATTTTGCCTACAGTAAGGTTCTTTCCCACAGCATAATAGTTTTCACTTCTGCTTTGGTAAATAAGAAATCTTGCCACGGGAATGTTGACTGACCTTGGACAAGCAAGTACATCTCATGAGAATGCCTCACTTATGCCTTTTAGCTAGTAGAGAAAATTCTCTACTTATCAAAGGCAGTGAGCTGGAGACCAGGTCAGAGGTCACTGGATGGAGTAAAATTGCAGGGGAGTAAAAGAGAATTAGAATTCCTTTTTTTTTTGGCTGTACCTTACCCCAGACCTTGTAGGAGACATAAAAGTAGTGTCCAGGTGATCAGGGGGTCAAGAGATGGCTCCCTTAGCTTTGTGCTATGTAGCTTCTTTGATCTTCACTGAGGCTTATGGCGGTCTAGCTGATGGTTTGCTAATCCTGGCTTTCAGTCAGCCGGCTTATGTTTGATTTGGGAAAAAGAATTAAAGGGGAAAATTTCTTGGTTTGAGAATTTTCAAGTTCTTCAATTCAGTTTATTCACTCATTCATTCCATAAATTTGTTAGGATCTCAGTATGTGCCAGAAACTGTCCTAATATAGATATAGGAGTGACAATGACAGATTTAATCTTTGGTTTCAAGAGCTAATTGTCTAGCATGATAGTTCCTAAATAGAACAGTCACACAAACAATGAATTACAATTGTGTTTCATGGTTTGGAAGGAGGTGTTTGGGAATCTATCAGAATATGTAATGGGGCCATAACTAGGGACCTTACCTATGTAGGATACAGTGAAGGCTTCCCTAAGGTAATGGCATTTTATTTTATTTTATTTTTTTGAGAAGGAGTTTCTCTCTGTTGCCCAGGCTGGAGTATAGTGGTATGATCTTGGTTCACGGCAACTTCTGCCTCCCAGGTTCAAGTGATTCTCCTGCTTCAGCCTCCTGAGTAGCTGGGATTACAGACATGCACCACCATGCCTGCCTAATTTTCGTATTTTTAGTAGAGATGGGGTTTTCGCATGTTGGCCAGGTTGGTCTCAAACTCCTGACCTCAGGTGATCCACCTGCCTCGGCCTCCCACAGTGCTGGGATTACAGGCATGAGCCACAGTGCCTGGCCAGGAATGACATTTTAGCTGTGATATAAAGGATGACTGGCGCTGATGAGATGGGGAAGGGTGAGAGTACAGAACATTCTAGGCTAAGGGAATAGCAGATGTGAAGACCCTAGGGAGGAGGTGTTGAGTGGGAGGCACCAGAAAGGACCTGTGGACAAGAAGGAGCTGAAGGGAGGCAGTTTCAGGTGAGATAATGGAGGGTGGTCGTGGCCGTATTAGGTGGAACTTCCTGCCTGTGGCACCCAGTTTGGACTTTATTTGCCTGCTGTAGCTTTTGAGTGGCCAGTGAGGAGGATGAAGGAGAGGTTTAGAACTATGAGGTCCTTGTTTCCTGAGATCCTTTGCCGCAACCACCATTGTCTTTACTAGAAGCCATTTTATTTTTAACTTTGTATAAAAGTCATGTCTCCAGGTGACAACTTAAAATAAATATTCAAGGACTTTTTATTTATTTTAACTGTATGTAGAGCTAGTTGACTTTTCCCCAATCTGAGAATTTGCCCTGGAAGAGGACATTTTGCTGGGGTGCATTCTAGTATAATGGTCAAAGGTGGGAGTAGATAGAGTTAATGAGTTCCAGTACCTTTAGACAAAATGCATCTCAGTGTGGGAGTCAATGTGAATCTTTTTTATCTCCCTATAGAAACAGAGATATTTGAGTCACTGTGCACATGCCCACCACTTCCTTTCTAAATTGTCCTATATAAAGCCCCAACAAGAGAGATAGAGGATACTTTTGTTGGTAGCAAATACCATAATGAAATAAACAGTCCATGAAGTTGACTTGGTTCAGGATGGAGAACCAAAGATACATGTGAGAGACTTCTGTTGCTAAGGACCAGAAAGCCATTTTAAAGAAAATGAAACCATTGTGGTGGCATTAAATGTTACATGAGCATTCATGTATAAACACATAGAAATGTTTGCCTGGTACATGTATCTCAATAATTTTGATATTTGAAACATTTCTGTGAAATCATTTCTTTGAAATAACTTGTCTCTGAGGTGCCTCTTCACCTTTCAGCAAAGGATAGCATCTTTGCTATTATTTACACTACAGGATTCTAGTATGTTTACTTGAATACACTGCATAGTGTATCATCTGCTATAGCATGCTTTGTACACATTAGGCATATGGTAAGTATTTGATTTGACTTAAAAATGAATAGCATGGAAAAATTAATCTCCCGTCAGATATGATCTGGGATATTATGATGCCTGGAGACAGAGAAGGTTATTTTTAACGTTTTCCCTAAAGCCCATAGGTAGATTGTAATTAATTTGGCAAATAAAAATTATCTGATTACAAGCACATTTTTCTCCCCCCAAGAGAGATGTTCTCCATAATTGCATTAGTAACCCATTCGTGTGCATGATTGCCTTATCAGTATACTTTCCCATCTTTGAATATCCTTAATTTCTACCTCTATAATTAAAACTTATTTTTCTCTGATCCCTTCCTAAGTGGTAACAGTGAACCCAGGATCGTCATTTGATTGTCACAGTTCACCTACTTATTTGAGTTGCTAATACCCATCTTAAAGGGTAGACATAACATGGTATTTACAATAAGGCTGGAGCCTTCTTCCTGCCTCCCATTCCTTAACCCCTTAACCATTTCTCTTTCTCACTCTCCTTATTCCTAAAATGGAAATGGTGGTAATACCTCATAGTTGATGTGAGGGTCTTCTCAGAGTGAATGATTGATAAACAATAAAGTTCTAGGCAGAAGTTAATCACTTATATCATTTTGTTCTTATCCTTTCCCTGATGAAGAGGATGTAGTCAGTGGTGCACACTGGAAGTTGTGACCAGGCAACTTAGATGGAGTGACACAGTGGTCTCAATCCAGGGCACAGCAGGAAACTCAGCCTCCTTCTTCTTGTGACAATCTTTCAGTGGAGAATAACTTGAAGTGTTGGTATGGGGAACCTAGTTCAGCATTTATTTTTGGAACATCTCCCATGAGGGAGATTGAAGTTGTTGAAGGTATGTTGTGGTCTGATTGCTTCCCTTAAGTTCTCATTTTAATCCCCAAGACATCTTTTGAGATGAGTGCAAGAGCTGTTGTTCCCATTAAACTGACAAAGAAACTAAAGCTCAGGGATCAGTCTGACATGGTATCAGTCACATTTAGAAATTGAAGCATGTGCTTCAATTAGTGCATTTTCTCCATAACACATTTTCCCACAGCTCTATTCGGCTGTCAGAGTCCACCCTTAAGTGGATGGTCTCTTCCACCCTGGGAGGGGTCCTTATGAGTAGTGCTTCCTGTTAATCTTAGATGTGACCTTGACTCAAAGCATTGGGTAATATTCTGTGGCGTGATAATCCAACCCCTTCATTAGGCCAGGTAGTGAACTCTTGTTTATGTTGCATGTGAACCAGCTGACTCTTAAAAACAAAACGAAAGACAACTTAAGAATCTTCTTGCTACTGAAAGTGTGTCTCAGTTATTTTCTCTATATCCAGCTGTTGTATTTATAGATAGCCCCAATGACAAATATGGTACTGCCATTCCCCATTTTGGTTCCTATGGCAGACATCACTAATTGTGAGACTTCCCCACTAAACCTAGTTTTGGCTTTAGAATCCTCCTAAACACAGTGTACCAGGTAGCCAGTCGCTCTCCTTTGCTGCACTTTGCTGCTTTTCACTGTTACATCGCTTATAACAGTCTCATCACTCAATCATTTAGGTAAGGGGCAGGGGAGAATGACCTAGTGTTAGTTTAGTTTGAAAAGCAAGCTAGGAGAAGAAAGTCATGAAATTCTATTTTTGGTATAGAAATAAGAACATTATTGGGAACCCAGTGTTGAGTTGGTTGTAATTTTTTCCACCAAAACTCAGTGGGGGGATTTCTAAGAAGTTGAGTGATAGGTATTTTATGCAGTGTAAAATATAGTGGATGGAAAAGCTGATGGAAAAGCTAATTAAAGAATGGTTTCTAATTAGGGCATTTTATCCTATTGAGAGAGGTTTTGAGAAAAGGATTATTTTTTTCATTGTCAGAACATATTATTCCATTCCTGAGTTCAACATGGTCATTTATTTTGTTGGCCGTCACTGGTTTAGAATGGAAAAAGGAATTATTAACTAAATGATTTTTCATTGTTAAAATTTCAGCCCTATTTTAGGCTCTCTTTCAGAGTCAGCTGTAGATTTAACTACCAAAATTTAGCAACCTTTGTGAAGTTAGATTTATATAGCTGTTGCCTGTTCTTGGACTCCATCTACATGGGCCTACCCTTCCTAGGTAAAGGCAGGGCAGATTCCTGCAGGGTTCTTCAATGTTTGAACATTTGTTTACTCAGAGAATGACATCTGTGTGTTCTCAGCCTGGATTTCTTGATTTCTGGGAATTCCTTCTAAGCAGCAGAATCAGAGGGTAGATGGGTTGAGATAATGGGACCAGACAATGACATGATTTATTAAATCCACTGACTCTAGCTGAAGTCTGGGGAAGCAACAGGTCAGCTCCCTTGAGATCACATGCTTGACCTAATGTCTGGTCTCCTCCCTGGTTCTGCAGTACAACTGCTGAAATGGCACTAATAAGGCCATGTGTGGCCCTCTCCTGCTGTTGCAGGTGGGATGGTCTCATTTCATTTGCAGGTAGCCTTTCTCATTCTCATGCCACTGTCATGAGTTGGGGTTTCCCTGGCAAGGAAACTGAGTATTACGCATGTAACTCTGGAAATCGCAGACACTGCTTTGTCATGTTCTTTCTGTGGCACTGACTCTTGTGGTTAAAAGACTACAGATCATTCCATAGTGAGTCTGGCTTTTCTCTGCCAGACACTTTTTTCTTCTTTACACTATTTCTCTGTGAAGTCTGACTCATGCCTCAAGGTCTGGTTGACTAGCACGATTTCTCCAGCATTTGTTAATTAAACTCCCTGACATATTTCCCTCCTCCCATGCAATAGATTCCCCCAATGATCAATACTTTCAACCTGACAGCTATTGCTTAACTGGCTTATATTTTTTGCTTTTTCCCATTTATTTAGAATGTATTTAGATGGGAAAGTGAGCTATTCTTTGTTCATCATTTCAGGAAGAGTTCTATAAATTATGCATTACAGTTTTTTGTACTCTTCGTCTCCTAATACTCTGAATGCTTTGCTCCATAATTTTCATAAATTTCCCTATCTGTAATTTCTCTTTAGAATTGAAAATGTAATTAATGTTGATTTTAAAGGTTGATACATTCCTGCTCCCTTGTGTATTTTATTCAGTTGATAATTTTTGGGAGCATGCCACCTATAAGCAAGGTATTGAATGCTGAGTTGCTGTTAGGGTTCAAAAACGAATAAGGGCCTACACTTTTTGTGGATTGACAGAGGAGATTAGATATATGTATGATTGCCATACAAAGTAGAAAATAATACAGACCAAAAGTACAGTGTGGGTAGAGTAGTGTGAGAACGTAGAGTAAGGAAAGGAATCGTGGAAGGCCTCTGAGAGGAGGTGTAATTTGAAGTAAACATGGGAAGTCTAGACTTTAAGCCTCATGAGGGCAAGGTCTGTGGACTCTCTGGGATACCGTTTGTGTTAGTCTGCCTTGCTGTAAAGAAACACCTGAGACTGGGTAATTTATAAAGAAAATACATTTATTTTGGCTCATTGTTCCACAGGTTGTACAAAAAGTGTGATGCTGGCATCTGCTTCTGGAGAGGGCCTCAGGAAGCTTGCAACCATGGCCAAAGGTGAAGGGGAGCCAGCATGGCACATAGCAAGAGTAGGAGCAAGGGGGAGAGGAGGTTCCAGGTTATTTTAAACAACCAGATCTAGCGTGAACTCATAGAGTGAGAACTCACTCATTACCCACAGAATGGCACCAAGACATTCATGAGGGATCCAAGCACCTCCCATCAGGGCCTACTTTCAACACTGAGGATTACATTTTGATGTGAGCTTTGGAGGTGTCAAACATCCAAACTGTATCACCATTGTATGCTCAGTGCTGAACATAGTCCTTAGCCCATGTTGGTGCTGCATAAATACTTATTATGAAAATGATGGGTTGGGATTTGGATATGTAAATATGATATTAGAAAGGTCTTAAAGGGAATGGAGTGATCATGGGGAGAAATAGAATGGAAGATGAAAACAGGAATTATCTTTGAGAATTATCTCTCTCTACAAATGTGTAATAAGAAGATATTTATCTGTTAATTTCAACTTTCCCTAACACACCACATTTTTCTAGTCACAGGCAGGGAGTCATTGTTGAAAATGAGAGTTAGAGATGGTAATGTGGAACTTGCTCTGTCTGCTTATCCAATCATGTCTCTTTAGCATTGATGGCTGGGTCATATGCATCTTGCAGGGACACTCTTGGAAAAGAAAGAGGTGACAGAAGGGCAATGATATTCTTCTTTGAAATGGAATTTGATTACCCTTGTCTCTGTTCAGGTGGTCAGAAGAGCTCAACTAGAGAGGTTATAAAATCTCTTCATCATTTTTGAAGGCAGTCCAAGGGCTTGGATGCATTAGCAAAAGCGACAGTGTTGTCATGGTGAAAGAATATTATCCTGCACCTGCCTGACCTAATCCCAGGTTTTATAGACACAAACGGCAGAGAATCTGAATAGTCAAATAAACAAGAGAAGCACAGCAGGGAGTTAATCTTTAGTATGGTCCACTGCCCATTTTATTAGCGTGTTCATTTTAGAAGATTTGAAAAATCACTTTGCGTTGTACAGGTTAAAGAGAAACCAAGAACACCCACAATGTGATGAGAATCCTTGAGGATTATGCAGAATTAGAGGCCAAACTGCTGAATTTTGTAACAGAGGTTTTGGAGCTCTATAATGATAATAACAAAATGGTTAAACACTTTCATAGTAATTATAAATAATTTCAGCTCATAGCATTTTTGTGTTTTTAAAGTTGATGTGACATTCTCTAATACCTATATTTATTTATTATATAGCTAAAATGTGAACATAGTTTAATACACATATTAAATTCTTATAGATTAGTGCACTTCACATAGATGCTATTTCACTATACCACATTTTAAAACATTAGGTTGGTGCCAAAATAATCACAGTTTTTGCCATTGAAAGTAATGGCACCACCCAGGTGAAAACCACCCAGGTCCCTCTCACAGGTAGTTCTCGGCAACTCCTTGTTGCTAACTAAAGGCTTCAGGCACTGTTGCAACCACTTTTATATGCTGTTCATGTGGGATGAAAGAGTCTCTGCTATACCTATTATTTTACCTGGTCAAAAATCTTACATATGGTGTTATATGTGGCATTTGCTTTATAATTAGCATTATAATGGACACAGTTCTCCATGTTTCTATGTGACCTAGCAGTTTATCATTTTCAGTAGCAGTAGTGTCTCCCAATGTCACTGGTGCCCTCTTCATCTGCAGAGCCAATTACTAAGATCTTTCCAGCAAGGAAAACCAATAGAGGTATGGGGTCTGGACCAGTATGTCCCAAGCCCTGCTTATAATCAGAATGACTTGGGGAAATTTAATTTAATTTAATTTAATTTATTTTATTTTTTCTTTTTTGCAGTTGCAAGATTTAATAGAGTGAAAACAGAGCTCCCATACAAAGGGAGGGGACCCAAAGAGGGTAGCCATTGATGGCTGAAATGCCTGGGTTTATATCTCGATCATTGTCCCTCTTGCTGTGCTCTCAGGCGATAGATGATTGGCTATTTCTTTACCTCCTATTTTTGCCTAATTAGCATTTTAGTGAGCTCTCTTTACTATCTGATTGGTCGGGTGTGAGCTAAGTTGCAAGTCCTGTGTTTAAAGGTAGATGTGGTCACCTTCCCAGCTAGGCTTAGGGATTCTTAGTTGGCCCAGAAAATCCAGCTAGTCCTGTCTCTCAGTCCCCCTCTCAACAGGAAAACCCAAGTGCTGTTTGGGAGGTTGGCTGACGATCGCTCTAACTGCTTCCTGCTGAATTCGGGCATAGTAGGGGTTATGCAGTTGAGATTTCCTCAGGAGGGGTGACTTCGATGTCATTAACATTGGAGCATGGGCTAGCAGGCCAGTCCAGGGGTCTGTGGCAGATGTTAGTCATGGACTGCATCTGGAGCTCCATTTAAAGAACAATTTGTAGTTTTACCACTTTGATTCTGGAAGAGACAAACTTAACAAGGAGGTTAAATATACAGGGATTGAAATGTATGGCCTGTAGTGTAGGGGATTTATTTCATTGGCACACTTCACAGGCCCTGACTACCTGCTTGATAGTTTAGAAAAGGCCTGGTCCAGTAAATAATAATTTGGCCTTCTGATGGGTGCTATCAATGCCTAAGTGAAAAGTTTGGTAAAGGGTTTTAAGTAGTTTCCATTGGTTAACTGCAGGCAAAAGTATTTTTCCCTCTTCAGTGGCTAGCCATCCTGAGGGGAGGAAACTATGCCCTTGTGAGGTTCCCCATTCTGTTCTGCTTAGTACTGGGGCTTGGTTTCCTGGAGGGGATTACCCCTAGTATAAGCATTTCTAATGAAGGGTCCTGCCTTGTGGCTCTTTTTGCTTTAATATCCACTTCGCAGTTCTCTTTTATTTCCCTTTCCTTTCCTTTCTGATGACCCCAGCAGTGTAAGACTGCCGCTCTTTAGGTTTCTGTACCACCAATAATAATCTACTAATGGCTTCCTGATATTTGATAGGTGTTCCCTTGGAAGTTAGGAATTCCCTTTCCCTCCATATTGCTGCATGGGCATGGAGGACTAGGTAAGCATACTTAGAGTCTATATATGTATTTACCCTTTTTTCTTCTCCTAATTCTAGTGCCCGAGTGAGGGCTATTAGTTCTGCCAGCTGAGCATTAGTTCCTGGAGTGAGGGGATTACTTTCAAGTATTCCATTATCACTGACCACTGCATACCCTGCTTTTCAAAGTTCTTTGTTGACAAAGGAACTTCCATCAGTATACAAGCCAAGGTCGGGATCAGTCAAGGGAACCTCTAGAAGGTCCCCTTGAGTGGCGTAGGTTTGAGCAATTACTTGTTGACAGTTATGTTCTATCTTTTCTTCATTGTCTGGAAGAAATGTGGCTGGGTTAAGAGTTGCACAAGTGTGCAGTCCCAGCACTGGCCCTTCAGGGAATAGAGCCTGATACTTAAGTAAACAGTTGTCTGACAGCCACAAGTCTCCTTTAGCAGTGAGTATGCGTTCATATCATGAGATATCCACACAGTAAGATCCCTTCCCTGTATTATTTTAACTGCTTCAGATACTAAGACTGCTACTGCCGCCACTAATGAGGCCAACAATGAGGCCAACCCTTTGCTACTACATCAATTTCCTTACTCAGGTACGCCATGGGTTGCAAGTTTGTCCCTCAGACCTGTATTAGGACTCCTAGAGCTATTCCTGTTTTTTCTGTGACATGTAAAGAAAAGTCTTGCCCTGTTGGCAAGCTTAACACTGGGACTTGGGTTAGGGCCTTCTTTAGGGCCTGGAAAGCCAATTCTGCTTCAGGTGTCCATCTTACTAAATGGGTGTTGGCTTTCTGAGTTTCCTTAATTAGTGTATATAATGGCCTGGCTATTTTGCTGAACCTGAGAATCCATATTCGGCAGAAGCCTGTTGTGCTAAGGAACCCTCTTAGTTGCTTTAGAGTTTTGGGATGAGGATAAGCCAGTATAGGCTGGATACATTCCTTACTGAGGGCCCTGGTGCCTTTGAATAATTTTAGCCCTAAGTATTTAACCTGCTGTGAGCAGAGCTGAGTCTTGTAGGCACAGGTGGCAAGGAAATTTAAGAGCACTTGGGTGGCTTGATGGCACAAGGTTTCTGAATGGGCAGCTAAAAGTAAATCATACATGTACTGAAGGACAAGAGTGTCCAGCTATGAGAACTGGCTCAAGTCTTGGGCTAATGCCTGGTCAAATAGATGGGGGCTATCCCTGAACCCTTGGGGTAAAACAGTCCAGGTGAGTTGAGATGTTGGGTTTGAAGGATCTTCACAGGAAAACAAGAATTGAGAGTCAGGATGTACAGGAATGTGGAAAAAGGCATCCTTTAGGTCCAGGACTGTAAACCACTCTGCTTCTTCTGGTATTTGGGAAAGCAGAGTATAAGGGTTAGGTACAGCTGGGTATAGAGGGACAACAGCCTCATTGATAATCCTGAGATCCTGCAATAACCTCCACTGTCCATTGGGTTTCTGTAATCCTAAAATTGGACTATTGCAGGGGCTACTGCATGGTTTTACTGGGCCTTGGGCTTTTAGGTCCTTAACAATTTTTTTGGGTCCTTGTTGGGCCTCAGGTCTAAGGGGGTACTGTCTTTGGTAGGGAAAGGAGGCGGAATCCTTTAGTTTAACTTGAGCAGGACGGGCATTCTTTGTCCATATTGTCCTTCTGTTGCCCAGACTTCAAGATTCCTTCCTCAAGCAGGGAACAACAAAGGGGTGTCCCTTCTCCTATGTTCAGGTGTATAATGGCTCCTGCTTTTGCTAGAATGTCTCTCCTTAACAAGGGAGTGGGGCTTTCAGGCATAATTAGAAAAGTATGTGAAAAGAGTAAAGTTCCCCAGTCACAACTTAGTGCTGGGAGAAGTATCTAGTGACTGGCTGTCCTAGGACCCCTTGGATAGTGACAGATCTGGAGGACAGTTGTCCGGGACAGGAGAGTAAGACTGGAGTCTGTGCCAGTGTCCAGAAGACAGTTAACCTCCTGGCCCTCAGTGGTCAAGCATACCTGGGGAGAGTGATGATATGGGCTGGCGCTTGCCCCGGGCACCCTCAGTCCTGCTGCTGGATCATCTGGTTAGTGGCTTCGGACTCAGAGGACCTTCGTTCCCTGGGGCAGTGTGCCTTCCAGTGATTCCCTTGACATAAGGGGCATGGATGATGGGGCAGCTTATTTCTATTTGGACAATCTTTTTTAAAGTGTCGTTGTAAACCACACTGGAAGCAAGCCCTATTAGGCATTCGATTTGCTCAGCGTTTTCCTTTTCCAGAGCCTCCAAAGTCCGCTTGCCTGAGGGCCATGACTAAAGCGGTGGCCTTTTTTCTGTTTGTCCCATTCCACCTGCTCTTTCTGATCTCTATTATAAAAAACTGAGGTTGCCAAGTTCAATAAGGTTTCTAAGTTTTGCTCCAAGCCTAAGGCGAACTTTTGAAGTTTTTTCTAATGTCTGCAGCTGACTGAGGAATAAACTTATCTTTTAAGATTAGTTGGCCTTCAGTAGAGTCAGGTGACAGGGAGGTATGCTTTCTCAATGCCTCCCTTAGTCTCTCCAGAAAGGCAGTAGGATTTTCTTCCTTTCCCTGTGTTATAGTGGACGTCATTGAATAATTCAAAGGCTTCTTCCTAGTTTTCCTTAGTCCTTCTAGCACTCAAGTTAGCAAATGTCTGAGGCACCAATCTCCATGTTCTGATTCTGTGTGACTTGGGGGAATTTTAAAAAACAAAACAAAAATACAAAAGAAAAACAAAAGCAACCCCACCAGACAACAAAATCCAACCGTAGAGATATTGATTTAGTGCGTCTAGTGTGGAGCCCATATTTTCAAAAGTTCTCCAGAGGGTTTGGAGGATCGCCCAGGTTGGGAAGCTCTGGGGATAATTCCATGATCCAGTTCTTTCCATCAAAATAAACTAAAAGAAAAGTGTAATCAGAACCGATCTCCATAACCATCATAGGAAAAAAAGTCAAAGAAATCTGGGGTGCTTGGAGTGTTTCACTGTGACTTAACTATTTCTGCTAATATTAAATTTAATGTAGAATACACTGAAGTTGACATCTTGTTTTTTTTGTCACTGAGTTTTAAGTCTTTCTTGACTCTGTCCTACCAAACAATCTGTGGCTTTGCAGTGTAGGTACAAAGCTTTGTTTAAGTGTTTTCCTAATCCTTGCCACTGGATCTCTAATTTTTATAGAGCTGAATTTACTCTTGAGAGGTAATTTGGGATCATCTGTTTTATTCATAGTGAACCAACCCTTTCCATTCTGTCTTTGCTTGTTCAAAACTGAGATGACTTTGAAGCCATATATCTATCAGTAGTTCATAATGCTTTCCTTTTGGCAAAGATCCAAGTTTACAGTGGGTGCCCTAAGAACCAAATTACATCTCATACTCTACTCTGCAATTCAGGCAATTTAGCTGCAAATACAGTTCTTACTCATTTTCTAGCTGTCCCATTCATGGTAGTTCTCCAGTCTTAGTGTCTTTAGAGAGTCTTCTTAAAGGGACCCAAATGAGCTGATAACATAGCTGAACAAAGCAAACCATTGAAAAGAATATGTATGTTTATGGATTGTCCTAACAGCCAAAGCTTTAAATAAATGGAATGAGATTCCTTTAAAATTAGTGAGTTCCCTATTAGTGGAGGAGGTGCCTTAACATATATCAAATGGCCATGTGGATTTTTTTTAATGTAGAGATTTCAATATTACATAAATGATTGTGCTACTAAAACTCTAAGGCATTTAAGAAGCACATATCATGTTCCGTCCATTTTCACCCACCAGTTGCTCAAATCTGGTATATGGTATATGGTGTACATGTGATGGTTGGGGAAATCATTAATGCTGGCCAGACTTAGGGTGGTGGAGAAAGGACTTTGGCTGTGTTTTCCATCCACTCACCACCAATGTGGTAGTATTAGGAGATGGGGCCTTTGGGATGTGATTAGACTATGAGGGCAGAGCCCTCATGAATGGGATTATAGAAGAAGCATCAGAGAGCTGCATGGCCCCTTCTACCATGTGAGGACACAGTAAGAATTCACCATGTATGAACCAAAAGGCAACTGCTCAGCAGACATCAGATCTGCTGGCACCTTGATCTTGGACTTCCCAGCTTCCAGAACTATAAGAAATAAATTTCTATTGCTAATAATCTACCTAGTTTATGGTATTTTATTACAGCAGCCAAGACAAAATAAGATACATCCTTACTGGTGAAATATATTCATTTCACTTTTTTGGGAATGGAGGTTTGAGAACTTAGAAGACTTAAAGAAACAAGGACCCAGAAATAAACCCTCACATATATGATCAAGTAATTTTTGACAGAGGTGCTAAGACCATTCATTAGGGAAAGGACCATCATTTCAACAACTGTTGCTGGAAAAACTGGATACTGATACATAAAATAATGAGGTTGGACCCTTACCTTATACCATATATGAAAATTAAAATAGATCAAAGTCCTAAACACAAGAGTTGAAACAATAAAACATTTACAAGAAAATTTATGACATTAGATTTGGAAGTGATATCTTAGGTAGGACACCAAAATCATAGATGACAAAAGAAAAAATAGTTAAATCAAACTACATCAAAATTAAAAATCATACATCAGAGAACACTATCAACAAGGTGAAAATGCAGTCCACAGAATGTGAGAAAATATTTGCAAATCATATATCTGATAAGGGATTAATACCTGGAATAATTAAAGAACTTCTATAACTCAACAACAACAACAAAACAACAACAACAAACAAACAACCTGATTGAAAAATGGGCAAAAGGACTTGAATAGACATTTCTACAAAGAAGACATACAGATGGCCAACAAGCATATGAAAAAATACTGAACATACTAGTCATTAGAAAAATGCAAATCAAAACCATAGTGAGATGCTATCTTATACCCATTAAGATGGCTATTACAAAAAACAAAATAGCAAGTGTTGGTGAGTAAACAGAGAAATGAGAACTTTTGTGCATTGATGGAGGGAATAGAAAATGATTCACCTGCTGTAGAAAACAGTATGGCAGTTCCTCAAAAAATTAGAAATTTATCCAGCAATTCCACTTCTGGATATATACCCAAAAGAATTTAATGCAGGGACTCAAACAAATATTTGTACACTCATGTTCATAGCAGCATTATTCACCATGGCCAAAAGATAGAAACAATGCAAATAAATGTCCATCAGTGGATGAATGGATAAATAAAATAATATTCTATTGTGTGTTTATATATATATGAAGTCTTATAAAAAGAAGGAAATTCTGACACATGCTATGACATGGATGAACCTTGAGGACATTATGCTAAATGAAACAAGCCAGTCACAAGAGGGCAAATATTGATTGATTGCACTTAAATGTGACACCTAGAGTAGTCAAATTCATAGAGACACAAAGTAGAATGGTGGTTGCCAGGGACTGGAGGGAGAGAGGAATGGGGAGATACTGTTCAATGTTCAATGGGTGTGGAGGTTCAGTTTGGGAAGATGAAAAATATTCTGGAGGTGGATGGTGGTGATGGTTGCATCATAATGTGGAATGTACTTAATGCCACTGAACTGTACACTTAAGATGGTTAAAATGGTACATTTCAGGTTATGTATATCTTATCACAATTAAAAAAGAGAGAGGCCATAATGATAGGGATGAGATTAAATCCCTAGTTCTTAGATGTGATTTGATACTTTTGTGACTCTCAGAGTTCCATTCATTCATTCAGCACATTTTGTTGAGTATCTACTATGTGCCAGGCACCGTGACAGATGTTGGGACTATATAAATGAATGAAACAAACAAAACTTCTCTCTTCCTGGAGCTTATATGCTAGTGGAGCATACAGACAATAATTATATCAGTGACAGCAATGAAGTGTAATATGTGGGATGTGAGATGGTGATTAGTAGTATCAGAAGACTGAAACAGGATTAGAAGGAAAGGCACCCGATCATGGAAGGATTTGTTGTCCATTTTAGCGACCTGGGTTTTGCTCTTTGTGAAATCCAGTGGGGGTTTTTTTGAATAGAAGGGCAATGGGATGTTTTAACAGGATTCCTCTGGCCGTTGTGTTGAGAATAAGCATGGGAAGGTAATGGTAGAAGCAGGAAGACTGGAGACAAATGCTCAGTACAAGTGAAAGAGGTTGGTGGCTTCGACCAGGATAGGAGCAGTGGAGTTGGTGAGAAGTGGTCAGATTATGGAAGTATTTGATGATAAAACTGGGTAGATTTACTGATGGATTGATTGTGGGATGGGAGAAAAACATAGTTAAGAATGATTTTAAGGTGTGGGGCCTGGGCAACTGGTAGGATGCAGTTGTCATTTACTGATGGGAAAGTACAAGGAAGCAGATTTGGAGGGTAAAACCAGGGATTTGGTTTTGGGCATCTGAAGCTTGGGGTATCTATTAGACATCCAAGTGAAGACAATTAATTAGTTGGCTTCGCAGTTTGGAGTCCAGGGATGAGATAGCAGGCCTAACATATAAATTTGGGACCGATTAGCAGAAAGACTGCATCCAGTCATGAAAAAGATGAGTATAATATAGAATATAATCATATGTAGAGAAAAAGGTGGCCAGAGAATGAACCCTGAGAAATTGCAATATTAAGAGGTTGAGTAGATGAGTTGGAATGAAACAAGAGAGTGTGGTATCCTTAAGGTCAAATGAAGAAAAGTGTTTCACAAGGGAGGGCATGATCATTTGTTTCAAATACTTTAGATAGATCAGAAAATATGAAAACTGAAAATTGACCATTGGATTTATTCAGGTCACTCATGACATCAATATTGCTAAGAGCTATTTTGGGGAAATGGTAGGGGGAAAGTTTGATTCTAATTGGAGGCCATAAACCTGGACACCTTTTTCTAAAAGTTTTGCTATAAAGAAGAATGGAGAGAAATAGGATGGTAGTTGGAGAAAGAAGTAGGGGTCAAGAGAAGGCCTTTTTGAGATGAGAGACGTGATGATACATTTGTCTGCTGATGGGATCTGACCTGGTAGAAAATGCACTGCTGCAGTGGTGTCCATAAGCGGGGGGTGGGGTGGGATCTAGTATACAAGAGGAGGGGCTACTGTGGATAGGCACACATGTTGGGGCACCCAGAGTTACAGGAGGGATGGCAGAGGATCTGGGCAGAGATGCAAGTCTGTGAGTTGATGGGGTGCTGCAGGCAAAGGAAATTCTCTTCTGCGGTTTCCATTTCTGGGTGAAAAGGGAAAGAAGGCCAATAGCTAAAAGTGAGTATGGGGAAGGAGGTGCTGAAGCTTTGATGGAGAAGGTATGAAGTACTTACCAACAAGGGTGGAAAGGTGAATGGATTAAGTCAGGAAAGGGAAGTTATTTTCGAAGAGGTTGAGGGTATAGGAGATCTTTGTTCTTGAGGACCCTGAGTTCCAGAATGCACAGTGAAGGGATTTTGAGACTTTCAGATTCTGGGATATACAGAGCTATAGGCAGATCACAGTCTCACATGAACCATCAGAGATCACTTTGCCTGTTTTTTTTCTCCCCACTTTTTTTTTCTTTTTCCACCTTATTTTTTTTCTATTTTTTTCTTTTCCTTTCTCTCTCTTTCCTTCCTTCCTTCTTTCTTTCTTTGTTTCTGTTTCCCTCCCTCTCTGCTTTCCCTCCTTTTGGTCTTTCTCCTTAAGTTGATCTTTGAGACACTAAGAAGAATCTGCTATTGAATCTGTTCTCTGCAACTGGCCAACACATTTTTTTTAGAAAAAGTAAATTACAACTGACCCTTGAACTACATGGGTTTGAACTGTGAGGATCCACTTATATGTGGATTTTTTTTTTTTTTCAGCTGAATGCAGATTGAGAATGCAGTATTCACAGGATGCAAAACCTGCCAATACGGAGGGTTAACTTTTTGTCTGTGCAGATTCTATACAGCCCACTGCAGGACCTGAGTGTGCATGGATTTTTTTATGCATAGGGAGTCTTGGAACCAATCCCCTAAGTATACCAAGGAATGACTGTAATATGAAAACAAATGCCCTTTTCCTTCATTGGGATGGGCTTAAATGCATTAAACAAATCATATAATACTTTAAAAATATTGACAATGAAGTTATAAGAAGAAATTCCCCGTTTTTTTCTTTAAAAAATAGACTTCCTCATGACCAATATTGGAATAATGAATTTATGAGAACTATAAGGTTTTTCTTGGCATAATCAAATAATACAAAGTCCTAAAGTGCTTCCTTATTAATCAGTTGTGCTTAAGCTTTTCTGATTTTGCAGCCTTGGAGACTGATGGTTGAAAAACAAAGAAATTGATGCAAGTGGAAGTGTTTTTCTTTTCTTCTGCAGTTGTCCCAGTTTCTAGGCAGTTTCAGAAGGATTGTAGGTGTAAATTGGCCTAGTTTGATGGTCAATTATCATTTAAAATAATTTTGAATTGTTTAACAGGCAGCTTATAAGTAATTTTCACATACAAAAATAGGACAAAATAATTAGCTTCTGTTTCCCATGTGTTTGATATTTCAAGAACAAATTTACAACTTGTAGCAATTTGAACTTTACCTCCATTTTTAGTCATATCTCACTTTATATCAAAGGTGATATGGTGATAGCTTCATTTTCTTATGAAAACATATTTGTGACTTTTAGTTGCAGTTGGTTGGATGTTTGTATTGGGTTTGAGGACTCATTCTCCATAAGTATGTGTTCAGACTTTAAACATTTATCTGTTCATTCATACCATGCCTATTTCCTGAAAGGCTATTAGCCAAGAAAACATGGGTCCAAATAGAGCGAAGAGGCACAAGGTGGAAAGGAGACACAAAAGGTGATTGTGGCAGGAGAACTTATCGGTGAGGAGTATCCAGCAGCATTTTGTTTTTGTGCATCTCTAGGATCAGCCCAGGGAGTGGGAAAGCACACAAATCCCTGTATGAATTGGAGATGAAACGAGAACTTGTATTGGGGGCTAGCAGTAAAAATATACTTTAGAACCAGACAAATTTGGATTTGTCTAGCTTTTTCACTTAATAGCGGCAGGACCTCAGGTCAGCTGCCCAACCACACCTTCATTTTTCTGCTCTATAAAGCAATCATGTCTCCCCAGAGGGCTGTTGTGAAGAATAAGTGAGATAATGTATATGAAACACTCTGTATGAGGGTTTTCAACAGGGGGCAGTTTTGCTTCCCAGGGAAATATTTGACAATAGCAATGGCCAGAGACATTTTTGATTGTTTACTAATTGAGAGTAGAGTGCTGTTCCTTATATTTAGTGAGTTGGGGCCAGGGGTGCTGCTCAACATCCTACAATGCACAGGAGAGCTCTTCCAATCATTACTCAGGCCAAATGTTCATAATGCTGAGGTTGAGAAACTGACTTTAGAACAATGCGTGACCCAGAGCAAAGGCTCCAAATATGTTAGTTCTTAACATCATCATCATCATCATCATCATCATCAATTGTTGACACAAAATTTTAGTTAGTTCTTAATTCTGTTTTTCCTCTTGAACATATTTCATTCCCTTCCCTTCCTTACCTTGTAGGTGAATTTATCTCTGTATCTCAAGCCTAGATTTCTGTCCCAGCCTTTCAAATATTTCCTTGATTCTTTTCTGATATACAAACTCATGTCAGACTAAGATTTCTTAACCATGGATTTCGTATCCTTCTTTTACTCCCTCTTGTTGAGTATGTGCAATGGGTAGAGTGTACAGTGTGGAGTCAGACTGCTCGAGTTGAAATCCAAGCATCACCACCTGCTTGAAGTGTGATCTTAGGGAAATTAACTTTCTGTGCCTCAGTTTTATCATGTGTAAGTGGGGATTA